>NW_026596073.1:34736794-34845943 GCF_907164565.1 Psammomys obesus
AGCCAGTCCTGAAGATACCTGATAAAACAGGATCAGATGAATGGGGAGGAGGTCCCCCCTATCAGTGGACTTGGAAAGGGGCATGGTGGAGATGAGGGAGGGAGGGAGGGAGGGAGGGAGGGAGGGAGGGAGGGAGGGAGGGACTGGGAGGGAATGAGGGATCGGGACAAGGCTGGGATACAGAGTTAATAAAATGTAACTGATAAGAAAAAAATAAAATTCAAAAAAAAAAAAAAAAAAAGACCAGAATGCAGTTCATAGAACCCATATCCAGCAGCTTGAAACTGCCTGTAAGTCCAGCCCTCTTCTGGCCTCTATGAGCACCGACCATGTATAAAAAGCAATACAGGTTAAAAAATCTTTTAAAAATAACGTTTATATTTTTCATGTTTCTAAAAAAAAAAGAAGCATGCAGCAAGAATCCAAGTTCTCAGCATCTCCACTGATAGGCAATGTGGTGCATGCATAGAATTAGACAGAGAGCAAATACAAACGGATTTGTACTTTCAGTATACCGTCTTATATGACAGACCTCCTGGCTAAAACAAGAGAAAATATTCCATTGAATATCAATTGAAAATGAAGGAAAGTAAGAAATTCCCAGAAGCCAGAAGCCACGTGAAAATCAGGGCACTGAGAGAAAAGTGAATCCAGAATGACAGCTTTCAAGCTGAAGATGTTTGTCTAATCTAGATGCCCCAACCTTTTCTTGCCATTTCCCATGAGACATGGAAACTGTGAAAAAAGTCTAAGGGATTGTCAAATTTTGGGTCCTGAAGAGAGACACATAAAATGGGACTCCAAGATCCTTTTACCCTTAGGATGAACATAACAAAAACTAGAGATATTATTCAATGCCTTATGATAGCTGAGGGAGTTGCTGACTTCATGTCCTTTCAGCTTGAAAAAGAAGTAGCCCTTTTAGAGTTTGTAGACACAGGGTAGGTTAAAGAAGTATGAGTTTGATGTGTTTCAGGAAAGTGAAATAAATGCCTCTCTGGAGAAGTCTGTCTTCAACTTTATTCTCAAGTAACTTCATGGATATTCTTAGAAATGAGAGTTCACAGCCCAAATCTCCAAATAAACAAGGAAAGAAAACAGACAGTGAAAGCCATTAGAAATAATGAATGGCAAGTTCAAAAGCCTTCAGCTAGGGTTAGTAGTAGAGAACAGAAAACAAATCTATTTATTGTGTTAGTGGGAAACAAAATATAGGGTGCTGGGAGATATCTGAGATATCTCAGTGATTCAGGATTTGTATTATTCTTACCAACAATCTGAGCTTGGTTCCCTGCATTCTCATCTGGTGGCTGATACCCTCCTATAATTCCTTGCCCCTGGAGATCTGATGCCCTCTTTGGGCTGCCGTGGTCACCTGCATTCACATTCATCCCTCCCCCACATACACAGAGATGAAATAGTAATAATATAATAAAATAGAATATTTAAAAATGAAACAGAGGAAGAGCAATAAACATGACCACGCAGATATAAAAAAATGGCAAAATTTCCAAAATAAAATTTTAAATTAAAAAAAAGTCAGATTTAACAAAATGTTGGAAACAGCTTATGAAGAAATTTAAAAAATGGAAGATACAACTTCATAAATTACCCAGAATGCAGTGCCACGAGGTAGAGATGGAAAACATGAAAGGGAACTGGAGAGCACAGAAGAGTGTGGGCATGTAGCACACATCTGCTCAGAATTCTGCAAGTAAAAATATTATTTCAATAAACATCAACACTGAAACCAGAGGTACCTATCAACTCCACCTAAAGAAACTTGATAACTCATCATCCAACTAAGGACCATGTATGGATATAACCTAGAACCCTGCTCGGATGTAGTCCAAGTTAGCTCAGTATCCAAGCGGGTACCCTAGTAAGGGGAACAGGAACTATTTCTGACATGAACTCAATGGCAGGCTCTTTTACCTCCTCCCTCCACCCCCAAGGGAGGAGCAGCCCTGCTAGGCCACAGAGGAGGACTTTACAGCCAGTCCTGAAGATACCTGATAAAACATGGTCAGATGAAAGAGGAGGAGGTTCTCCTCTATCAGTGGACTTGGAAAGGAGCAGGGAGGAGATGAGGGAGCGAGAGAATGAAGGACTGGGATACAGCTGGGATACAAAGTTAATAAACTGTAACTAATATTAAAAAATAAAAAATAAAATAGATAAAATGGATATGTTTTATTCAGCACAGTAGAGTTTGCTATTATAAAATTTGTCTGCCTAACATTGTAAACTTCTGTTTAGGAGATCTTTAACATTACTGTAGTAACTACTTGTGACTACTTTAATCAAATAATATCAGGTACAACTTTGGGTCTACTTCATTCATTCTTTTATATGGAAATATTTTACTTCCCATCAAATTTCATTTTTGGCTGCGCGGCTATGTAGAGACAGTTAAAATCTTGGACTTTTAAGGAACACTACCGTGAGGTCATTCAGCTCCAGTCATACTTCCTTTGCTGTTGAAGTATGGAGACGGAGACAATAGAGTCACTTTGTGGGTACAGACTTCAGTCTCCTCAGTACT
Organism: Psammomys obesus; assembly: GCF_907164565.1. Classification (NCBI taxonomy): domain Eukaryota; kingdom Metazoa; phylum Chordata; class Mammalia; order Rodentia; family Muridae; genus Psammomys; species Psammomys obesus. The sequence goes on from NW_026596073.1 coordinate 34,739,340, forward strand.
ACATAAGTCTAGAAGAGTCATTGGTGCTTACATTGTAAGATGGATGAAACTCACAACAGGTGAAATCTTCTCTAATCAAACAGAGTAGCTAAAATTTAAAATTGAATCTTTTTTTAAACCTAGGAATCAGGGGCACAGAAGGGGAAATTTTGTTGTTGTTTAAAGTTATAAGGTGCGTTTTGATCAGCCACTAAACGTTAACACTGACCCTAAAGGCTGCTGTTACAGGGTTGGAGAGAAGGTTCAGAGGTTTAGAGGACTTGTTGCTTTCTCAGAGGACTTGGGTTGGATTCCCAGCAACAATGTTTGTAATTTCAGTTCCCCCAGATATAATGCCCTCTTCTGACCTCTGCAGGCATCAAGCACACAGATATACATGTAGACAAACACTCACACATAAAAATAAATCAATCTAATAAAAAGACTGCTATTACAATTCTGAGACATAATTTCTGAGACCAGAAAAAGGTCTTTTTTTCTTTACATCTCTTCCAAAGAGATGTAAATGTTTTTAGCAGATACAGCTATGAACTGTAGTCCTAGCACTCTGGAAACTGAGGTGGGAGGGTCAAGGTCTGCCTGGTCTACATAATGTTCAAGTTCTAGGCCAACCGGTGCTACTAAGTAAAATCCTGCTCCCAAACAAACAAATAAAATGAACAAGAAAAAAAATTCAACACCTCATATATATATTCAGAATAAAACAGTGGCAGGCCTAGCCTGTGAATGTGCCATGATAAATTCTTCTTTCTGTACCCGACTTCACTTTTAGTGGAAATATTAATACTTTCACTTTTTCAGCCTCCTACCTACCTCGTATTTGCTCCTAAGGCTAAAACTGCCCCATATTTTTATTGTCTGTTTTATATATATTCAGTATATACTGTGCATAATATAATGCCTATAATAACTGTACTTATTCTCAGAAACATCCAGTGTTTTAATTTAATATATTAAGCATCTTTATAGTTCCACTTAAGAAAGGAAGTGCTTCTATGTGCGACAAGACATCCTGCATGGGAGATACACTGTAAAGGCCAAAAGAAAGTAGGGACTTTGGGTCTGGTCCAGGTAGCTAAGGAGATGTCTCTGTGGAAACTCGAATCAAAGAAAAGCCACTTTACACAATTAGCCCGGTCCTGGCACTTTCCTGCCTGTCAGAGGCTGGGCGAAGCAGAGGACTACTTTTCTTGAACTTCTGCACCCGCGAGTCTCCATCAGGCCAGTCCTGGTAGACAGAATAAAGAGCAGCGGAGTGACTTCTGAACCAAGGGGATGAGAACCTTGGGCAAGGCTGGGTCAGGACGAAATCCCTGCTCGCATGTAGTCAGGATGCAGCCTGGCTGTTACCGCAGTTGCCTCTGGATGGCAATGCTGCTCTTCCAGACTGCGGATCTCGGCGGCTTTCCTTTTAAATCTCTCTCTCCTGGATAGTTGCTCTCAGCTCGGCTGTGTGAGGATTTAAACACCGCTTTGATGTTGTAGGATGCTGGTGTTCACAAGTCAGGTCTATCCTTTTCTTCTTTCTAAAAAGATAATATAGTGCTTTTTCAAAGTCAATTAACACTCGGGGCAAATAAAACGGGGAGAGCAAAGGTCACTGTCTAAAGGGTTGCCTTGAACCCCGATGGTACTATTCAGGTGTCATCCAGGAATTGCAAATCACTAGGCAAAGAAAGGAAATAATAATTAGCTCATTTTGTTTCCTGATTAACTCCCAGTAAGATGGCTTAATATGGCTTTTCTGTTGTATTTCCTAGTGATGTCCGTGGCATGCTGTGCTCAGAGCTGCTGATTGTCTTTCTTGCAGTCTTGGAGAGACATGGGATGCTTTGGAGACAAATTATGCATCAGGAAAATATTGATGTAAAGAATAAGTGAATTATCCGGGCTTCAGTGTTGCTGGATATGTTTTGTAAAGGAGAATTGTTGAGACTTCCAGCATAAGAGAAGGGGAAGTGATGGACAGAACAATAAAAACTACGAGTCTCTTTTATAGTATAGTCAGCATTGATTCCAGCCACCAAACAATGCTAAGTGGGCCAGGCTGGGGGCTGGGAGCACAAAGATTCACGAGGTGGGCCTCCTCCCCAGCCTGGCCTCTGAAGCTCTTTGAAGCCACTACTTCTGAGTTAAGGTAACAGATGAATGCCTTAGAATGTAGCAGCGCCGGGTTTTAATAACTTTCTTGAATTCCATTTAGAAAATGAGTCCAGACACACAAAAAACAATAAGCAGATATTAAAAAAATAAGCAAACACATTGCAAATGAGATTATTAACAAACTGACTTTTAGATTTACTTCTGGCAGTGTGCTGGACTAGACAGGCCACAGGAAAGCCGCAAATGGCTCACTCCCCACACACATCTCCTGTCTTGCAGTTCAGGCTACAGTAACAGCTCTATCTTTTTATTTTAATGTAGGAAGACCCTCATTTGGTTTAATAACCCTTTCCTTCTTGAATAAAGAGTTTCTGTTTGCAATCACACGAGTAGAAAAAGACTTGCTCCAGAAACACTGGGGGATTATTTATTGCACGCCTAGCTACAAAAGTAAGGTTTTGAAAGAGCAGAAGGGATGGAATAAATACATAATGAGAAAATTTCTTGTGAGGTAAATTATTATTCGGGAATTTTGAACTGGCTTTTTATGAAAGCAAATAATAATAATTACAATCCTGCAAAGACTCTTTGCCTGACAGGAGACAACAGCGGCTTGGATAGAAATACGCTGGGGTGCTTGCAATTTGCTACGCTCCCACACTATAAGCAGAAACACTGTAAAACCAGGAAAAGCGCCACAGGCATCCAATGGCCGAATGCCCACTTGCTCAGGTGCGTGGTATATTTCTACACCTCGAGTGATGGACGTGTGCACGTGTCCCTTTTCACCTTTGTGGTTCAGAGTGAAGTGTGAGGCTGCAGGTAGATTAGGGGCTGACAGAAGGGTTGATTCAAGCTCTGATGCCTCATCATTAGAGGTGTTTCTGCTGAGTGTGGGTGTCATCCAAACCTCCACAGGTCACAGCTGGCAATGGAATAATTGAAATTAATGAAGGAGGGAAGGAGAGGTGAGTTCAAGCCAGCATTCACAGGTCAGTATCTGGCACTCAGTTCAGCTAGTCCCACCAGGGTCTTTGACTTCACAAAGCCTTGGCCTTTTGCCTTCTCTATCACTTCTTTCAGTGTCTAATAGGACCAGCTTTAGTCCTGGCTCTAAGCCATTAATAACGACACATTTCTCCATGTGTATTCAGTTGAAGAATATAGCTGCATTTTGAGGGACAGGCCTAAGGATCAGAGCCGGTAAGAACCCTTAGGAAGTTATAGCAGAAGAGGGGCTAGGAGCACACACAAGTATCCTTCTACCATCACCAGTGGCTCTGGCAATGGTACCAGACAGCAGAGACTGTCTGTGCCCCTAACCCATGCCTGGCCCTTTTCTCTGTTTTTGGTGTCATAAAGAATGTCTATGCCTGTCTTCGATAAAATGTTGGCTACATGTGACACAAGATTGTCACAAAAATAAGCCTGGGCCTCCTCTAGTTGGAAGGACCATCAGCATCTGATCCCCCTCTTGTCAATGGCTCAGTCTCTGGCAGGTGCTACATGCTAAAAGTGAATATATTGGCAGCAGCTCTTGGAGCCTCAGCGACGGTGCTGCCCACTGTGGGAAGCATGTCTGGGTCTTGGACCTCATCTGCCCCTCTAGATAACACAGAGCCTTTCAGAGGAAAGCTGTCTTACTTCATATTAATTTTTTTTCTGGTTTGTTTACCCAGTGTTCACCATTTAAAAATATTGCATGATCTTCATTAAGGAGGGAACTCACAAAGACTCACTCGTGCCTGCTTTCTCTTGAAGGAGCCAACATACCCTCGGCAAGCTTTCAGACAACAGTCACCTAGCAACTGTTTTCTCATACATTAAATGGTTCCAAATGCACACATTTCTCTCCATGAGAGCTGTATAATTTACCATTTCTCTCCTTCATACAGTGTAGAAAAAGAGCAATCAAGAAAGACAGTGCATTCAGTTTAATCATAAAATATCAATTCTAAGCCCTGCCTTTTAACATCCAAATGTTTTCTGGAATGGTTTTCTAGTCACTCTGTGGCTCTTTTGAGAGTTCTGAGATTATTTAAGATTAGGTTCCATAGCAGTGGATACAAACAACCATTCTAATGCTTTAAAGCAGGACTGAAGGGGAAATGTTGACAGTCCTGGCTGGGATGGTGGGGCTGGGATCAGGGGAGATCCAGGATAATTTGACCCCGCCCCCCCACCCTCATTGGCCAATCTCAGCATGTAGCATTTATTTCTTTGTAGCTGTTGGAGGCTCAGCTTCTGTATCTTTTCAGGTATCAGGAAAAAGAAAGGAGGTGTAAAAAGATATCCCTTTAAGGTGGCCTTCCGAAGTCTCACTAGTCACTTGCTTCTGTTTTTCACTAGCCAGAACTCAGTCACAGAACTGCTCTTAGCTTCAGTGCAGGCCTTGTTTTGTATTTTCATGTGATGAATTATTCTTTAGGGTTTCCATCACTAGAGAAGGAGAGGGGTGTGGAGGTTTGAGAACACTGAAAAGAGACTACTGATAGGCATACACTGAAATGTATGTAAGCTGCAGAATTTATATTTCATCTTTTTTTTTCTTCCCAGGAGAAGAAATCTTTTCTTTTAAAACAGCTGACTTAACAGAGATGAAAATGCAAATGTGATTCACATTGTAGTTGTTGGGAGGTCTTAAAATTACAGAGTCTTAAGGCACATTAGCAACATTTGGACATGGTTGTGCTATTTGTCACTCCTAGGAAACTGGAGTAAGGCCCATCTTGGTGCCAATCCAAGAGCATTTTCATTAGATCTTGTATGAAAAGGATACGTGGAAAGATTCATATAAGAGATGGTTCAAGGCCTTGTATCAACCATTAAAACAAAAGTTATATAAATTGAGGGCTATGTTTTGAAAACAATTGATGCAAATGTGGGTGACTTTAATAGTTACACATATGTTTAGGATAATGCCAATGTTAATCTTGCCTATAGAATGTGACTTCCTCTGCCTGCTTCCTTCATTAAAAGATGTGTAGTGAATGGATGTCAATTCCTCATCCACAGATGATTGATTGTTTAGGGTGTGGCTAGACATTGATGTTGGCTAGAAGTTTCCTCCAGTGGATTTCAGCTCCCTGTTAGGCTAGCCTCCAACCCAGACTCATGTAAGGACCATGTCTAGGGAGCACTGTGAAACAGATTAATATGTGCATGGCGTCTGAACATTTGAAGGTGGGTTGCTTCAAACATTCACTATAAATTTTTGTTTATGTCTTTGAAGACCACAGTATAAACAAAGACTTGGAGTCATACATATGTGTGAACAAAAGCCTGTTCTATCAATTACTGTGAGTATGATTGTTGCCTAATCTTTATACAATTTTATATAATTTCTTTTCTTATTTGAAGAACAGGATAAAGTAATATCTCTCTTCAGGTTCAATCTGATGATGGAATGAATGAATAGTGATATACTCCAAAAACATATGAAATATCTTTACTTTGGAATCATATTTTTATAGTTTGTTTTTAATATTGATGGGCAGTTGTCATTGGCAAAGAATTAAATAGTTATGGATAGTTAAATAGAATTAAGAATTAATTAATAACTATTTAAGAACTAAATAGTTATGGCTAGTTAATAACCTTACTCTGGGTGCTTTGATTGGTCATACACGTTGAGTGTTTCCTGTGTGGAAAGCCCAGCTACTGTGTCTACCCAATAAGACATGAGCTATGTATGTAAAATACAAGGTGCTACAGACTCAGTTAGTGTGGAGAAAAGGGATAAGAAGAACCATAGGGCAAAAATTTTTAATAAGAATTGAATGATGTACATCAAATCTATTTCTTCACATTATATTTTAGAGTAGAAAAGGATCATTCTGAAGGTTTTTTGCAATTGCTCTGGTCAGGTCATGGCCACTGGAAGGTGAGTGGAATGACTCCTTTTATTACTGGGTGTAAACTTAAGTTGTAGCATAAACTTCCCAATTCTCAGTGGATGGAGCTTTGTGTGTGCCAGATTTCCAGCTCTGACCTTTTGAAAATCGAGTTCTAAAGAATGGAAGGAGCCACAGCGTGGAAGATTCTGTTCCTGAATAATGAGCTGCCTGGGGGTTGTATAAGAGATTCGTGAACCCTGTCTTCTACGTTGCCAAATTGGTTGTGCTTCTCTGATAGCAAAATATATGGCCTCCATCCTAATGGGTGCTACTTACTAAATATCAAGTCAACAGTTTACTGGCAGGGGTGTCAAAGCAAGCAGAAGAGGAACTCTTGTGGATTTTGTAAAGTCTATTAAGTACCTCATCCCTGTGTACTGAGCATTAACTCCAAGCAAGACACAGTAAAGTTCTGGGATAAATAGAGGAAGACAATGTACATCAAAGGACCCTGAACATGGAATTTTTGACTGCTAACTCAACCCTAGACACCAGTGTCTTGAACTGATCTAATATCCATAATTCTAGGCAATTTTCAGTCAATTTCAAAATGTGGTTCTCAATTATTCTCGTATACATCAGAAGACACGCCAGGGGACCAGCGTTATAAAGCACAAAGGCATTTAACTGCTTGTCTATCTGATTTTAATGTTCTTTAAAAGCTATTTTTTTTTTTATCGAAAAACCCGGGCTTTTACATCAAGTGATGATTTGACATTAATGCATATTCCTCTCCAGAAGTAATCAAAGAACTGAGGTTTTCTATCAAAGCACCTGATTGCACTTTAAACTTTACTTTCCTATGGCATCGCATGAGCTGAGAATTCATCTTATGATTTAGGAGCAGTTATGTGCTTTTCTGTGCCTCCCTGCTCTATGTATCGCTGGTAGTAAGCTTGGCTTAAAGTATGGCAAAGTAATCAGAGGAGAGCTCTGCAGGCTGGGACAGAGCACAGCTCAGCATTGCAGCCGGGAGTACGGATACTGCAAGGGGCTGTGTTCATTTATTTTAGACTAAAGGAAAAAATTGGCAAATGTACAGAAAATACCATCGGATTTCATTTCCTGAACAAATTGTAGTCAAATATTAGAAACTTTGTTCTTGTATTGCTTTTAGATGCAGGAGATAGCACATTCCTGTGGGATTCATGCTTTTCTTTCTTATTAGGAGCTCAACATCTGTTCCTTGGCGGCTGAAGGAAAATGTGGCTAACAGATTAAAAAAAGAAGAAAGGACACACAGATCAACCACAGCTTATATCTCAGCAATTAGAGTGTGTATCTGGGTGACTTGGCATTTGTAGGACATGTATTCTGATAGAATGAGGGTCTGGGTGACTTGGCATTTGTAGGACATGCACTCTGAAAAGCAGTAAGAACAAAGAAAGGTTTAGGTTGCTTACAGAAACATCCAGAAGAACAGCAGACATTAGAAAGAACCTGTTTCCTGGACATCTGGATACTCACTTGGAACTATACTAAGACAAATGGACAAGAACTGCGGCAGCACCCATGGCTCTGACTAGTCAGAAGATCCACTGATAGGGAGGTCCTCCTCCCCTTCTGTTTGACCCTAGCCTATCAGGTCTCATGGCATAGGGGGAGAAGAGGGAGGGAGGGTGGGATTGGGAGGAGACGAGGGAGGGGTCCACAGCTGGGATACAAATTGAATAAATTGTAATAAATTATAATAAAAAATTAAAAAAAGAAAATTTGTATTATGATCCAAATAATATTTTTGCCATTTTTATAAGTTAATTTCTCAACTTTACACATGCTTTATTCACTCCCAGTTACCCTTCCTTTCCCTCTAAACCCCTTTTTTATTTCACATGCTCTCTCAGTGACTACAGAATTAGGGAGAATAACATCCTCTCATCAGCAACCATTACCATTCACGGACTCATTCGGAAGGTGGGGCCTTGTGGACACTTCATCCATGATGAAAAGTGAATCAGTCGATACACTTTTTATAAATACAAATATAAATATAAATGTGTCTATGAAAATTTTGAGTGCTTACTACAAACCCAAGCATTTGCTCCAGATCTTCTTTGTGAGATTGAAAACAATGCATGGAAATCAGACAGTTTTGATCTTTTTTCTCTTCCATCCTCTCTGAGCACACTTGAACCATGGTGACTACTATAACGTGGGACAACATATGTCCACATATTTGCCTGTTGTGGAGAAAGAATTTCTTTCAGCTTCATAAATCAAAGCCTTCTAGAAATGAGCCATTGTTGTACACGATGAGACAATAGTTACTTGACTTAGTGGGTGACTTGAAGCAGTCAGATCTGCTCAGCCACAGCTGATCTATCTTTCTGGCAAATGAAAGAGAAAAATTCAGCTGAGATTCATAATGTTTGACAGAAAGCCCAGTAACCTCTGTGCTGACTTGTAGCTTTGAGGAATAACCTTGCAAGCTCTTGAGTTTGGTTAACGCGGACCTCATTTTTCATTTAATCCAGAATCGAAGGCAAGCTGTAGTCCCAATGTTAACAGCCCAGTGTCACCAATCAGCACTGGCATCTCTTCTTGATCCCCTTCTAGATTGCCAAGTGCAGAGTGTAGGGAATTAGGGTTTAGCTCTCTGGGCATTCTCTGGAAGGCTGGATGGTCCTTAAAACAGTGGCCACCCTAACTAGCTCCAGCTTTGCCGTCTTCTGCTTGCTACTGCTCAGAGCTTGGTGCTCATCAAGAAAGCAGTGTTCAGCCATGGGTCTGGTACTCAGTCTGCTCTTTGCTTCTCCAAATGATTTATAAAGCCTGACAGATAGGTGTCTTTCTGCTTTTCTCCCTACCTCCATTTTTTCCTTTCCTTGGATTTTTTTTTTCAAATATGATCTTTCTATATAGGCCACAGTCTCTCAAACTCTCTGAAATCCTCTTGTCTTGGTCTCCAGAATACTAACGCTACAGACATATTCTCAATGTAAGAAGCTCAGTGCAACCTGTGTGGCTGTCTCTAACACCACACTGTTGTCTGAAATTCTTGACTAAATAAAGGGGGAAGACGGAAAGGAGAGCGGTACATTGTTCTCTCCCTCTTCCTCCTGACTCTGGAGCGATGTGACTAGCTGCCTGCAGTCCCTGCCACCATGCCTTTTCCACTGAACTATGATGAATTCTACTATCAAACCAAGAGCCAAAAGTTTCTTCCTATCTGAAGTTGTGTTTGTGAAATGATTTCTTATAGCAATGAGACAATTATACACTCTTCACAGCTTATTCCAAAAGCCATCTTCCCTTTTTGTAAGCTGCCTATCTCCTGTGACAAGTTGTTGTTTGTATCTTCTTGTCTTTACCACCTTTTTCTTGAGCCATGTACTTGAGCCATTTTTCTTCAGCGGATGATACTTGAGGGGAAATTAGGTACTAGACATACTTCCTGTACTCTGTAATGGAGTACTGGCGTTCAGTGTGTGACATTAAACCCATCCTCACAGAATCATGAATACAGGCCTTGCTTACCCTGGGTGGGCACAATGACAGACTGTAAAACACAATCCTAAAACAATCTCCTAGTTATATATTATGACTGGTAAGAAGGTATCTATTTTTGGAGAAACAATTGAGTACGAGAGACAATAAATTCCATGCATCTTTGCAGAATAAAACATTGTTGTGAGTGACTGGGTTGCTAACAGGGTTCTTGAATACCTCCAGGAGAAAAAGCACAAGCTGGACCACAGAGGGTGGATATGAATGCCAATCTCTCATTCAGTGTATATCCCAGGAACGAGATATCTGGCTGCATGAGCAGGGCTTAGGGATAAGCTTAGAAAAGGCCTATCATGTCAGTCTGAAGCTCTTGCAAAACAGCTTGCCAGGAAGCGTTGGCTGGTTCTTATATGTAGGATGGGCGGCTGGATGGAAGGAGGTGAGGAGGCAGTGACGCTGGTCCTGTCACCAAGCTGCGAGCACCACAGGCCTTCCAACACACACAGGGCAGCACTCTCTTAAGAGTAAGGACTGCTTGCATTTACACAATAGGAAGGCTTATAAAGAAACTATTGTTTTACACATAAAACCTCTCTCCAAGGATAGCGCATTTCTAGTGAGCAACAAAATTTCCAGCATTTTCCAAACTTACCCAGAAGCATAACTAAAGAGTAATGTGAGGAATGTCAGCATCTGGTTACATCAGGAAACCAGAAAGCTCTGGTTTAGTAGGAAGAGAGCCCCGAACAGAAGCTTTTGTACTGTTTCACTTGGATTTTGAGGTTTCTTCAGTGTTCTAACCTTCAATGTTACCCCAAAATGAAAATTTCAAGCTTCCAGGAAGTATACAGGGCAGCAGATAAATTTAGAAAGGAACCACAACTCTCTTTAGGAGCAATGACTTCCAAACTTTGTGTAGTAGATGAGAGTCACAAGGCCCACTCAGCCATCTGTTTTACTTGATTTCAGGCAATTTCCGTCTTTTCCAGGACAAAGAGTCACATAGCGTGTGCTTATGTGTGCAGATGTGTGTCTGCGTGAGCAATGAGAATATGTTAACACACACATGCACAGACACACTCATATACACACACAAACACATTCACACATTTATACTTACATGAACACACACATAAACACACACAATACTGATACACACACACACACACACACACACACATACACAATTTAGGTCTTCTTTGTATCAACTCTTGATCTTATAGAGCTAGATATTTACCAGACACATTTGCTTTAAAGTTATATTGTTTTTGAAAGGAAAACTTTCACAAGTCTATTTTTTTTCTTTTTCTTATTTTTTTTTAACAGAAAGAAAGCAGCTTTGGATGACTAGAGGAGGATTCCGAAGTCAGCGCCTCTATGTGTCAGTTCCCAGTAGAAGGATTAGCTTTTATACCCACATAGCACGTAGGAGCTTCCGGAGGAAGGTAATTGTATTAGTTACTTTCCCTGTTGTGACTGAATATCTGGCAAGCACTATTTAAACATGGCTTTACTTGTCTCATGATTTAATGAAGGACATTGTCCACCCTGGGGAGGGGAAGGTGTGGTGGTAGAAGCCAGTCAGCTGCTTCTGCTCTCACTGCAGGCAGAAGGCAGAGAGAGGAGAGAGAGAGAGAGATATTTTGGCACCCAGCTCAACTATTTTTAGTCGGTATAGGACCTCAGCCCACAGGCTGATGTGACTCACATCACAAACGTCATCACGGACACACCCACGGATTTGTTTGCCAGGTGATTTCACATCCAGTTACGCGGACAATGGAGAGTAACCATCACAGCTGAAATGGTTCCTGCTAAGAATTATATGGTTTATGCCTTAATACATAAGGGTCCTCCTCCAGCACTCATAATGTGACTGAACTTGGAAATAGACCTTTGCGCCATTGTGGTTAGATTTAGTTTAATGGCTGGTGGTGTCATCAAGACACACAGGAAGTTGACAATCATGTAACGTCATGGGACAATGCCTTGGGAAGTCAGAGGCAGAGACAGGAAGCAAAAGAATGTCAAGCAAACACAAGTTCAGTGGTTCTCACTCTTCCCAGTGCTGAGACCCTTTAATAATTTCTTCATGTTGTGGTGACGCCTAACAATAAAATTGTTTTCACTGCTACTTCATAACTGTAATTTTGCTACTGTTATGAATCATAATGTAAATGTCTGATATTCAGGATATCTGATATGTGATCCCTGTGAAAGGATCATTCAACTTCCCCAAACGGGTTGTGACCCACAGGTTGAGAATTGCTGTGCTAGATCCGTCTTCCCTGGATCTTTGACAGGGATAGTGGCCCTGCTGGCATCTTGATTTTGGATGTCTTGCTTCCAGAATTTTAAAAAATTAATTAATTAATTTTTATTAATTACAGTTTATTAATTTTGTATCCCAGCTGCAGCCCCCTCCCTTGTCTCCTCCCAGTCCCAGTCTCCCTCCCTCTTCTCCTCCCATGCCCCTCCCCAAGTCCACTGATAGAGGAGGTTCTCCTCCCCTTCCCTCTGACCCTAGCCTATCAGGTGTCATCAGGAGTGGCTGCATTGTCCTCCTCTGTGGCCTGGTAAGGCTGTTTCCCCCCTCAGGAGGAGGTGATATTTGAGCCAGCCACTGAGTTCATGTCAGAGACAGTTCCTGTTCTCCTTACTAGGGAACCTACTTGGAGACTGAGCAGCCATGAGCTACATCTGTGCAGGGGTTCTAGTTATTGCCATACATGGTCCTTGGTTGGAGTATCAGTCAAAAAAGACCCCTGGGCCCAGATTTTTTGTTTCTGTTGCTCTCCTTGTGGTTGCTTCCAGAATTTTGAGAATATAGATTTGTTGTTTTAAACCATCTGCATTTGTGGAGTTTTATTCATGTTCCCCTAGGAACGTAACACAGAAATTAATAAAGCCCAAGGTATGAAAACAGATAAACCTCAAACATCAAAACTAATAATTATTTCATCCACAACAATTGAGAAGAGCACAGGTAACTTTTTCTTTCTCAGGAACATGCACAGTGATGATTGATTTTATCACGGTCTGATGTCTAAAACTGTCTGACCAAATTAATACTGCCTCGAATTTCTTAGCATTTGCTAAGTGCTCTGAGTCTTACGATAGGCATATTTTAGTTTGCTTTTTATTTTAACGTTCTATTGCTCACTGTTGTGAGGTAGATACTATCATAATGTCTTTTGTAGATGAGGATTTTGAACCACAGAGGAGTTAAATAACATGTTTTAAGGTTACAGAGCTGAGAGAGTCATGACTTTGTTTCAATTTGTTTCCAAAGCCTATATTCCCAGGTGTTTTCATTTTATGTTTACACCTTCTAGAATTCTATCAGTCATGTTTTTATGATCTAAAGCTAAAAAGAGGTTATTGAGTGGTGTTAGAGTCTCATAATGAGGGCATAGTGTGCATATATCCTGTATATTATTACTTAATCCCCAAAACAGCCCTTCAGAGTAGCTTTGTGTAACTTATCAACAAAGACACTGGAATCACACACAAGAGTTTGACCTCTGCAAGCAGTGTTGTAATGGTTATCAAGGTTTGAATCTGACACTAATCCTTACCATTTGTCCAGCGCCTGTTACATGCTGGCTGCATTTTCTCTTTGATCTTAACGGCGCTCTTCTGTGGAAGATGTTTTTGGGAGACACAAGAATGAGGTAGCAGAAATGAAAATGAAATATTGGGGGAATTTAGCCAACACAAGGCAGGCTGGTTAGGGGCCTCTACACTAATGCAAGGCGGCCTGGCTAGGGGATCCTGTGTACAGGAAACAGAAGCAGCAGCCCCCAGGATGAATAGGATATACATACACACATTATACCGACTGGTTTTTGTTCAGCAAGAGGGTGTGAAAGCTGAGAAGAGGACTTGGTATGAGATCATGTTGTTTGCTTACAGATTTTAGAAACTGGCTAAAGGCAGAAGGAAGGCTTCACTGGGAAGGCAGCATCAGATAAGAAGCTGAGTCATTTTCTGGATGTAAAGATGTTTTCATGAATGCACCTGAATGTTTGGTCTTAAAACCATTGGTTTTCATATAATTTTCCTTCATGCAGATGGTGCATTCTTTGAGCAGGTTTCACAAGGGTTGTAGAGTTTCCCAGTATTCATATTTGGATTGTTTTAAATTGACTCTCACATACTCATGTATGTACCCATTGAAAGAGATATTGACGATAGCCCATTAGCCCATCCTTATTTTCCAGGAGATCTGAAGCTTGGAGAAGATGAGGGTCCTGTCTTGGGTTAAGTGACAAATGCACACCGGAGCTCATGTTTGAGGTCAGGTAAACTGGATTTTAACACATATTATAAAGCAATATGTTGTCTTGCATGTAGAACACGCCTGAACAATGTTGACTTCAGCAGTTTCTTCTGTTATACAAACTTTAGGGGGAGCTGTCGTAGGATACTTATCGTAGGAAGTAACAAACATTGACCACTATAGTTTACAACAACCTTTGTAATCTTATCATTTTACTTGTTGTTAAAAAAATTAGGTTTTCAGGTGGGTAGTGGTGGCACACGCCTGTGATCACAGCACTCAGGAAGCAGAGACAGGTGGATCTGTGAGTTCAAGGCCAGCCTGGTCTACAGAGTGAGTTTCAGGACAGCCAGGGATATACAGAGAATCCTTGTCTTGAAAAAAAAAAAAAGAAAGAAAAGAAAACAAAACAAAGCCAGGTTTTCTTTTCCAATCCCATGCTACTGGCTCTTAAACTGTTGGTGTTTTTCTAAATGTTACTCAGGTCTCAACTTTTTTTTTTTTTTTTTTTCTGTAGAGAAAAATCTTGTTGAAAAAAATTATCGAAACGTATCAGTTTTCAAAACCTGAAGCAGTTTACCAATGCCAGCAGCAAATGGGTATGGCCTCTATGCCTGTGGCTGGGACTTCTTTCAGTGCCCCAGTGCTCTTGGGCCCCCTTCAGGACCAAAAGCTGGGCACTGGGCAGATAAAGACATACTGTTAAAATTATAAACTGTTACGCAATACGACGACTTCACCACCATCTCTTGTCCCCCAACTCTGCCCCCCTCCAAATCCCATCACTAAAAGACACATATGGAAATCAAAAGCACACGTCCCAACATGAAATCCATCCCCAGGCCTCAGGAACAGCTAGCTTTCTCAGTTGAAGCTTCAAGCTATCACCGAAAGCTGGCGAAGCCTTTTGTTCCGACTCCCAACAAAAGCCTGCCAAGTACTGATTTGAGAATGAGGATCCAACCCAGTGAGGCGACCTCTGAGGTGCCTTTACCTGCGTCTTTCTGTGGGTCCGAGACCCTGGACATAGACAGGTTCAGCATCCCGGTGCCGTTTCTCTTATTGTTACTGCAGACTGTTATGTGCCAAGCCCATCCCATACCTGTTACTGTTGTTATGATTCCATCCTTCATGTGTCGCTTCAAATACGGTTCCTGTACACACACACACACATACTCTAACCCACCTACTTTCCTTTTGGGTTTCTTTGTCAGTTTTTCTTGACACTTTCTGAGCACCAATTTTATTCCGTTTGAAAGGACTCAATGACACAGCACACTGTACTCATTTAAGCTCACTGTAATCCGCCTGCAGATCTCCCAAATGTAAAGAGGAAGCCAAGATATTGTTGCTACCACTGGAATGTGTCCCCGGGCATTTCTTTTTCGCATTGGTCTTTGTGAAACTTACAGTCTGATGCTACTCAATTTTCACATTGCTCCCTGACTTTAGAATCCATTCTCCCAGCAAGACTCTAGTCTTGGTTAATTAGCTGCTTGCATGTGGCTGTGTGACCAGCATCTAACAACTTATATACAAAATTCCTTTTGAGCACACTATTCCCTCTTTTCTTCTTCATTATTTGAGAACGGAAGTAACAGCTAAGAATAATTAGTGGTTAAGGCTCTAAGACTCAAGGCCAGTTTCCTGGGGTTTGGATCTTATCGGGTCCTTCCATGTGCAGAATGGTACAAACTCCAGCAACTTCTTCCTCAGGTCAGTTGTTGCTTTTCATTGTCAACAGTTCCCTGTTAGCTGATCATCCATAGAACTGATGATCTTTGGGTGACTGACGTACTTAGTCCCCATGATGCTGGCCATCTACTTGCTAGGTTCTAAAGGGAGCTGGGAAGTGAGCCTCTGGGTCTGCCTGTAAGGAATGGTACAGATTAACTGCATTGACATGGCAATATTCACAGCAAATGTGGCTGGCACCATTTGGTGAGCTACAGCTTCAGGTTGCATAAAAAGGGATGAAACTAGGGGATTACCAGTATGCCTCTCTGTCTGTTTCCTGAGTACAGAGGCCATGGGAACAGCTGCTTCCTGTGCCTGCTGCTGTGCCTTCTTCATGATGTACTGCACGCCATAACTGTGAGCCGCAATCGACCCCTGCTTCATGGCTAGCAGGAGTCCCATTGCCAGGCATTTCGTTCCAAAAACATGAGCAACATCTAACAAAGTTTCCTTAATCTTCCTCCCCATTTCTCCTAAACTTGTGAAATGTGGGAAATATTTTTTGAAAGCTGTTTCTGAAGCGCAAAGAATAGGAAAGTGGTACAAAAGTGCATGGTGTGATTGCAGGAGGGTTATTCATACTTGTTCTTCTTTTGTTTGCAGATAGTGACACATGTTCAATTCATAGTCTAGAAATTGTTTACTCACAGGTAGGACTGTCGCTTATTCAACAGCAAACCTCCCTTCCCCATAGAAGTTACCTTCACATAGTACAATGCTGTGCTGCACTCATTGTATTAGAGTGCTTCATTACTGCCATGTAAAAATTGTCATTATTCACACACACACACACACACACACACACACACACGCTCACAAAGAGAGAGAGAGAGAGAGAGAGAGAGAGAGAGAAGGAGAGAGAGAGAAATGGGAGGGAGAAAAAGATGTGTATCTCATTCTATAGATTCCTAAAATGATAAGGTAAACAGGTTTATAAAGCTTTTTAAAGTGAATGTTCCTGCCTCCCTGTGTAAGAGCCCTCATGTCCTATAAAACATGTGCAAACAGATGCAATATTCAAGTCGTCTTAAGCACAGTGATAAGAAAATAAAAATCTTTTATGGCTTTATAAAGTTCAACTTTCAAAAGAGCTAAAACAATAGGACTGGGAGACAGCTCAGTTGGAAGACAGTCGTGAAAGTGTTGAGTAGGTGCATTAGATCTCCAGGATGAACTAAAAAAGCCAGGTTGGAAGTGTGTGCTTGTAATTCAGTGCCAGTGAGCTGTAGACAAGCAGATCTAATGAAAAACAAAGTGGATGACAGATATCATGATAAGTTGAGGAAGATAGATATAATCAACCACTACCCACCCACACTAACACACACATACAAACACACACATATACATAAATACACACATACACTAACACACATATACAAACACACACAGACATACAAACATACAAACACACATAAACACACACAGACACACAAACACAACACACACAGACACAGACACACACACACACACACACACACACACACACACACACACCCCAAAAGCAAAGAGTTAAAAGAATGGAAGACATCAAAACTTAAAATTCCTTATAATAAACACATGAAATACTAACTAGTCCCAACTAGTAGGATTGGGGTTAAAAAACACATTTTTTTTTTAAATCAATAGATAATACAAGTCAGAGAAAGAGACTAATTAATTAAGCAACAAGTATAATAACATGAAGTTTCACATGAAATGTATAGATTTTTAATTTTTTTCACTAGGTCTGGGTTAGTAGGGGAGACTCTTATCTGCAGGAAACGGTAACTTCGATCAAACAAAAAACAAAGCCTTGCTCTAGCAGCCCTTATTTGCATGCCTTCCAAGTGGAGGTCAAAGCCATTGAAAATGCAGTCCCATTCCCCAGCCTTCGAGAAACATGGCATCTCTCTTCCCTCCTTGGGAGAGGATTCTGTCAATCAACACGCTTATTTTGCAGGTCCTGGAGGGGAAGAATAACACATTAAATTTTCCTCTCTCTTATTCTTGGTAATACTTTATCTCAAGTGCCCATTAACTAACCCACTCAATAACTCAGTCTGAATTATGATGAAGGTACGCTCCCAGAAGTCCAAGTCTTCTGCATCAACCAGACACCGCCATCTGTTGACAACAACGTCGATCATTTCTAACACAAATGAGGCACTGTCAAATGTAGAGAGATTTTAATTCAGCAACATGGCTACTCTGGCTAGAATACAGATGTGCCCTTGGTACACACCTTTAATACCGAACGGTGAAGGCAGAGGCAGTTTGTAGAAGGAAGCCCCCAGGTGTGAAAGTAATGTCTAATGAGAAGCAGACAAAGGGACTAATCAGAGAAAGATTTGACAAAATAAGATGTGCCCAACTCTCAGGAGAACAGAGAGGAAAGAGAGGCTACTTAAGAGAGAACATCGCAGTGAGAGAGAGAGAGAAAGGAGGCAGTTTTACATAGAGTGGTTGCAGAGAGAGAACAAGCTAGACACAGGTAAGAAAAAAAAGAAAAAAAAAAAAAAACAAGCAAGAGAATAAGGAGCCAGAAGATTAAACAGGTTGGTAAAGTTAGTATGAGGCAGCATAATCCAGTCAGAAGCCTGGAGAAATCAGATTGAACCAGTCATATTAGAGAGGAGTTTTGAGCCAGAACAGCTGAGTTGAACCAGCCAGCCAGAGTTCAGAAAGAACTAGAGTGAGCATATTCAACCGCAAGCCTCTGAGATGACAATTACATCAGCTGAATAAAAACTACTTTTACAGGCAAAACTGCTATTTACAACCCACAAAAAGCCCATAGGCCCCTTTTTGCGCACCTTAATTTCATTTGGGGTGTTGTTTGGGAAGGTTGAACAGCCATTGGCAGACTGGCCGCTGCACCCGCTCTCTCTTTGCTGTCTGCTTTCTGAATGGTTATACAATATGACCAGCAGACCCCTGCTTCTAGATGCAGTGTTTTACCTACCATGACAGATTGTGTCCCTTGGAATGTGAGCTCCAAATAAACCCTTCCTCTTTTTAAACTGCTTTCTGTCAGGTGTTTTGTCACAGTGATAAAAAATGAGTAGTACACGCGTTCCTAGGATGAATCAAGGGAAATCTCCTTGTTTTCTGGGTTTTGCCATGTCACCTACACCACCTCAAGTCAGCATGATGTAACTCATGGCTTCTTTCTGTAGTGATCGATGTGACATTCATCCCACGATTCAGATCTTAATTTTTTTCAGTTCCTTTTTTTTCATGTCATACTAAAAATTTCCGGGGAATGTATACTGTCAGCTTCTTTTCAGATTCTTCATTTCAATATTTTCATTGCTACAACTGTTTAATTAGGAGCGGTTCCTGTGGTAGGCTCCTTTTGTATGACTTTAATGAAACTGAAGAGCATGAAATGCGGTTTCCCTGCTTTTAAATGAAGCTACTTTTATAGAAATAAGATGAGAAATGGAGAAATTGTTGAAGTCACAGTGCATGAAATTAAGGGAGCCCAAACTGTATTGGCAATAGTGGTTTTTTTCTTCTTCTTCTTCTGAAGTTGATGTTTCTAGGACCCAGGTTGCAGTTGCTAGCAAACCAAGCTGATGCTATTTTCTTTTTTATTTATTTCTTTAAGTTCATAGAATTCTGACAGACATGCCCTTAAGGATTCAATTTCTTGTTGTTTAGGAAAACTATGGAGAGCAAACTACATGTGATAGAGAACTATTTTCAAACACGAGGGCAAATTAATGATGACACCTGGCTATGAGCTAAAGCCTGAAATTGTATGTGTGTATGTGAAATTCAATGTGTAGAACTGAAATGAAATAATTACAGAAGAACTGAATCAATGTATTCTGTAATCAGAAACCGGCTACCAAGGGCTCCTCTAAACCAATAAGGCATTTGCCATGTGGGTGTTCCTCCTGTCACCAAACTTTCTGTCATACTATTCTGTTTACAGAAATATAAAAAGAGGTTGGATGCAGCATTTTTCTCACATTTAATCCATATAGTGACAACTTTGAAAATTTAAGTAACAAATTCATTAATTTAAGCAATCAAATTTATTGCTCTGCTTTACAATCTGACTAACTTGATAATTGGGAAAATTTGTGGAGGTAGATTTTTTTGTTTTGTTTTGTTTTGCTGACTTAGAATAGGTGAGTAGTATTTTCAGCCTGGAAGAAAACAGCAGCAAGTTCTCCATATTTAAAAATATATATAGTTTTAAATTTATTCCTGCTTTTATTATGTGTGTGGCAGGGCCTGTTCTTTTCTTCCATCATGTGGGTTCTAGGGATTAAACTCAGGGCATCAGTTAATGCTTTTACCTGCTGGGCCATTTTGATGGCCCTAGTACCGCACATCTAAAGATAGGATTTTTAAGATCCAGCAGTCTTGCTGTCAAGAGAACTGGATCAGATCAGGGGGAGTTACAACATGAACTCCAATAATGCCAGTCTCTTCATGCCCTAGCCTGGACTCCAGGAAAGAAAAATGAGGGACAAAAGAAAGAGAAATTCCTTTGGCATGTATTTCTATCATCCAGTTCCCGTCTACCTCTTATGGATAGCTGAGCATCGGTCAGCCTCTACCTGACTCATTTTGTACAGGGGAAATAAAGAGCTGAAGTTGAGGATGTGTGAAAGTAAACTTGCCCTCTTTTAGAGGACTGAAGAGTGGAAAGACTTCCTGGGGAAACTGTGCAAGCTCCCAGAAACACTTCCTGAAAGTCTGCGCGGACTCTAGACCTTCTAAGTGTCATTCAAGATTAGTCACAATGAGGCGACCACCCCAATAGTTACTTGAGAACTTGACATTTCTTTCCTGTCATGCCTGGGCTCTACTCCACACTCAAAGAAGCCATGCCTTGAGCAGCACTTGTATGTACTCACATCCCAATTCCCTCCACTCACAGATGCTGAATCAGTGCGGAAGAGGTGACCTGGCCTTTGTATGTGCCTTCAGTCAAGTGCCCGCTGCCACAGGGCCCTGGCGTTCGGTGTGTATGCTGCTGGTGTAGATAAGTGCAATGTAAGAGCAATCTTACACTGGAAACCATTTGAGTAAATGAGTGTAAACCAAAAGGAGAGAGACTTGCTAATTTTTTTTAAATAAATGCAATGAAAAGTAGTGATTGAGGGAAAAAAATAAATCTGTATCAAAAAAATAAAATCAGTTAAATGAGTCCTGTTTCATTGCTCCAATCATATTTGATCTCTCTCACTCTCTTTTATAATTTTCTTCTGAATTTAGGGTAAGCCCATTGAAGGAATCCCTCTTAAAATCAAGTGGATTAAAGCAAATGCTGACTTTTCTCCCATACAACTGCAAAAGCTACTGGATTTTCTTACAGTAGTAATAAGTATTCCTGTGGCTCCATGACTGAGCCAGGGCCTGATATGTGTGGGGTTGTAGTTTAATCTTCGGTACGGAAAGAAAACCAATAAGAAAAAAAGCAAAACAAAGCAATTTGTGGAAAGGGGAGTAGCCGCAACAGAGAGTGGAGTGGGTATCACAAAACTTTCCGTTAGTTGGTTTTTCACTTTGTTGTAACTGACTTTTAGAAGTACCAAATAAAAGGTGCATTTACTTACCCTTTTAGCATGATTGAGTTTTGCTGCTGTCTAGGTTGATGAATTTTCTATGCTTTTATATTTCCTAATGCTCATGTAGTGTGTGTGGAGAGTAGTCCTTTCTCACCTCCTGCCTCCTTCTTTCCCACCCCTCCCTTTCTCTCTGTCCCCAAGATATTTTCAGGTCTATTTCCATGTGATAGATACAGCAAACATTTGTGAGTCTATATAAAATCTAGGAATTACAAATGAGAGAAAACATATTCTGTTTGCCTGAGACTGGCTTAAATCACTTGATATGAATATCTCCAGTTGTGTTCAGTTTCCTGCAAATGATGTGACATTCTTCTAAACAGATGAAAAGTTTTATTGGGTAAGCAGCCTTCTTCTGCCTCTGCCTCCAGCTTATCTTTCCATGAGGTGGATTCAGAGACAGAGATGGTGCTGAAAGTTCTCTGGTTACCTGGAAGGAAGAGACGGAGGCAAGACCGGGTAAGGGAAGAATCACGTGGTAACACACAGTCCCTGAAGAGTAGGAAATGGCCCTGCAGAGTAGCTGCACTGAGGCCAGGTCAGTCTTGAAAATAAATAGCGCTGTAGCTGCTTAGCCTGAAGCTCCAGCTTTCAACACTCATAGCAGTGATAGGCTGAAAAACCAAACAATCCTCATCAGTTGTGCCTTCCGGTGTCTGTGGTTAAATGCTCCTGTCTTGGCATTCAAAGGACTCCATTGAACAGTCATGAAGACGTCCCTGTAGTGGCCTGTTGTGGAGGGTAGGTTAATGTCGCCTAGGAGAACTTAATAATGTAAATGGGATTTACCAGACTTTTTGTTTGTTTGCTTGTTTTTGACATAGGGTTTCTCTGTATAGCTTGGCTGTCCTTGACTTGCTTTGTAGACCAGGGTGGCCTCAAACTCAGAGAGATCCACCTGCCTCTGCCTCCTGGAGT
The DNA here is from genome assembly GCF_907164565.1 of Psammomys obesus. NCBI lineage: Eukaryota > Metazoa > Chordata > Mammalia > Rodentia > Muridae > Psammomys > Psammomys obesus. The sequence goes on from NW_026596073.1 coordinate 34,761,293, forward strand.
GCTGGGATTACAGGCATGTGCCACCTTGCCCTGCTCAGACTGACTTCTTTCATATGAATAAATGCTTTTACAATTTAAAATGCATATATGTGTGTGTGTGTATGTATATGATATGTATATATATTATATGTTCAGCTACATTGGACATCCCATAATAAATAGTTGCAAGTTTCAACTCAATGAAAGTAAATCACTCAAAGAAAGAAAGTCATTTACATTCTGCAGTATCCCAACAGCCTCTTCTGACTTGGCAGTCTCAGCTCTGAATCAACAACAACATCTGCTGGCAATTTATTGTCTATTATCTCCTACCTACGACTTAACCTGCTGGATCAAACAATTCTATATTCACAGCTCCCTATCCACCTGTAAGTCAGAGTGCTCACTTGTCAAAATTTAAATGCAGCTTTAGAAATTTTTTCATTGAAATGTCTTTATAAAAGTTTCAAATAGATAATAGTATCATTTATTCTAAACCACCCCTGCCTTCAGTCAATTTATAATTTATTACACTATGATTTCAGCTTGATTGACTTGCTCAAGGCTTAGGGAGGGCAAACAGGATAAAAAGAGTGTTGCAATAATAAAGGAGGGATGCTGAGTGATGGTGTATCCTGATGGTGTTTTAATTTTCCAGGAACTCCTGGAGATTGCTGACCTTGGAGCATCCCGTTTCTTCTTTCCATGAGCTAGGATTGTACCATTCTTCAGTCTGGGACTATCTCTTTACTTGCTCACTGAGGAGGTAGGGGTAAAAGCATAACCTCTCCCTTTTTTTGTCTGTAGGCTAGAAATTAACTTGGTGCTTAGACTATGGAAGATGTATTGTGAACACCACTATTTATTAAATGGAATTTATGATGTGGCAATTAAAGGGCCAGGATGGGCTGGGAAACTGGGAAGATGAGAACGACATGGTATTCACACTCTTGTAAGGAAGGTTTTCACCATCCTTCAGTGAGATGCAAGTCAGCTCTCTGTCTAATTTTTTACCTGTCGACTTCCTTAGATTGTGACCTGCAAATTGGTTCTTTTATTTTGGGGAATGCCTCCCTGGGGCTGTCCTACATCAGAATAGTAACTCTCAAGCTTCCTAAAAACAGGTGGAGAAAGAGAAATGTATGATAATTATGGCAAAGGCGATGATGTCATAGCAAAGGGGAGCAGAAATAAAAAATGGTTTAGGACAACTTGTTCTTCAGCCACTACATGGCAGGGAGTCAGGGAGGTGTCTTCAAGAGCAGTGATGATGGCCAGTGGAACCCAAGTTGGGGTCTCGGATTCTAACTGGGTCTTTATATCAAAGTGACAATGACATTTTAAAATGCAACAATGCTTCTAACTTCTCCATGCTGGGTTTTGTCTGGTTTTAACTTGTACTAAACTTGTGTGTGCTGCTCGGTCACAGTGTCCGTGAGTCACTGTGTGTGCTCACCCCATTGTGCCTGGAGGGCACTGTGTCCCACCCCTAATCAAGAAAACATTTGCAATTGATACCTGATGGGAAAGGAAAAAAAAATCACTTTTCTGCAATGAAATGACACTGGGCCTATGTATATGTATTAGACACCCATATAAAATAATTGTAGGAATTCTTCAGGGTGGGCCTCATTCCCAGAAATGACTTCATGATTTTTTCTGTGAGCTTTTCATTTTGTTTGTTTTGGTCTTTTTGGTTTGTTTGTTTGTTGTTTTCGTTTGACCTTTTTATTTTACACTTTGTGGTTTTCTTTTTTTTTTTTTTTTCCATTTTTTGAGAGGGACACACACAGGGAGAGATAACGAGATAGCGTTAAGTTGGTGGGCAGGAAAGAGCTGGGGGCAGGAAAAGAATATGATCAGTGTTTATATATAAAAATTTTAAACATAAAGATTAAAAACAATTATTTCTAACTCACTTTCTACTGGAATCTGGAAAATATCATTCTGGATAACTGTGAAATCTGAGAGGGCACAACTAGCATAAAACTCCCACTCAGAGAGGCGCAAAAGTGGATGCTGGGCAGCTTGCGGTTGTTACCAAGACAACTGCAGTGGGAGAGAGCGTGTGCTTGGTCCACGGTCCACTGGCTCTTTTGTAGAAGTGTCAATTGTTGGGTTTTCTCCATCAGAAGCAGGTCATGGAAAGTACAGGTTTTGTAGTCTACTTCTTGCTAAAGCAGGCCTGGGAACTACTTTAAGTTTGCCAGACTTGTGATTTCTTAGGTAATGTAATTTCCTGAGAAATGAGCCTTCAGTTTACCTCTCTTCTTATGACAAGATTAGATACCAGTAAGTAGATCACCATTAAAAATGCTGTAGGCAACACATGCACTTAACATGCGTAAATCTACTGCACATAAGAAGCCAGGAATGTGGCACCTTGAAGATTTTACCTTATGGTGCTGTGGGTGACAGGGAGCTACTCCCCCTGCTTCTGCTCAACATGAAGACAGAGAATTATACTATACTTCGCCAGCTGGGACTAGATCAACATTCAAAGTCCACCGTCCTGGAGTTCAGTTTTTGCAGAATGGAAGTTATTTATGCACCTTGCACAACTGAAAAATTGTATGTCAAAACCATCATAAGTCAGAGACTTTTGTGTTTGCTTTCTGTGGTTTCTACTGACATTACATATTTTTTTTGGACCGATTCTTATGCCTGCTGATTCTCTTGAGTGGAATATAATTCTCTTTAACTGATTTCTTTCTGGATATATGTTGTACCAGGAAATATTTATGAAAGGTGTTTGAGTGAGGCTTCAGGTAACAGACTCATGTTCTTTTATTTTGGGGTGTAGAATCAATTGTTTTTTTCCAATTGTATGAGCAGATTTCTGGGATCTCAGGTGACTTACGGTTCTGACTAGAGGCAAGCAGCGTCCCATTCAACTGCCTTGAAACTCCAAGTTTGCATTCAGACTGCAGTTTTTGCCTGAGTTTCTTTCTGGTGGATCTGGTTAGCAATGGCAAGGAACAACAATCCCTAAAAGTTTCTTTCCCACCGTTTTGTCCAGAACTGCAATTCTTCAGTGGGAGTTTCATCATATGCTCAATCATTGCATAGCAAGGTGTACTGAGGTTTAACAGACATTCTCTATTTATTTCCTGGGTACCATTCGGTTTCTGAAACCAGTTTTAAATACGTTTTGGGTTTATTTGTATTGTCTCATTTCCAGGTATTAAATTCTTGTATCATCATCATCATCACCATCATTATTTGATACTATTGCTGAATTTATTCCTTGTCATTGTTAATTTATTAGGCAAGCCAAGGTTAAGGTCATACTGCTATAACAAATATGCCTCAAAATAAAATAATCCACGTGAGGGATGTGAGGTGTATTTGATTGGAAAATAAAAGCCCCAAGTGGAGTTCTGCTCAGTAAGGTTAGTGATGGATTTAGATTTCTCCAGTCTGTTCTAAGTTTCATAAATGCCTTTTTCTAATGGAAGATAGGGAGACTTTCAGGGAAACAATAGTAGCTGATCAGTGCTCCCTAGCTAGCAGGTTTGAGCATTTCAAGTATGTTCATTTGACATTTATAAGTCCTTGTGTTATGCCATTAATCTCATTGTTCCCTAGTTTTACAGGCAATATGAATCTTAAAGAAGAGCTGGAGCAATGGCTCAGCATTTAAGAGAACTGTCTACTCCTGAAGAGTGTGGTCAGTTACCAACACCCACGTGGCTGCCCAGAACTGCCTGTAACTCCAGGAGATCCAACACCCCACTGTAGCTTTCCCAGACATTAGGTATACAAGTGGTATACATATATACATGCAGAATTTTAGACATACAAGTAAACTAAAAATAACAATATATTTTTAAAATAGAGACTCTTCTGATCCTAGTCTGTTAGGTCTCATCAGGAGAGGCTGCATTGTCTTCCTCTGTGGCCTGGTAAGACTGCTCCCCCCTCAGGGGGAGGTGATCAAAGAGCCAGCCACTGAGTTTATAACAGAGACAGCCCCTGCTCCCATTACTATGGAACCCACTTGGACACTGAACTGCCATGGGCTACATCTGTGTAGGGGTCCTAGGTTATAGAAACCCTCCCCTACCAGTAGACTTGGGGAGGGGAGTGTGTGGAGAAGGGAGAGGAAGGGAAGGATTGGGAGGGGAGGAGGGAGGGAACTAGAGGGGGGATACAAAGTAAATAAAGTATAATTAAAAATAAAAAATAAAAATAAAAAAAGAGTAAATGGAAAAAAAAGAGACTCTTAAGTCATTTTCCACAAATACCTTCGTACAGGAGTCATAAGATCACCTCTTGTTTCTCAATTACATTTGGTTTAGCCTCCTTGTGGGAAACTGGCCATTTGTGGGAATGTTCCTCAGTAGAAGGTGGTTTAGCTTCCTTGCAGGGCATTGCCCACATGCAAGAATGTTTCTCGATGGAAGATGGACTAGCCTTCTTGGAAATAAGTCAGCAAAGAATAAAATATGCTGAGCATTTGAAATGTTTGGTACAATGGTCTGAGCATCTTGCTGCCAGTGGTATATTTAAGAGTGCAGAAAAACGGAACTAAAGTCAGGAAAAAAAAAAAAAAAAGAAGAGTCTGTCCTCAAGGGATGATAGTGTGTTTATTGAGCACACAGCAGGGGTCAGCTTCCCTCCTGCAGGGAATGGAAGGTCTGTGAAGGGGAAGGAGCTGGTCAGGGTTCTTTAGGGGTGGACAGGGGTCTTAGGGGATGGAAACAGCAGCAGATAGGAACAGCCTTCTCCTGGGGTTGTTTGTCCTGACAGGGCAATGCAAAATTCTTGCTCCAGCTGGTGGGATGTGGTTGACTGACAGCAGCTGAGCAACAGGAGTTAAGACAGCCTCAGCCGCTGGACTTCTGGTTTTCTGTGGCTGAGGATGTTTCTGATTGTGAGGGCAGATCTTCAATTAACGAGGTGTACTCAGAGAAGCGTCGGAGTGCTACCTCGTCCCTCCTCCATAAGAAGGCTGAGCGTGTGTCTGCTCTGCATCGGTAAGCACCATGTCACCAGATGTCCGTTCTACCAAAACTTTGACTCTGAACTTCCCAGTCTTTAAAACTGAGCCATAAAATTCTGCTGTGTAGATAACATGCATAAACTAATACACGTGGGGGCTTCTACTAGCATTCCGTGCTCAGGAGGTGGAGCCCATGGCTTCACAATGAAGTACTGTCTCACCCAAATATGTAAAAAATTAGATTTCCTAATCAAAGGTCCTTACTTTAATATCATGGATGCCTGATATAAAACTAGACCACGAGAGTTCTGACCACATGTGAAGCTTGCTTTCTAACAGGTAGTCTTAATGGAAATTATACTTTTAAAAAAAGTCTTAATCCCCACCTGTTCTATAGCATTTATCTACTTACTTGTGTAATTCTCTTTTCCTATTATATCTGAAGAGTGAAAAATTGGTTACCAAAAAAAAGTTATAGGAGAACAGAAAAAAAAAAAAAAGCCACATGAGATCTCTCTTTCTCTCTCTGCATATGTAAAAGGAATATAAACAGATAAATATAGATCATGGTTATAGAGCAGTAAAGACTATTTTGGAATGAGGTTGCAGAATCAATCTTATTTCTTTGTGTCTGTGCAAATGTGGGTGGTATGCTTTACCATATGAAGTAAAAAATATTCAAGAGTGAAGTTGGAGGAACCGGGTAGGAGAGATTGAACTTCAGGCAATGGCCAGAGGCCTTTGTACTGAATGCAAAAAAGGAAGCTGGGCAGCTTGAGTCTGGGACTGAGTCACAGAGGGAGCAGAGAGCAAAAGAACTCATATGGACAAGCCGGCAAGAACTAGGGTAGAATTAAGTGAACTGCAGGTGTTTACCAGGTCAGGTGGTCACAGATATAGGTCATAGGTGAATATAGAACACAGAGGTCTGCATACTGAATAACTCAATGTTATAATGTGTGGCTCAATGCAATGTACAAGTTTTTTTTTCCCCTGCAAATCAAACACCAGTGACAACAAAACAAAGATGAAGCAAAACACAGTAGTAATTAGCAAATTCCCCAAACAGATTGCCAGGGAGAAGGATCATAGTGCCAGGAAGGAAGCACTTCACAAGGAAATGGCAAAGGCGTCATTTTGACAGGAGGCCCAGGAGATAGGTGTAAGGGCAAATTCTGACATTTGTTTGAGCCTGTAAAATGTGCACAAGGAGTTCTGGTGACAGGCCCAACCATGGCGCTGTAAAGAGGCAATGAACCATTGGGCTTAACATTTTTGTTTCCTTCCTTTCCATGTACTGCCTACATAGTGAAAAGTAATCTTTTCAAAATTGAAGTGACAGTTTTGGGAGAAGAAAATATAAGGCTAAATATATTATGCATATGTGCTCAAACAGGAGTATAGATAAAAATTATGAAGGAAGTCACAATAAAAGGGCCGCCACTGGTGGCAGAATCTGCAGAGGGCGTGGGCACAAAGAGGCACTCTATTCTGTAGGTACCTGAGCTGTTTATTTTTACGTGGGTGTTGCATGAAGGGTTGAGACTGTGGGAAGTTAGTGCTTGCTCTTTTTAGTCTACAGCTGCCGGGCTCTGGGGCTCCTCTGAGTTTCCCTAAGTCTTATGATTTGAAACATTTGAGAGAAACATGTAACTTATGTGTGTCCTTAAAAGGCCATTTCATCTTTTCTGCTGTGTATGCGGCTTACTGCTTTTGTAGAGTCTGCTATGAGCCCTGAAGGGTGTCTGTGCTGGTATTACTCACTCCTTTTCTCAGAACAGCGGCACAAGTACGCCCTTTCTACTATCTTTCCTTTGCCTATTGGGCCCTCTCATCCCAGACACATACAGTTATAATCTTCTCTCTATTACCCTACTTCCAGTTTAGCAACTTACTTAGTACGTGTGCTTGAAAGATGAGCCGGCTCGCTATCCACTGGCTGCTCCCCAGACTTTTTTAGTTTGTACTGTGCAGTCTGGAGTTCAGGACCCTGGAGGAAGTAGGGTGCAAAACATGGCTGTTGGAAGATTACTTTGTTTCTTCTAACTTGCAGTTTTGAAATCTCTTGCTCCATGGACAGCATGAACACTGTGGGCTCATAGCTGACACAATGGAAGCCACAATCACACCCATTCTCCAGTCCTCTGTGACAGATCTGCTCTCCTTATCCAGGAGTTTGTCTCCCTTTGGGTGGATTGAGAAAGCTCATGATGACAAGTAGTATGTGCAGGTGGCAGAGAGAGAAGCAAGAGGGAGGCTCCTGGAGGTTAGAGCTGTCCAGGCATGAGCAAGCATCTCCTTCTGCAGTCTGTGAAACAGCATCTTGTGTGGTTAGTGCTGCAGAACCAACGAGGCCAGATGTCATAGTGGGACTTCTGTCTCCCTCCATCAGGTCCCACATCTCTCCATGGTATTTGCAGCAGACTTTACAGTCTACTCAAGCTCTATAAATAGACACATCTTAAGGGCGTTTGATTCTTTATGTTCTTAATAACACTGTTACTGCTAGCAACAATTCTGCCACCACACAATTCTAACCAAGAACAGCATCCCTGATTCCCTCCTTTTTTTTTTTTCTTTTCTTTTCTCTTTTCTTTTCTGTTCTGTGACTTTTCTCCAAGGGAGACCTGAATAGACTCTAACTTGTGGGGTGAATCACCAGAACACCAACCCTCATTCTTCTGCCCTGAATAGTTTTTTTTATTGTTGTTGTTGTTGTTCAGAAAAAAAAAATGTAACCTTGTTCCAATTTCTTGAGAAGATGGTTGAATACCACCCTGGATAAACATGCCCTTCTAGACTACATCCTTTATGTCAGCATTATTTTAGAGTTCATCTTACAAAACACTGCTTGACTGCCTTGGATATCTAACTGCACAGTGCTGTCACCGGCCGCAGAGATGATTCTTTATAGATGGCTTTCTTTTCGTGACACTGTCTCAGCTGAAGTGTTTCCAGGTATGCATCTCCATATGGATGCTCGAACTTCTGACCGACATATGTTGCCAAGAATAACATCTGCATTGGCTTTTTTTTTTCTGGAAAATTATCACCTGAAAGTCATTGGTAAGGTACTCGTGGGAAACACAGATGTCTGCTTCAAATGAGTGTCTACCATAGTTCTGGGTGTTTGAATATTGACCCCTAGTTGGTGGTGCTGTTTGGTAGGTTTAGGAGGCATGGCCTTACTGGAGGAAGTACATCATTGGGGGTAAGTCACATGCCATTACCAGCTTGTTTTCCCCCTTCCTTATTATGTATCAGGGGGTAAGCCCTCATTGTCCAACTCCAAGTTGCCATATTCGCTGGCTGCCATCCTTCCCCATCATGATGGGATGAAACTATGAACTTAAATAAGCTTAAATAAGTTAAATAAATAAACTTATATAAGCTGTCCGGGTCGAGATGTCTTATCACTGCAATGGAAAAGTGACTCATATAGCATTTATTTCAGCTTATAATTCCAGAGATCTAGAGTCCACCACGGCAGGGGAGTCTTACAGTAAGTCAGGGAAACATGGCATGGTGGCAGGATGAGGAGCCTGATTTATCATATTTGTATTCACACGTAAGAAGCAGAGGGAAAGAAAAGAAAGGGAAGTAAGTGGATAGAACCTCAAAGGCCACCCAAGTGATCCTTTCCTCTGGTAAGACTCTACCTCCTAAGTGTTCCACGACCTCCCAAACTCAAACTGCACTGTCATCTGGGGACCAAGTATTCAGCTAGATGAGCCTATGCTTTGGGTTTTTTGTTTGTTTGTTTTAAAATCGAACCTATATTTTAGGGGCTAAACTCTTCAGTTGTCATATTATGTGTTAGATTTTCTGTTTCATTACACAGACACTTGGTGAGTTCCTACTGTGTGTTAGGAGCTAGGGTTACTGCCTGCTCTGACTGAGACACCACTCCACAGTCCAGTTGGGAAGTGGATACAAATATGAATTGCTACAACCTGGGGCAGCAACCACTTTGAAAATTCAAGGAATCCAAGTGAAGGCAGAACAATGTGTGTGTGTGCATGTGCATGTGTGTGTGCATGTGTGTGTGCATGTGTTAGAGACTGAGCGTGAGTGTGCATTAGAGTGTGTGTGAGTGTGTCTGGCTATGGAGGAGTCAGAAGCAACTCATTGAGGAGTCTGAGGCTCAGCAGAGACACTGGACTAGAAAGGAAGGCTTAATTGGTTTCTGACACATTTTTGTTAGCTTCAACTGTTCATGTGGGCATAGCACAGACACCAGTTTAAAGCATAATGAGTCAGGGTTCCAATGTTTGCCTCTGCCCTGTCTGGGCCATGTTACCCTGGACAAGTTCCCTCCCCTTTTTAAGTATGGTTTCCTCATCTAAGCAACAGAAATATTCATTGTAACTTACCTCATAGAACACATAAAGTATTGTTAAGTACCTGGCCCATTGGAAAACCAATAAATATTGACTATAGATTTTAGTACTGTTAAATTAAGGGCCTAAGGAGGAAGTTGAAAAGAGGATGGCAGATTTTAGAGAGAAGAGTGAGAGGCAGGAGGATAAGGAACAAACTACTAACAAATGACAACTTAGAACCAGGGATGAAAACATTTGAGTAGTAAGTGGTTCAGTACCGTCCAGTACCAAAGCATGCAGAAGAACACTTCAGGAGCCAGTGGACCAGTACCAGCCAGTACTAATAAAAGCTGGAAAACACATCAATAGTGAATATTCCAGGACCATCCAGCACCAACCCATACTTGAGACTGTTAAACAGATGATCTATTCTAAGAGCAAACACAACAGAGTGTGGAAACAGAAGACAGACCCTCAGAGACTTAAAAGTAAATGGAAGATGAAATGATAGAGAAGTGGGTTGGAGGATACTGTTTCTGAAAATTTGGATATAGAGAATCTCAGCATCTCGAAGAGATCTGAAGGAGAGTGAAGGCTTTGGCAAAGATGAGAAGTGAGCATATTCATAAACAGAAGGAATCATAAAATTTCTTTTAGGATTCTGAAATCGAGATTAAATCTCAGTGCTGACCACTCCTTCCTGTGTTAGGCAAAGCGTATTTATTCCTAAGATTCAAGGTCATAGGAAAAAAGGGGCAGAGGATCTCCTTGAGCTAATTGCCAGGTGTTGTGCAAAACCGCTTCCTATTCAATCATTTATTGAATCTTCGTGGAAACCTGGCAAAGAAGCCTCCCATTAATAATTTATATTTCCTATGTGAAGAAAGTAAGACTTAGAACAGGTATTTCATACAAGGTCAAAAATAAAATTTGGGTTTTGATCAATTTAGATTGCTCCCAAACTTCTCAGAGGGTTTTTTCACAGGCCGCAATTTGGAAGTGAGTGTAATTACTATGACCGTTGGTGTACCAGAGTGTACCAGCACTCTGCCTACACTCTCTGCATGCTCTCTTCATAGTCCCTCAAACTGAATCTCACGGTATTCTTTCCATTCAGACCCTTCCATTCCTGTTGGAGGTCTCAGGCTGAGGAGGCATTCCTTTGCACTGAGAGGGGAGAACTATCTGGAGAATTAAGTTGTCTTTTGTTTCTTTGATTGTAGCAGTGCCTAATGGATATCATGAGCACTCCCAGCCTCCCGGACTGACGCAGTCTTCTAAGACGAGGCGTGCACTATCGTCAAATTTCCTCCGGCATCCTGAGCTAGCGTCCACTGACAACACTGACTCGATAGCACATCTTCAGCTGGAATCTCTTAGTTCCTTATTGGTGATGATTGGTGATGAAACAAATAATCCCAAGTTTACCCATTCAGAACACTGAAAACTGTAATTATAGCTACGAGGAACAGAGGTTCAGAACAAGCTAGAAGGTATTAGCAGGTCTGTGCTCATTGTGGATGCTCAAGGGTAGGAACTTGTATCTGGATCACTGGAGGGCTGGGGGAATTTAGTGTCACGTGATTTATATCCTGTTCTTCATGCTTGGATACTACCTGAGTCCTTGCTTTAGTTTCTGGAAGCCTCACTCCAAACCTTACACATGGTATTCATTAGAACACTGGGCATTATACCCTTCTCATGCTGCTGCCTCTAACCTCCTCTTCTTCCTCTCCCTTTTACATGAAAGGGCTCTTGTAACAAGAACAAGCTCATCTATATATTGTATTTTAATATATTACTGTGTGTGCATATGTATGCATGTATGTATGCATGTATACATGTGTTTATGTGTGCAATGAATTCCACAACATGTGTGGAAGTCAGATGACAACTTGCAGAGCTGAGTTAGTTTTCTCCTTCTCTACAGGTCTGGGCTTGATCAGTGTTGATGGCAAGCGCCTTTACCAGCTGAGCGATTTTGTTTTCCTTGGGACATCTATGTAAAGGAGGCAATCTCCGTATTATACGATCAATTGCTCAGTGATTGTTATTCCATCTGCGATTTTAAATAATTTCCACTATAACTGGGGTGTCTGGGTGTTGGGAGGCAGGTGGCTAGTAAGGGGGTACTTATTCTGCCATTCATAACCTCTGTGGCTTCTCTCCTTCTACACTGAGTTTTCACAATAAATTACACATACTAATCTTTGTTTCAGGGTCTGTTTTCAGGACAGAGTTAAAGATTCCTGTTGGTATGTGTTGGGAAGGGCCAGTGGAGCAGACAGGCCGGAACACTCAGAAAGGGCAAACAGCAGCCTCCGCAGAGCGAGCGCACATCCTCGCTGGGCTCCTTGGCCTTCTGGCAGACAAACAGGAAGAATACAGAGATCCCATTAATGAGATTCTCCTTGCTCACCTGAAATCCTCCCCCAGTAGCCTTCCCTACCAGCATGTCCCTGTATATCGCATTTATAACACAAACGTGTGATGCGATGAAACTGTCAAAGGCGGCTGCTTGTTAGTTAGTACAGATATGAGCCAAGGCTGTTGATCCCGTGGTGCTATGTGGTGAGGCATAGGAAATGAACACGCTACCTTCAGGGTCAATATGCAAAACAGGAAGGGGAGAACGGAAGCTTGACAGACTGTCAGTATGATTATTAGCTGTCTCTCAGAGTCTGGAGGTGCAGACTTCCTGCATACCCTTTGCTAGTTCTCTAACACTCTTGCTTTCATATTCCTCTTGATGTAAACATCCTTTGGTTTTGCCTCATCTTGTGCCTTTCTTCTTGCTCTCTGCGTATTCTGATGCTCCTGTTGTTTCCATTATGGCAGGGTTCCTGGTTGTGGAGTTTCATAAACCTACACCTAGGACATTTTATAATGTGTGATCCAGGTGGATCACAGGCTCTGCCAGGTGATAAAAGAAGGAGGGGCTTCAAGCACAGCCAGCTCTGGTCCTTGAACGTCCTACTTCAGAAGCCATTAGCTGGAAGGCTGCGACTGAAGGAGGCCTTAGTGGTAATGGCTGTGATATATGCTGCACACTTACTTCTCCTTTGCGTCTACTCCCTTTCTTCAACCCTAGAGCTTCAATTTATACTTACACTTTACAGCATAATCCTCACCCCGTGAAATGCACACCTACATCCGGACTCCACATGGCAGCTGCATTCACAATGCCTCTCATGAAAAGCCCTTTGAAGATCTTGAATTTTATTCTTCTCAACACTTTTCTTACCAGTACTTTCAAAATATACATTCCTAATATCCCAACAAATGAGAGGATGCATTAAAAGAGAAACACTGTAAAATAATTTGGTGAAGAACTAATAAAAGATGCAATCAGTCAAGTGAGTGACGGAAGTAGTTTCTTTCAACATCAAATCTAATGGTTTCTTTTTGTAGTACAAAAGTGCTCCATTAACAGTGTGAGTCTTTTATTTAGGTAATTCACACGAGTGGTTGCCAGATGTAGTTTATTTTCAGAAGGGCACACTCATAGAAGCTGCACACTGAGCCAGAGACAGTTATCTCTGGCTAGCGTACTCTCCGATGACCTTTCAGAGGGAAAATAGCACTGAAATCCTGTATCTGAAACCCTCAAAATCAGATCCAAGTAGCACTTCATGTTTGAAAAGATGGTTGGATGTCAATGTGGGCTATAGAGAATGGTGGAGTGATTTTCTGTCTCTAGTCTCCCAGGATATAAGTCTTCCCTCACAGCCCCCCCTCCCCTCGCCGTGGCCCCATACATATACTTGGCCCCGTACATATACGTGGCCATGAGAGAGAGACTCTGGCTTGTTTGTCTCAGCCAGGACTGTGTTAGAACTCACATCGATTCTCATTCCCACCCTGCCATCAGAATTCGTCTGTTCAGAGTCTTCGTTCTCATGCTTTTCCAGGAGGTTATCCAATTAGTTGACACTCATTCAGATAGTCTCTGTGTTTACAGAGTAGTGCGCTTTAGTCCAAGAGCTCAGTGATTAGCCGCGTTGGGCCAGGGGGTGTGGCTTAGAAGTGGAGCTTTCTGTACGTGCTGGGGGGTGGGGAAGGCTCTAGGTTCAATACTTATCACTGGGGAAAAAAGTTATATCCTTTTGAAGATGATGCTTTTAATCAAAAAGGCAGCTAAAACGATACCAACTATACCAGGAAATCAATGCGCCTGTGTTTCAAAGAGACTTGGTTAAAACTCAAATTTGTTATGCCTTAACATGTGCCTTTGGAGCTATTATGTGTCTCTTAGGACATGTTAGTCCTATTTTGATGAAAGTATGAGTACTGTGCTGGAATTATATTCTTTCCCCCCAAATCTGTCTTGCAGTCCTACTCTTTTATAATGAGTATATTGCAATACATACTACAAAGGAGATTCCCTGCCAATAAAGAACCTTATTTAAAAACAAAGTGAAATTTTCTTGTAGGACAGTTTTGAGTGTGCATAATGTGTGCTCTCCTTCCGTCTGTATTATAGTAGAGCCAATTACTCACTCTATTGACAAAAATGGGGATGGCTTGGGCTGACATAAATCTGACTTGCTTCAGGAGCTTTAGAGGGCATTAAGAACTGACTTGAAGTGAAATGCAATAGAGATTCCTGTCCTGGGAAGAGTCTAGCTAATGTTGAGATTATAAGCGTTATTTTCTCTCATACTATACATCTTGACAGCAGTTTCCTCTCCCTCCCTCGACCCAGTCCCCTCCCACTCCCTTTTCCTCAGATCCACTCCTCTATTTTTCTTCAGAAAAGAGTAGGCCTCCCAGGGATATCAACCAAATGTGACATAAGTTACACTAAAACTAGGCACAAACCCTCATACCAGGGATGGACTAGGCAACCTAGTAATAGAAAAAGGGTCCCAAGAGCAGACCAAAGAGTCAGACACCCATAATATCTTAAGTTACAGATGATGATGATGATGATGATGATGATGATGATGATGATGATGATGATGATATGTGTGTGTGAGCATGCATGTGTGTAGAGCTGTGCATATCTATGGAATATAGAGAGTAGAGGTCAGCTTCAGGTGCTATTGTTTAGGTGCTACTCACCTTGCATTTTGTGACATTGTCTCATTGGCCTAGAGCTTACTGAATGAGTTAGACTCGCTCGTCAATGAGTCCCAGGGATCTGCCTATCTCTTCTTCCTCCCTAGCACTGAGATTAAAAGTGTGCCCCACCATGTCTGGCTTTTATTCTATAGGTTCTGGGAACTGAACTCAGGTCCTTTAGCTTGCACAGCAAGTATTTTAAAACTTAAGCAGTTCTTCCAGCCCCAAAGATGACTTCTTGAGAACGGATAGGAAGTGGCTTTTTAGATAAATAACATAAGGAATATAGACTCTTATAGATAGGAACTTCACTGTGAAGCTAAGTTCTGGGCCTGTTATTTAAATTATATATTCAAAGAAAAAATATTTTCAGCATCCATGTCTTAGATTCCATATTTATAATGTGTGCAGATGCAACAAGCTCTCTCCATGACTCTCCGTAGGTAGAAATTCTTGCAAACTATGCTCTCACAACATCCCAATAAAGGAGTTATCATGGTACAGGTTATGTGTGGGTCAATGCTTGATAAAAGTTTTGCAACCACTCTATCTTCCTTTTACGTTTTATTTGGCTGACTCCCCTCTCCCCTTATTTTCTCCTCTTAGCCTAATAAACCTCTTGTTTTGCACAGGTCAGGAGATGGGTAGAATTTACTTAATAGAGTTCTTACAAGAGAATGCCTCCTGAAAGGAGCAAGTGTACTACTTTGTTAATATAACAGAGAATACAGTAATCCGGACAAATGAAAATCATGCCTTAAGAAAACAGGAATGGAAAAGCTTCCAAACCAACTGGTAGTTTTTGGATAGAGACAAAGTATCATTGAATAAAGCTAAAGG
The DNA here is from genome assembly GCF_907164565.1 of Psammomys obesus. Lineage (NCBI taxonomy): Eukaryota > Metazoa > Chordata > Mammalia > Rodentia > Muridae > Psammomys > Psammomys obesus. Next base: position 34,776,443 of record NW_026596073.1, read on the forward strand.
GAAGAAAAGCCATGCAGCTTGCCCAATAGAGCCTTAGAAGAAACCTCACACTGATTATTCATTATCTACATTGTATTTTGTCAAATGCCTTAGTAAAATTTGAAGAATATATATTTAAGAGCTTGGCAAAAGAAAGAAATAGAAGACTAGAAAATGTAATTATTACATTAATTACATTTTACTTAATTATCACACCACTAGGCATCTTTCACAAATACAAAACATTGAAACATGAAGTATTTTGGGGAAGGGGAATGATGTCAAGGTTGAGAGGGATGTTGGATCAATTAGAGTACATAAACCATCAAAGAACAGACACTACATTTTTCAGAAAGTACTGCCTTTTATGAGTTTCTAGGTCTTGAAAATATGGTTTTGGTCAGAAATGAAGTGTGTCCTATATGGTGGTCTCTTGAATATGACAGGCAGGTTCCAAAAAAGTCAAAAGAAAAGAAAATTAGATAAAGAAGGAGATTTTATTCTATTATTATGTTTATTATGTATTTATATGTGTATATGAACCTGAGTGGTGTGTGTGTGTGTGTGTGTGTGTGTGTGTGTGTGTGTGTAGGCCAGAGGCCAGAGGTTGGTTATAGGTATCTTCCTCAACTATTCTTTATATTGTTTTCTTTCTTATGTGCCAACTTTCTGTGACAGGGGGAAAACTGGCTTTATCTGCTGTTTGTATTCGAATAAAGGGTAACATGGAATAAATTATGGCATGGACATTTTTCTGGAGCAGGTAGACATAGGCAGCCTGGAAAAAGAAGGTTACATGCATGTTTAAGTGTGAAAGTGTACACACACACACACACACACACACACACACACAGGTATGAGGGGACCAGCATGTGAGTTTTTGTGTGTTCATACTTTTGCATTCATGTGGGCATAGTTTTGCATGTTTGTATATGCATGCTTATGAACATGTGTGTGTGTGCTCATGACTGTGTTTGTGTGTATACATATGTGTGCATATGTGTGTGTTTGTGTGCATGTGCCTTTTCCTGTGCTCATGTCAAAGTGTGTGGATGACTCACTGGAGAAGTGAGGTTTACCCATTCACCGAATTCTGGTTTGTCTGAAGAATTATCTGTTCTATTTTAGCTTATGCTACCTTGAAAGGGCTTCCCAAAAGCCACACAAAAATATAATAGGTATACAAACTGCATTGACCTTGAACGTCTCTCTACTCTCCATACAGGTATTTAAAATTAGTATCCTTGAATAGAACAACCCACCTATCTGTGGCACCAGTGGCTTTCAGCTATGTGCATACTAACGCACCAGGAGAAAGTAGTTGTTCCCTGCCTCAGTCACTTTGTTTCTGTCCTCCTGGTAGTGTTCTCCCTGTCTAAACCCTCTCAGATAATGAATAGCAACACAAGACGTACAGTCAGTTCTTCCTCCTCTCAATTCTCTGCCCTGTCATCGCTGAGCCACAGACCTGTCCGTTAGTGTTCACTTTAATAAGCCAATTTCTTTGGGTTAGAAGTGACAACGTTTAAATTAGTGAGGAGCCATGCCAGTTTTTCAAAGGGGGGCAGCAACGTGTTATTCTCTCACAATTAGTTTTAATTAGCAAGGTTGTTGCTAATTTTCAGAGACTACAGCAGGGCAGTTGCACTTTCCCAATTTTGGTAATGTCCGGTTGATGACGGAACAGTATGTATTACCAGGAAGATCCTACATAAGGTCAAACGTGTCAACAAGGCAGGAAGCCATCTCGAATCCTCCTGTCCTTAGGCAGATTTTCTTTCATTACAGCTCAGTATGTGTATGTGTCCCTTTTGTGTGACTCTATGGATGCATAGCAAGGAGACTTGAGGAAGCTATTTCTAATCCCCCCTCCCCTAATTATGGAAGAAGAAGTAAAGTTTGATGCTAAGTTTAAGTTACAGGGGGAAACACCCAGAAGGCTTGCTTAATGAAGAAAATCTGGCCATTACTGGAGACTCAATCCGAGGGTTATTCAAACCCAGACTGTTTGTTGGTGTGCTGCTGGCCACCAAAGTTCTTTATGTAAATTTGAGGATTGATAGTGTGAGTGCTGAGCGTGGCTTTTGTTCTCTGCATTTCAGTGCCCCCCCCCCCGCCTGCTCCAGATCACCTATATAGTTGTACATCCAAGCTATCCCCAGCCAACTTCCCATGACATATACATGACCATCCAGTGCTTGGACACAGATAGAAGCTCTGTATCATATCACTACCTCTGAGGCCCATGGAAGAGGGAATAGAGCTAGCTTTTGGAGCGGAAGGATAGGGAGGCTTGTGGTCGGTACTGTCTTCTGATGCAGTGTGGCCATTTCAATCTGGAACATGTAGTAGCTGTGACTGCCTGCATGGGGCTTGGCAGAGAAAGAACGAGGAGGGGGGACGAAAAGGAGATGGGGACTACTTGGGAGAAGTGGGTTGGTAGGAGTAAGGGGATGAGAGAGGGTAGTGAGGAGTGTGTGTGTGAGTGTGTGTGTGTGTGTGTGTGTATGATTACTGCATTGTAGATGCAAATGATATTGTCAAAATTTTTAAATTTATAAAGAGCTTTAAAAAGTATATATATTTATTTGCACAAAATCGCTTCCTATACACTGTGTTCTGAAGGCATGCAAGAGACCTTGTTGTAACATGCTTCTGGAGGATTTGAAGTTATTTGCTATGTTGCATGTTAAGAAAAAGTTGAAGTTCAGATTTGGCTTGTAGTCCATTATTGTGGGAAACTTTAGTGGTGTCTAGTTCCAAGAAAGAGAACTTCAGAAGTGTAAGGGATTGTCTATCACATAGTCCTAGGAGAAAAAAAAAAAAAAAAAAACAAAAAGAAGTGAGTGGAGTGTGATTCCAAATAATAGAATGGCTGTGGCACAAGGGTGAATTTTCTATTGTTTTTCAATGATCGCTTTTCTGCTGGGAGTATAATGGTTGTCAATGAGGTGAGTCTTGCAAATAACCAAAACAGCTTGTACGTGTTAGGATTTAGGTGGAAGACTTACATCCTTCACCTCTGTGTCAGATTTGAAGACATTTTGTCTGTGGGATTATTTCCAAGTGAGAACCTCACTGGCTGGAACTTTCCATGCCTGTGTGGACTCAGAGGGAATAAGTACACACAGGAAAGATGATTAGAACCTGTTAGAAAAAGCCAGTTCATTGCACATGACCTCACCCTGTGTCACAAAAGCCATTACACTTGGCACTTAACAACATCATATTTACCTGTTCATACAGGTAACTTAAGATCTTAAAATAAATTAAGATCTGGGTACTGGTCAATGATAAAATTCAGCAAATATTGAATAGCTGTTATAAGCAAATCAGTGTGTAAGATCCCTCAGGGTTTATAAAATATAAACATGATATAAAACATGTTACTAAGGAATTATATACTTTATAAGAATGAAGTAGGAGAACAAACAGGAACATATAAGGAGGGAATACGGGAGGTCACTAGACTCCACACAAGCATGTGTTGATAGATGTTAAAAAGTATCAGTATGTGCAGCTTGGTCTTCATGTGGGTTCCTAACACTGGGAGTAGGGGCTGTCTCTGACTCTGTTGCCTGACTCTGGATCTCTTTTCCCTAGCTGGGCTTCCTTGTCTTGCCTCAGTGGGAGAGGATGCACTTACTCCTGCTAGACTTGAGATGTCAGGGTGGGTTATTGCCCATGGGGCCATCCCCTTCTCTGAGGAGAAGGGGAGGTTGCAAAGGGGGGAGGGGTGTGAGGGACTAGGGGGGACTAGGTAGAGAGGAGGAAGTGGGCTGCCATCTGGTTATAAAGTGATTCAATAAGTAAATTAATGAAAAATGTTAATATTAAGATTAAATGTAAATAATCACATACACACCAAATGTGACTTTGAATGTAAACAAAATAAACCCTTTCCTTGCCAAAAAGGTATCAAGGTATCAATAAAGATATCTTTATCTCACCCAGTTGAATTAAACATTAAATGGAAAAGAGTAAAGGATCTGTTCTAAGTTCTTTACAACAGTATGGATTTAACACATTTAATTCATTTTGCAAGTTTTTTTTAAGTCACTGAAGATATATCTATTGGGATGTTTGTTGCCAGCTGTTATACGAAGAAATAATTGTTTTTGACTTCTACAAGTGAAAAATGTCTTTGACCACACATTTCTAACACTCAGTGGAGTATTAGTACATTTCTTATGAAGACAGTAGTGCATTTGATTCCAGGCCCCAATACAGAGTCCTTTGACACAATGATCGGTCTAGGCTAAACAGATACAGAAGAAACGCAGACTTCTGTGAAGCACTTGTTTCCCAACATTGGCTGAAGAGCATTTGCATGTCTGGTACATAGAGACCCTAAAACTGCCTGGAGCTTGAGCCACGGCTCCTCCCTGTGTGATTTCTGTCATCATATTCTCTGACGCTTCTCTAAAGATCTACTACAGATGTGAGTTTCCACCGACACCAAGGGGCGCTTATGAAAGAGCTTGGATGCAGTGGCTGATGCTCGCATACTTTGATTGTAAATTACACACATTTTTTGAGTGCAAGGGGAGATTTTACAGTGGATATCCACAAAATATTCATGGTGACACAAACTACGCAAGGGACACTTTGTTCCAGGTTTTTAGTTTGAGGAATGATTTACACTTTGTTCCAGCTTTCTCCTTAACATTTTATTTACCAATTGTTATTCATTAAATTGAGTTAATATTTTGTTACTGTGCAGCCAGCCAAAAGATGTTATGTCTTGCAAAGAATTGCAATATTGCATTGGACAAGCATCGAAACAAATGAAGGTCTGTTTTCTTTACACACTATATCCTGCCAAGTTCCTGAGAGATGGAGACGGCACAATGGTTTGGTATGGCTTTGAGTTAAAAATTGTAGAGTTGAAACCTCAAAATATTAAAATATATGTGAAGCTGAATCAGGCTGTGCTTACAGCTAGGGAATAAATCACATTTTCCACTCTCTTCTCTGATTTTAAGAACCAGCAACAACAACAACAAAAAACTAGAAGTATAAGAGATAGGCCTCAGAAGAAATTTTAAGGAACAGTCTTGTTCCTGTTCCTGCCATTGGCACATTTTTGTCTAAACTCTTCCTCAGTGAAGAAACTCTCTCCCATTTGAGCATTCCCTGCTGGGAAGGGAATACTAGCATCCCTGTAATTCCATTATGATCCATTGACACAATTTGTTTTCTTCAAGAATAAATAGTTTTCTCAGCTATTTTGATTTTTGGTGATGTCCATTTCAGCAGTAAGAAATTTCAGTGCAGAACCAGTTTTTTTTTTTTTTTTTTTTTTTTTTTTTTAAATTTTAGGGTTTAGGAGAATACATTAGATGTAAAAGAATTCAGTGCTAAAGGAAAAGTTTTTTTCTTCCAAACCAAGGTTAATTCTAGTGAGGAAACAGAAAGCACATCACCAATGCCTTGGCCTTAAAGTTCATTTCCTCTTGAGTGTTCTTGCATGTTAATGCTGTGCCAAAGGCTCTCGTCATCTCTCTGGTTTTGTTTACTCCAATATTTTCGCCACATGTGATTTCTTCATGTGTAAACTAAACAGATTTAAATGCATGCCTTTTATAAAATCTGCAGATCTTCCTTTAATGTAGGTGCCTTCAGTGCAAAAGGGCCACTTTGAGGGGTGGTTCAAAGACTCTCATTAACGCTCTTAAAATTTTACTTTTGATCAGAGTTGGCAAAGTAAGTATAGATCAAATAGAAACCAAATCTCTCCCCTTTGAGACCATTCAAGGTTCTTCACTCTCTTGCCTTTCCTGATAGCTCACTGTTCTCGTTTTTTGGCACAGTGGGAATTAGTCCTATGTGGAGAAAGGTTTCGTGACCCTGGGAATGCTAACATGAGTCAGGCAGAGAAAAGGACTGTTATTTACTTGGTTGTATAATTTAAGCTATTTAACCACATAAGCATGGCAATACGCTGTAACTGCAAAGTGAATAAATCACCCTTGTCAAACAATGTAGCTTTTTTTTTAAAGTTGTGAAATTCAATATCAATTCATATGCGATCCTAGATCAAAAATGGAGGGTTCCCAGGTGCACTGGTGCATAAGGGCGGAAGCAATTGTTTGCGGGTTTCATGAGAAGATTGCCAGTTTGCAGCATTTAAATTACATACAAACTGGTTTTCACTTCTCTAATTGTAGCTCTTTTGTTTTCAGGGAGGGTTGAATTGACATTGACAAACACAGACTTAGAAGAAATACAAAGACACGAAAGCAGCACTACATTTGCCCCCAAAATGATTCAGTGAATAATGCTGCAGTGTTTTATTTATTCCTCGGTATGCCAAATTTTCTCTTTCCTCTAAGGAGCAATGCTGACTTCAGTAAGCTAATGAGAAATAGTTACTTTAGGGACTTTGAGTAAATACAACACATGGCTTTTGTGAATTATTGCGTGCTTGCTTATTTATTTATTTCAGAAGTACTTGAATTTAATGCAATCTCTTGTCTGTTTATTTTCTTTGAAATAAGAATAAGCATTTACCTTCAATGCTTAATTGACCAGACCAGCACTGACCTCTCCATGATAATAACATGTGGGGACAAAAGAAGATAAATGCAGTCCTGTAATAACGTTCTATGCATTACTTTTTGCTTTAATCCCTGACTTTTTTTTTTTTTTTTTTAAATAAGGCCACTAACCTCTTGAGCCAGAAGAATGAAAAACTGGCTTTTAGAGAAACAAAACAACAAAACAAAGAGGTAATTTCGATTTTGAGTTTGTAGAGCCAACTGAATGTGGCCTGTTAATTTTGCCTCAAAAAAGATCGCCAAATCCCTCCTATTCAGTATTTGTTTCCTTTGAAAAAAATACTTTTAATTCTTAAAGGGTCGTACTGAGTTAAAAATGTAGTTGTGAAGATAAACAATGGCTTAGCGAGGGGAAATTCGAGCATGGAAATGGCCATATTAAAAGCAGAAAACAAATAAAAAAATTTTAAGAAAACCTCTCTGCATTTGGGCAAGTTTACAAAAGAAACTGCCTACATTTTGCTTGGCATAGCATTTTGAAAGCTCCCACAGTGAGAATAATTAGGAGAAGCCATTTATGTGTATATTTCTAGAAAAGCTGGGCCCCATGCATACTTGCAGAGGACTGGGCAAAAGGAAGAGTTATTTTGCTGCAGAAACAAGGAGGGTTTTCTTTTTTTTTTTTTATTGCATAATGTTCAAAGACTCTGAAGGAGGTAGTGATATGGGACCAGCAAGCGAATGTGGCCATCTCTAAAGTTTGTTATCCCACTCACTGGCTTCTGTTGCTTTGTGCCTTACCTACAAGTGTTGCTGAGACTCAGACGATTGGAGAGAGGTAGGACTGAAAAGTCAGAATTGAGCTCAGTAAAAGAGGAACCCTCTCTTTGGGGTGGAACAGTCCATGAGCTGTTGGGGGAAGTATGGATGTAGCAATGTAGGCAAAACAAACAAACAAAGAGACAAACAAACAGGCTCGATGGTCCACTGCTGAGGGCTCAAAGTATTCTTAGAAGAACACTAGAGGATTAGACTAGACAATCTATGAAATCCATTTTCTGTCCAATGAAGCAGTACTTAGTTTTATCTTAAAATTTATCTTCAGCTCTGCTGCCTTGGGTGGGTCTGCTGCTTTTTCCTCTTTTCAGGGAGCTGTAGCTTGCTGCTGTGCTGTGTGGTGGTAGAGGCCTATTACAACCCCTTCATCATCGATAATCCTCCTTCTTCACGGGGGATGCTACCAGAGTAGCCACTAAAGATGCACTGTTGCAGCTGAAGTCAGTCATGCCAATGTCCCTGCAGACCAAGCCTTTCTGTTACTTTTAATAAATACTCATAACTTGCCTGCCCTTCTCCCATTTGGCTTATTGCAAATAAGAAGGGATTGAAAATTACTCTATTATAGTTTATTTTAGCAGAGATTCTACCAAGTCCTCATCAAGCCCTTTGGGTTTACCAGAAAGTTCTTTCATGTGCACCTCTTGCAGTGAGGTTTTTGAAGTAGTCTGCATCTCAAACCCAATAATTGTTCTACTAAACCCTGACTAAAAGCCAGACAGCTTCAATTTATTTTCCAGTAGATCTTCAAGCAGCCCATGGCTTTTTTTTTTTATATTATTTAGCATCTATTTTTATGTAAGCTGTTCAAGCTTAGACACCTGAATTGTGGCCATGAGCATGTGTGACAGTGCATTCTGAAATATTAATGTCTGTTTCTCCATGTCTTCCACCCTTCTTCTCAAAGCTTTTCCTCTAGTCAATCACAGATGCCAACTTTGCCTCTGGGGAGATAAAAGATTGTTTCATGGGACTGGAAGCAGAAAGAAGCAATCAGTCAGTGAGCTCCCTATCCCCAAATAAGCTTTCAAGAAACAAAAGGGAAAATGTGAGGGTTGGCAGGCAGAGCCTATTACATCACAAGAGCTTTAGGAAAATCTGAGTCCCTCATTCTTCTTCTCCTCCTCCTCCTCCTCATTCCCCTCCTCCTCCTCCTTCTTCCATGAGGCAGAAGGGTGGCTACAAAGAGGAAAGGAGGAAAGATGGCTCAATGTAGTTTGAGAGGAAGTCAAACTGGGGAGAGGAGGATGAAAGAAGACCTGCTGGAGGTAAATTGTAGACAACTGTCAAATGGCGTAGGTGGACATCCTGCAGGGTGTGGGAAGCAAAACTTAAATAATCTCATAGAGATACTGTTTTACAAGGGAGAACTTTTCTTCATGGCAGTTGTATTATTTTCTATCACTTACTTTGAGAATACGAAAACAAGTCAGATAGTAAATCATTTATTATCTCTTGTGGGCTCTGTGATCAGCATATATGAGGAATGGCTTTGTTGCAGGTCCATAGTATCTGCTGCTTCAAGAAGAAAAATGAAGAAGTTGGTTGAATTGTGTTGTACTAGAATATTTTGTTAAATAGATTTTCATTACTTTTATAGCATGCAATCATGACAAAAATATAACTATGAATTTGTAGGATTCTTCATCCCTTTGTGCAGATACCCTTCCTAATCACATGCCATGTCTGCCAGAAAACCAGATTGTCTGCCTGCCCATGGATCTTTTCCACCCTTTCCACCCTCTTGCTGGTCCCCTAGCACTATCTCCCTCCTATCCCCATTGCCTTGAATAAGCCTCCAACTTGCATGAAGACTCCCTGCTGGATCTGAGGCCAAACAGGCCACCAGAATTCCAGGCAAGCTGCCCACCCTCAGACCTTCTCCATTCACTTGGTACCCTCCCCATTATCCTTAAAGCATCCTTACCTCCTTGTCACCATGTTCCAGTCCCCAACTCTGGCAGACATATGCTCAACAGGAGGCCATGCTTGTCACCAGATGTCCAGCTACCAACTCAGGTGAATTCCCCACCTCCATCAACAACAGCTATACAGGCCAGAAGACCAAAGAGGAAACAGAAACTAAGGAACAAAACATACATCCAACAAAGACAAACCCAGAAATCAGCACCTATAGTAACCCCAACCCAGATGCCTATATGCCAGTGTAAGGACACAATCAGGAACAGACAGGACAATATGCCACCACCAGAGCCTACTATCCTACTACCACAAGCCTTGAATAGTCCAATACAGCAGAAACCCAAGAAAATGACCTTAAACCCAACTTTATGAAGATAGTAGCTGTCCTTAAGCTGTGGCATTGGGTGAGCTAACCAGGGCAGTGTTGGAGAGCTTGCTCTAGTGGTGTGGGTGTGGGGAAGAGCTGGTGGGCTTACCAACTCATGTACCACCCAGGCCCATATACAGGGCTTTGAGTTGGCCCACTTGAACATCTACCCAATCTGTGAACTGCTGAAGTTCATGAAAGGGCCAGTCCTTCAGAACCAAAGCTGTAGTATGTCCATGACACAAGGCAACAACAGGATATCTGAGACAAGTCCCAGTGAGGATCTAGTACTGATGGTGTTGAATCAGAGGCCTCAAACCAGACCAATGATTCACTATAATGAACATTTGCAAGTAAAGATGTGTGGACAAAAGCATATACTGTGTGACACACTTTGACACATTGAAGCTTTCACGGTGAGATGGGGCGTTGTTGTTTGCTTGCTTTGGTTTTATTTTATTTTTTACTTTCTTTTGCGGGGAGAGATTGCAAGGGCAGAGGGTGGATATGAAGGAATGTGGAGATGAGTGGGATTGGGGTGTGTGATGTGAAATTCATAAAGAATCACTAAGAGTTTTAAAAAATAAAAAAGAAGAAACTAAAATTCCCTTAGAGAAATCCAGAAAAAAAAATTTTGAGGAAGTCTCTTAAAGAAAGCCAAGAAAAAAACAAACAGGTGAAGGAAACAAATAAAACTGCTAAAGACTGGAAAATGGAAATAGAAGCAATAAAGAAAACATAAACTGAAGGAATCCTGGAAATAAAAAAATCTAGGTAAGCAAATAGGAACTACAGATGTCAGCATCAACAACAGAATAAAAGAGATAGAAGAAAGAATCTTACATGTTGAAAATATATTAGCAGGAATAAATACATTCAAAGAAAATGTTAAATCTAAAAATTTCCTGTCACAAACACTTAGAAAATCTGGCACCATAGTAAAAGACCAAAACCAAGAATAATAGGAATAGAAGAAGGAGAAGAATCCTAGGCCAAAGGCACAGAAAATATTTTCAACAAAATCATAGAAGAAAAGTGTCCTAACCTAAAGAAGGAAACTCCTGATGCTGATCAGGAGAACATGTAAGTGACCTGCCTGCCCCCCTCCCTAGATGCATTTGGTTCCCAAAGACCTATTCCATTACCCAATCCCCCAGTCCTGCTCCAACACTTGCCCAGCCGCCAGGCCCCTGGTCCCAACTCAGGGAGACCTCCTCTGTTCAGGTGCAGGCCATTCTGAAGAAATAGTGAATAGCCCTCCTGCCAGCTTAACTGTCCTATGCCCTAGATTTGGTTCCTAAAGACCCATTCCACTGTATGCTGCCACATTCACACCCCCACTGCACCCTGCACCACAGCCATCTCCTGCTGTTTGCCCCAGCTGCTGCTTGAATGGACTTCAGCTGCTCAGGAGCAGGCCATGCCAGTCTGAAGAACAGGTGATTGACTTGCCTGACTCTCTAGATTTTAGATTTGGTCCCCAAAGACATATTCCACAGCTCTCTGCCCTTCCACCCCATCACACTGCCATCTGCTACTGCTGCTGTGTCCCCAGCCCCAACTCAGACAGATTCCTGCAGCCCAGGTAGAAGCCATGACAGTCAGGAGAACTGGTGCAGGCAACACCACTCAGAAGAGGAGTGCATGTCATAAAGCCAGAAAAACAGATAGAAGGACTAACACAGTGACTCCCTGCTGAACCAGGGATCACACAAACAGCCAGAACCATAGATAGGTCGCTCACCAATGGTTCTTCCCAACTCACTCAGGGCCCTCTAATCTTCACTCTGCTCATTGTCACCTCATCCCACTCTCCAAATTGGGCAGAGAGCCCCCTGATGCACCAAAGACCAACCCAGCCTCCAGAAGTCTAGCCCCCTACTGTGACAGAAACTCCCTACTCAATTAGCAGCCATGCTGGTCACCAGGAATCCAGGCCACAAAGCCCAGAACACCAAAGAGAAAACAGAAACTAAGGAAAAAAAAAACACCCATGTAACAAAGACAAACTTGAATCAGCACCTAGACTTAAAATTATCCCAAATCCAAGTGTTTAAAGGCCAGTGTAAGAGCATATGAACTCAGTGGCTGGCTCCTTGATCACCTCCCCCTGAGGGGGGTGGTGCACAGCCTTACCAGACCACAGAGGAAGACAATGCAGACAATCCTGATGAGACTTGATAGGCTAGGGTCAGAAGAAAGGGGAGGAGGACCTCTCCTGTCAGTGGACTTGGAGAGGGGCAAGGGAGGAGAAGAGGGAGGGTGGGAAGGGTTGGGAGGGGAAGAAGGAGAGGGCTACAGCTGTATACAAAGTGAATAAACTGTATTTAATAAAAAAGTTTTTAAAAAGAACATAATAAACACCAGCCAGGGCAATATGCTACCATCAGAGCCCAGCTATTCTACAGCAGCAAGACCAGAATATTCCAGTGTGGCAGAAACACAAGAAAAAAAAAAAGACCTTAAAAGGACTTTATGAAGATGATAGGAGTCCTTAATGAAGATTTTTTTTTTTTCAGAGATCAGGCAAAAGGCAAACAAAAAATTTTGAGGAAATCCCTTAAAGAAAGCCAAGAATGCCAAGAAAGCCAAGGGAAACAACAACAACAACCAAAAAACAAAACAAAACAAAACAAAGCAAAACAACAACAACAAAAAACAAAACAAAACAAAAAAACCCAAAAAACAAAAACCAAAAAAAAAAAAAAAAAAAAAAAAAAAAAAAAAAAAAAAAAAAAAAAACAAAAAAAAAAAAAAAAAAAAAAAAAAAAAAAAAAAAAAAAAAAAAAAACAGGTGAAGGAAACTATTCAAGACCTGAAAATGGAAATAGAAGAAAAAAAAAAAAACCCATAAACTGAGGGAATTCTGGAAATGAAAAATCTAGGTAACAGGAGCTGCAGATACAAACATCATCAAAAGAATACAAAAGACGGAAGAACATCGACTGTACAATAGAAGAAGTATATTCAGCTGTCAAAGAAGCTGTTAAATATAAAAACTTCCCAACACAAAAAAATCCAGGAAATCTGTGATGCCATGAAAAGACCAAACCTAAGAATAAAAGAAATAGAAGGAGAAAAAGCCCAGCTCAAAAATTTAGAAAATACATTTAATTAAATCACAGAAGAAAATTTTCCTAACCTAAAGAATGATATACCAAGAAAGATACAAGAAAATCACCAAACAACAAATAGATTGGACCAGAAAATAAATCTCCATGCCACATGATAATCAAAACAATAAACACAGAGAACAATAACAGAATATTAAAAGCTGCAACGGAAAAATGCCAAGTAACATAAATGCAGACCTATTAGAAATACAGCTGACTCTAGTGAGAATTTTGGATTGTTAAAAAAACCCAGTTTATGTTACATAAATGTTTTTGTTTTAATCCCAGGTGTGGGATATGAGGCTGTTTCAGATTGTCCACAGCTGCTAACTATGATTTGTCTCATGATTTAGGAGTGGTGTGATTTTTGCTAGAGAGTAGATAGTAGATAGTTTTGTAGATAGTTTACTTTTGGAATTCTGGGGACTCTTGAGAGGCTATAAATGTGAGGGCCCTGGAAGGTGCTCAGAAGGGGTAGCTGCTGCTTCCCCTGCTGCTGTCATTTATTGCAGTTTGTCAAGTGATCCTGTACAAAGAAGAAAGAAAAAAGAAGGAAGAAAATAATAATAATAATAATAATAATAATAATAATAATAATAATAATAATGAATAAGAATAAGAATAACAATAAAAATAATACAAAATTGGATACCTTGTCAGTGAAGATCAACCCTGAACCTAGGAGTCTGATACCCTAATTAGCAGGAAGTAGTCTAAAGAGATTTACCCTCCCCCCCCACTTTTCCTCCAACTTTCTTGCCTACCTAATGTTAGGGGGTTGGAAGGGGTTGGGATGGAAAAGGTGGTAGATATAAGACCCCAATGAAGTAGCTAAAAAGCCCTGTTACACCAGACTTCTCAGTGGATACTCTAAGGGCCAGGACAGATATCTTACAGATTCTAAAAGACCACATATATCAGCCCAGACTACCATATTGAGGAAGACTTTCAATGAAACATGATATTTCATTTTGAGATCAAATTTAAACAATATCTGTCCACAAATCCAGCACTATGGAAGGTGCTAGAAGGGAAAGTTAAAGCCAATGAGGTTAACTACACCATGGAAATCACAGGCAATAAATAATCTCACTCCAGCAAAACCCAAAGAAGGGAAATACACACACACACATACACACACACACACACTCTTTACCACTAACACCATCACCAAAATAACAGGAAGCGATAACCATCAGTCATTGATACTACTCAATACCAATGGACTCAATTCCCCCCAAAAATAGCACAGGCTAGTAGATGGATTTGAAAATAGGATACATCTTTCTGCTGCATATGAGAAACACACCTCAACATCAGAGATAGATATTACCGCAGAGTAAAGGGTTGGAAAAAGATATTCCAAGCAAACATACCTAAGATGCAAGCTGGTGTAGCTATTTTAATATCTAACAAAATAGACTTCAAACCAAAATTAATCAAAAGAGATAGAGAAGGACGTTTCATACTCATCAAAGGAAAAATCTGCCAAGATGACATTTCAATTCTGAACATATATGCCCCAAATGCAAGGGCACCCACATTGGTAAAAGAAATATTACTGAAGCATAAATCACACATTGGACCTTGCATGCTAGTAGTGAGAGACTTCAAATGACAGGTCATCTGGACCAAAACCAAACAGAGAAACACTGGAGCTAATAGACATTGTGAATAAAATAGACCTAACATATCTGCAGGATACTTCACCCAAACAGAAAAGAAATTGACTCAGTCACAAAGCAAATCTCAACACATACAAGAAAACTGAAACAATCTCCTGAATCCTATCAGACTACAACAGGTTAGAGCAACAGAAACAACAGAAAGCCTACAAACTCATGGAAACTGAACAACTCCTTAAGAACAACTACTGAGTCAAGGCAGAAATAAGAAAAGAAAAATAAAGATTTCCCAGCATTTAATGAAAATGAATGCATAAGAGAGACATATTTGTGGGGCACAATGAAAACAGTGCTAAGAGGAAAGTTTATAGCACTAAATGCCTTCATAAAGAAATTTAAGAGATCTAGAAACTTAACTCACACCTGAAAGCTGTAGAACGAAAAGAAGCAAACACACACAGAAGAGGAGTAGATGGCAGGGAATAATCCAACTAAAGGCTGAAATCAATAAAATAGAAAAAAGAGAACAATACAAGGAATCAATGAAACAAATACTCCTTCATGATAAAAATCTTGAAGAGATTAGGGTTACAAAAGACATACAAAAACATAATAAGAGCAATTTGCTGTTGGGGGAATATATTCTTAAAATGTTTCTCTGTTCTTCTTCACCTGCCTAAGGTATTTTCTGATTGGTTAAAATAAAGATCTGAACAGCTGGACAAAAGGATATAGGTGGGACTTCTGAGCAGAAAGAGGAATGCTAGGATTTTTGCTATTGAGGTAGAGAGGAGGTCAAATAGGCAGGGACTTTGGAGAGGTAATGAGTGCCATGACATGAAGAAGGTAGGTTGGAGTAAGCAGGTTAGTCTGAGTTGTAGGAGCAAGTTGGACACCAGCATAAATGAAGGCCTTAAGCATTTATAATTAATTACAAGTCTCAGCATCATTATTGGGAGTTGGAGCCTCAGGGACAGTAAGGCCTTAATTTAAAGCAAGCCTATAGCCAACATCAAATTAAATGGAGAGAAACTCAAAGCAATTCCACTAAAATCAGGGAAAAGACAAGGCTGTCTACTCTCTCCACATCTATTCAATATAGTATTTGGAGTTCTAGCTAAAGCAATAAGACAACTGAAGATCAAGCAGATACCAATTGGAAAGGAAATATTTGCAGATAATATGATAGTATACATATGCAACCTCAAAAATTCTGCCAGGGAACTCCTACAGCTGATAAACAGTGAAGTGCTTGGATATAAGATTAACACCCCCCCAAAAAAAACAAAACAAAACAAAACAAAACAAAACAAAACAAAACAGTAGCCCTCCTGTGCACAAATGACCAATTGGCTGAGGAACAAATAACAAGAGCAACCTATGGTGGCTTGAATAGGAATAGCCCCTGTAGACCCATGTGTTTGAATGGTTGGCCCATAAAGAATTGCTCTGTTAGAAGGTGTTGCCTTTTAGAGTAGGCCTTGTTGGAGAAAGTATGTCACCCTGGGGCTTTGAGGGCTTTGAGGGCTCCTATGCTCAAGCTATACCCAGTGCGGCACAGTCTCCTGCTGCCTGAGGATCAAGAGGTAGAACACCCAGCTCCTTTTCCAGCACCCTGTCTGCCTGCCTGCTTCCATGTTTCTCAGCATGATGGCAATGGAAACCGTAGCCCCCCCCCAATTAAATGCTTTTCTTTATAAGAGTTACCATGGACATGGTGTCTGTTCACAGCAATAAAACCCTCACTAAGACACCACAAACAATATGAAATATCCTGGAGTAAATCTAACCAAGCAAGAGAAAAACTTCTGTGACAATAATTTCAACTATATGAAGAAAGAAATTGAAGAAAAGATATCAGAATATGGAAAAATCTCCCATGCTCATAGATCAGTAGGGTTAACATAGAAAAGATGACCACCCTATCAAAAGCAATCTACAAACACTATGGAAATCAATATAGTAGTTCCTCAGAAAATTAGGACTCACTCTACCTCAAGACGTGGCTATACCACTCTATCCTGCCACAGATACTTGCTCAATTATGTTCATAGAGGATGCATTCATAATAGCCAGACATTAGAAACAACCTAGATGTCCCTCAACTGAAGAATGAATAAAGAAAACATGTTACATTTTTATAATGGAGTATTACTTAGCTGTTAAAATGATGACATCAAGAAATTTGCAGGCAAATGGATGGAACTAGAAAAATAATTCTGAGTGAGGAAACCCAGACCCCAAAACACAAACATGATATGTACTCATTCATGTGTGGATATTAGCTGTTAAATAAAAGATAACCATGGTACAATCCACAGACCCCAAAATGCTAAGTAACAGGAGGGCTCTCTGTGGGTGGATGGAGACACATGGATCTCCCTGAAAATGGAAAACTGAATAGATATCTTTGAGTGAACTGGTGGCAAGTGGGGATGGAAACAGGTAGGATCAGTTCAGGGAGGGAGGGATGGAGGGAAAGAGTGTGGGGAGAGACAACGGGAATTAGAGGGCATTTGGGTGGTGATGTGAAAACCTAGTGCCTAGTAGATAGAGCCTGCACAAATCTGCTAGCTATGTTGTGGTTCTTTAGGTTGGGGTTTTTGTGGGACTCCTAACAGTGGGAGTGGAAGTATTCCTGACTCCGTTTGCTTGCGCTTTGGACCCTTCTCCTCCTACTGGGTAGCCTTGTCCACCTTGATATGAGGACTTGTGCCTAGTCTCATTAAATCTTGTTATGCCGTGTTTGATTCATCTCCCTGAGAGTCCTGCTTTTTTTTCTGGAGGAAAATGGAAGGACAGTGAATCTGGAAGAGAGAGAAGGGAGGTAAGGGGGTAACTGGGAGAGTGGAAGGAGAGGAGGCTTCCATTACAATTATATTATATGAGGAAAGAATAAAGAAAAAAAGGAGAAGTTAGACACTAATCTGCTTATATGTTGTGATAATTTTGCTATATATGTCAAACACCATGTGTGTGACACAAATATATATCACAAAATTTTTTTGAACATCGTGGAATCATCCTAGGCTCATGTACCTGCAAATTTGGTGGTATATACTGACTGTCAGCTGTGAGCCTAATGCGACTGTTAGCTGGAGCACTCATATCTGACTCCCCTACCCCCTGCTGTCTTAGCTTTCTTTTGACATGGTTGGATTTCAAAGTCAAGTTTCTCTATACGACAGAAAATGAAATCAGATTCTGCAGTGATCTTATGGACTACTCTTCAAAGGGAAGCTCTGCCATTTCTGGTGAATCCTATCTGTTAGGCACTTGCAAAGTTTCTCTTAGATTTAAGGGTAAAAGGTAAAGGTTCTGCCTTTTTGTTTTGTTTTGTTTTTGTTTTTGTCTTCTGAGACTTTTTTTTTTTTTCTGTGTAGCCTTGGCTGTCCAGGAACTTGTGTTGTAGACCAGAATGGCCTCAAGCTCACAGCGATCTGCCTGCCTCTGCCTCTCTGAGTGCTGGGATTAAAGGTGTGCCCGCTACTCCCAGCTGAAGTTCTGCCTCTTGATAGGGTATCACCAATAGCACATTGTTAAGGCATAGAGTGGGGTATGTGTTGGTTCAGGCTCCTGCCACAGCTGAGGGTTGTAGCAAAAGCATAGTAATGTACAGATTTCTGAAGAGAGACAACTCTGAACTGTTCATAGGTTTATAATCTACTCCTTAGATAAAGTGACATTCTCTGGAAAGAAAGAGCAAGTTTCATCAAAATTGACTTTCAATTTCATAGATGCGTAATTAATTTGTCTAGGAGTGTAATGGAGATATTACACATTGTCATGATTTATATCCACCAACTTCATCTCAAGATGGTTTGTCAGATTTTCCTATTTTCACATTTAAAATAATACTTTTTGATGTCTAGAGTGAAAGGATATGCTTAAACTTTTAAATAAGATTTTTGCCTATATACCAGGAGTCATATTTCATACATTCAGTTGTAATCTACCTATCTCCTCTTCATCCCTCTCCCCTCCTTTCACTCCATCTTTCTCTTTTTCTCCTTCTTGTTTCTCTTTTTCTCTTTTTTGCTTTAAGCCATGACCTCACATGGGCTTAACCAGTGTGATTCCAGACTTTGGCTCTCCTTTGTGGCTCCATAGTTGATTTTTCTTCATGGTGCTGGCTGTAAGCTCAGCTCCTGAGCAAGATGCTTGCAGCAGCTGTTGACATCTATCTTCCGATCACAGTGGGAAGCACCAAAACTAAACCTCTGATGGTGCTTTCTTACAAATGGGAAGTTTTCCCAGATACTCCATCGTCTCTTTGCTTAGAGCTTATCAGAAACCACTTAGCAGTCAAAGGACAGGACTGTTCCTGATGTGTTTCTTCCAAAGGATTAAAATGGAGGGCCTAGAAAGAGTCCAGCTTCTAAGAACTCTGTGAACTATAGCCCGAGGACCAGACCGGATATCTATTTTTGTAAAAATGGATTTTTAGGTCACAGGCAAGCCCATTTATTTCCACATTGTGGAATGACACATTTACATTAAAACTGCAGAGAAGTATAGCTGTAAGAGACCAGACCAACTGCAAGGCTCTAAAAATAGTGTGTCCCTTCATAGAGAAAGATTCTGACTCATATCAAGTCACGGATCAAAAATGGGTTCTTACAGTCAGGAATAGAAATGGAAAATGTCAAATAGGTAACACTGACTATTAAAGGTCCGATTTAATTTACTTCCCTGGAGTAGCATGTACCAATTTCCACAAAACATATGGCCATTATTATATTCATATAGACATTTTATGTTGTTCTTTGTAGCATGTTCTTTTAGTCATTAAGGTTATGGTAAAGTTGTATACAATTCCATGATTTTTCTGACCTCTGGATTTCATGTCATGGTTTGTTGTCAAAAACTAAGACTGTATCTTTTCCTTTGATCTACAGAGTGGCCATAAAGCCTGGCTGACCTCTAATTGTATTAGCAGCCATATCACGTTTTCTTATTCAATGCTCGACTTGGCCAAAATTTACAGAATGAATTAACCAGAATGAAACTTTATGAAGGACTTATTCTATTTAAATATTAATGAGGTTTTTATTTTTATTCAGAGCAATTTCAATCTAAGAGGAGACCAATGCAGCTGAATTGTAACTATTCCCTCAAGAAGCCAAGGATGTCTGGGCACGTGTGGTGTCCACTGTTGGTGTTGCAAGTGGAGGGGCACCAGCTTGGCAATATTTTCCAGTTTGGACTTTTAAAGCTAGAAGACGTAAAATCCACCTTCTGCTCAAGATAAAACAGTCATATGCAATATAGAATATCTGCTTTTTAAGTAGTTTTGCTTCAAATACATTGGCCCAGAAGTTTAGGAGAATCAATAGTAGTCGAAGGCCACAAAAGATAGGCAGTCCATTTACATACTCCTCCTGGACCTATGGTTTAGGATTATACCTTTCACTCAAGCTACGTACCTCGTACCTCAAGAACTATATGTTTTTGTTATATTGCTCTCTCTCTTAGAGTTGTTGCCAACACTTCTCTGTCATTATACTCTCATTTAGTATTGAGAAGTACTGTAAGAAACAGCTGTGTGCAAACTCTTATGGTACAAACTGTAGAGATGCTATAGACTATAACATAGGGATGGTATTGTCCTTGGCAGCACCAAAGATGTGCCTTTTTAGAGTACCAGGGCTGTTTTCAAACCTGTCATTGATGATAGTTGCAACCCTGTTTCCACTTCTCCCGTTGGGGTTTCTGGGCTGGAATAGAGGAAGGGAAGCTTAGTCGGTGGGGGTGGTGCAATGGAGAATCTCAGTCAGAGGTGAGGGCACAGTAAACAGCCTTCTCAGGAGAGAGCTTCAATGAGACAGCTAGTTTAATTGGAGGAAGAAGTGGGTACTTATGTCTCTTGGGAGGTGGCCAGCGTCCCTGGGGCAAGGTTTGTGTGGCTGTGTACAACTGGCCAGGGCAAGGGCGATGAAAGATACTTCATCTGCATACTCAGGGGCTATAGGGTCTGGGGGAGGGTGTGCTTATAAGGTCAAACAAAGACTGAAGCCTGATAACTGTCAAGGCGATAAATTCTCAGTAGGGTTGATGGTGGTGGAGCCAGTTTTATGCACCAGGTTGGAAGTGGGGAGGAGCCAACTCCTGCAGTTTTCAGCTGTGCTATCTGGTGTTGAAGCTCTCCTTGACCCCTCCTTTTCCTAATTGTGGGCCATTAGGGGAACAACAGATAGTGTTGTTCCACTCCACACCCCAGTATATTTTCAAACATAATAACATATGGACTTTCAATAACATATGGTAGAGAAAACGGAACCTCTGGTGGAGACACTGGTCAGAATGAGATGTGACACCTCATAATGACTTTCTGCTCAACACAGAAGCCAATGCTCTGGCAGTAGGATTTTGCAAAAAAAAAAAAAAAAAAAAAAAAAAAAAAAAAAAAGTTTTCATTCTGAGCCCATCGTTAAGATAATAGAAGATCAAACTCACATCTTCCTTTCAAATAGGAAATCAATTGTTGATCGGTTGGTGAGAAGGCAAGTGTTGGGCTCCATTGTTTGGGCATAGATGGTAGCTAGCCATTTTCCATGTCCTAGATATTTGAATTGGGAAATTATGACATTCTGGGGAGAAATTCTGAGTGTGCAATTATCCTCAAAAGAAGCCTGATTCTTTTGCACATGTCCTTCATTGAAGAACCAGTTCTGGAAGCTTTTCAGCAACATATGTGCTGTTATAGAGGAACTGTATGTCTGGAGTCTATGTCTAAGCTGGTTTCTGTGTAGTCCGCATAGAGTCCTGAGAGCTTAGGGGAAAATCCCAGGTTCTGTGAGACTGGAATCTACCCTTGAGCTGCTGTTTTCCCACTTACTATGATCATCAGAAAACCCAGCATCAAGTTCATCATCTAGTCATCAACCAACTTTGTAGGAATTTATGATCCAGGCCTACTTCCTCTTTCTCTGAATTCTCTGTCATTAACAGCAACAGTAATAAAATGGTATTAAGGAAAAAATTATATGTTTATAAAAAGCTTTAAACTCTTTTTCAGAATGGGCAAGGTACAATTTGATAATTATAAATATTTCTAAGATCTGACTAAGAATTTCACTTGGGTCTATAATAAGCTTATGCAATTGTTTTCTGTAGCTTAATAAGCCCTTTTCCAGACTCTTCCTGTAGAATTTAAGCCCCAGGTAAACGCACAGATTAGCAGCTATATTTTTAAGCGTATTCTGACCTCCTTCTCACCTGAAGGCAAAGCTGATAAAAACGAGACTCAAACAAGGGGCTCCACCTTATAAAATTGTTCTTATTTCTCATGTAGATATATTTTTTTTACCCTTAAGATTCAGAAATTGTATTCAATCTGGCTCCTTCATTCTTACAAAGCTCCTGGAATCCAAGCTGGCACTAGTACTCCATCGTCTTCTGCTAGCTTTTATCCCAGCGCAGTGGCACATCTTTCAAGGAGCTTTTGAGCAAGCTCTCTGGGATTTTTCTCCTGTTCTTCTAAAGACTCTCGACTTTTGTGTAAGCATTCAGAACCTTCAGCATGTGAACCACCTGACATGTAGTCTTTGACACTTTTCTATGTGGTATTTCTATAATGCTTACATCTGTGAAAACCCAGGTCTCTTAGGAAGCAGATGAGAATAAAAAAAAATAAAAATAAAATAAAAAAAATGTAGATATCTTAGCAAATTGTGATGTTTCTTTTATAGGTTGTGGGGATGGCACAAATGTTTCTGAGTGACAGGTGAAATGAAGAAATGTATGTGGAGGTGGCTGTCTCTTGGAATCCATTCCTCTTGACAGACCCTCTCCCCCCTTACCTGGCTAACTGGGTATCCCTGGTTGGGCACAGGAACTTATCACATTCTGGCAGCATTACCTCCTCTACTGCATGTACTTCTCGTGGCTCAAACATTTCTAGGTGTGAAAATGGGATAATGAAAACAGACTCCTCATTCTTACGTTTCCTATTCTCTCTAATTGAACAGCTGTATTCACAGAGTGACATTTAATAGATAGCTAGAACCTGGGCCAGAAGATAATATGAAAGATAATAGAATTCGGATCACTTTTATTTCAACACACTCCCAGAATAGCTACACCATATGAATAAAAAATACTGGTGGGATTAGTTGCTTTAGTAAAGGCAGTGACAGACCTGACCTGGAATCAAAGGCCAGGATAGGGAAGGATATTGGAGAGGAAAGAATATGTGAAAAAAACAAGAATTTTACTCAGACAAGGAATGAAAATGCATGTGTATACATGTAGGATATGTGGTGTGTGTGTGTGTGTGTGTGTGTGTGTGTGTGTGTGTGTGTGTGTATGTTTGCACATGCATGTGTGATGGAGAGAGGCATGTTAAGGTTATTACAAAAAATAAGCAGAAAGGTATTAGATGCAAACTAAACCATCTGTAGTTTAAATGGTTGCAAAATGTGAACTAGTTTACTCAGTAATTAGTGATAGCTGACTGAATTTGTCATCATTGATGAGCTTCCCATAGTTGTGAGAGATTTATTTTCTGTATTTATTTATTTTAATATTTCAAGTTCTGTTTTTTTGTGTATACATGTACACACATACATGGTTTCTATGGTGTGTCTGAGGCGTTAGAGAAAAGCTGTGGAAGTCTGTTCTCTCCTTCCGCTCTGTGTGTCCCAGGATCAACATAGGCAGTTGATATCAGGTTTGATAGAGGGTGGCCTCACCTGCTGAGCATCCGTAGGGTGTTTCTTAGAGTTGTTACAGAGAATATCTGTGTACAGTTTGGTTTAGACAACTTGTGCCGAAAAGCTTGATACTCAGAGCACTCCCAGTATCCTGCCTTTTGTTTCAGCTGGTATTTTTGCTCCTGATTTTAGCCAATTATAGCTAGCTCCTCAGATAGGCAAACTGTGATTTACTTCCACAAGTGCTCCTGACTGTTGATCTGGATGGTTGGTGGACTTCTTAGTAATCACAGAAGTTTCAGACACCTAGACATGTTTTCAGTCAGAAAAGAAAAGGTAGATACCGATGCTTACGTCACTTCTTTCGAGTCAGTGGGTTGTGTTCATACTGTGGCTAATTCTGGCATTTGCCTGTATGTTGAGTAAGGGTGGCTTTTTTGGGTCTGTAGAGAATTAACTTTTTACACAACATGTAAGTCATTTATGCTGTGATAATTCAGTGCTCAGAAAATGGATTACACACATGAAAGAGAGAAAAAGAGAGAGAATGAATGTGTGGCATACACTCCTCTCTGTCTCTGGGTATGTGTTGGTGTACATTAGATACCTTGGAGCTGCCATTACAGATGTTTGAGAGCTACCCCACGTGGATGCTTGGATCTGAACTGTGGTCTTCATGATAGAGCATCACCATATTTAACCAGTATCCACCTCCTCAATGAATTCTTAATACAATTGTAATTAACAACTGCTCAGAGTTGTTGGTAATTTCTCACCTTCTCTTCTGTCATTATGACACATTGGTGGCACTTCATGTTTTTAAGGCATATGTGCTAAAAGGCAGAATCCAGGCAAATGTATACTCTTTATTATTTAGCATATGAACTTTTGTCTTAGAGTCTGGGTCTAAAATAGCAACTCAGATTATTGTCATTCAAGAAAGGCTTGCTAAAGGCATGGATTGCACAGGTCTGAGAAGCAAAAGAGGAAGCCACAGGAACAGGGACATAGTTAGAGATAGTATGATGCATCTTACACCTCTAAGCTTGAAGGAGGAGCGAGGTGGCGATGGTCCTCACCTGAAAGGAGGTGTTCTGTGTCTCTGGCTTTCCTTGGAGGAAGTGTGATGATGCCAGGATAATTCTTAGAGCCAGGCTGAGATAACAACACTGAAGAAGCAATCATCTACGCGTAGCCTCGTCTTGTGGATCCCTTCTTCTCTTGGATCCGGCAGGTGTCTCAGTTCTCAGTGTTTCGGGATTTGAAGGATTTGCTCTTCTTTTAACTTGCTTACTTCACCTACAGTGTTGTGAGCAAGTTAAAAGAAGTTAGCATCCAGTCTTCTTTCAATGTCCATATACTCTTGCTCCTTGGACAGAGCAGACCCTAGGGAAGGATAGAATGGGTAAATGAAGGTACAAAAGGGTAGATTTCAGGCTCTGCTTACTTTCCTCTAGGAGCACAGGTGGATTCTAGGGGATACCTTGATCATACATTTTGTTTTGTTTTTCAGCCTATAGCATGGCACTTTGCTGGCTTTGTCATCTGAGATAATATTGCAAGAGTAATACAAAGGGGAAAAATGGGTCTTACCCATTTCTCACTAAAAGATGCACAGTGGCCTCAGTGAGAACCTTCATTTCCTTTTGTCCTGTGCAGTGACAGCTTCACTTTTTGTATGGCTGAAGTAGGATGCCTGCCTTTAACTTTCCTTGAGTAGAGAATGGTGAGTGTTTAAGGTCAGAATTCACAAACAAAATTCTCTGGGGGTATTTATTGTCCTCAAGCTGCACTTAGGGAAATTTTGAAACAAGGAACTCACACTTCTCCTGCCCCTTCAATGGGACCTTGCCCCAGGAAGATTAACCTGTCACAGTTGCTTGCCTTTCTTGCTCTCATTAGGGAATAAGCATCTTTAAGAGGTGTTGGTGAATATAACTACCTGTGTTTGACATTTATCTCTTTCTCACAGGACATTCAACTCAACCAGCCCAGGGTAAGAATTTGGTCTGGAAAGTCACTGAGGAGTTTAAAAATAGACATCTTTAGCATATTTTTTTTTCTCTTGGTAGAAGTAGGAGAATTTATAATCGATTTTTAAAAACATAAAGGGAGTTGTCTAATAGACAGAAAGGGAAGTAACAGACTGGGTGAGATATTTGGAAAAGTCACAAAACAGTTGGCATGGTTCATGTTCGTTCCGTTCTTCTTTTCTGTTAACTCTGATTAGTTCAACGAGCAAAGCATGGTTCTGAGAACAGCTCTGTCATCATCTTGATCCAGGAAGAGTTAGTTGAAGCAAGAACAATCTGTGTGCCTCCAGTCACATGTTATTGGGATGAAACCGGAAGCAGTGGGAGAGTATAGAGCAAAATGTAATGCAGAAACATAGTCATGTGTGATTTCATACCTGAAAAATTTAAACATGTCTCTGTTGGCTTAATTTTTACTTGTTAACCTAGATCTGAGGTGCAGTACTTTTTATACAAGGGACCAGATAGTAAATATTTCATGCTTTGCAGTGCAGATGGCCTGTCACAACTACTCAATTCTGTCATTGTAGCTTCAAAGCCACCATATAAGGGAATGGGCATAGCTATGTTGCCTTTAAGCCTTACTGACAAAAACAGATATAAGCTGGATTTGATCTGCAAGGCTTTAACTTAAGGATCCTTGATCTATACCTAAACTTTTTTTTTTTTTTTTTGTCCACCAGTTGTAAGATATCACAGATTTCATTGATAAAATTGGGTTGAGTATAAGACCTTTAGAAATTATCAATAAAGTAGGTGTCAAGAACGTCTGTATTCTTGCTTTTAACAATTATTTTTTTGCTTTAAATACTTAATTGCAACACATTTAAGTGCATTTTACCTAATTAGAGCTATGAGACATTTAACAGATATTATCATTATCAGGACTTAGTCTTGTCCATAGCAATGACCCACTGAGAGGATGACAAGTCAAGTAGATACCCTGGAACATCAGATGCTTTTGTGGCATTGAAATAAAATTTTTCCTATCAAATAATAGGGTCAGGAGAGCCAGCCACTCAGCATGGAGAGACATGCATTTATTCTTATTTAGAGTGAAGCTGTTGAAGAACCAAATATTATACTAAATATCAACTGGAGAAATATTTTTCTAATTTTCGAAGGATGGGTTTTGTCAGTCATGAGTGGAAACTAAGCTGAGATTTTCTCCAGTTACTGAATCAATTTCTCTCTTCCCTTTCTCTCTCCATCCCCCTTCTCTTTGGTGCTTAGTTGTCATTGTCAACTCGATACAACCTAGGATCACCTGATACAGAGAATCTCCATGAGAGGTTTTTTTTTTTTTTTATATATTGGTTTGGCCTTTGGGCATGTCTATGTTGGATTGTCTTGATCACAGTATTTGTGGTGGGTAGACCTACCCTGAATGGATGGCACCTTCCCCTGGTTTGGGGTCCTAGACCCCCAAAAGAGAATGAGCTGAGCAGAGGCATACATGCAGGAATTCACTGCCCCTTGCTCTTGACTATGGATATAGTGTGGCCACCAGCTACAAGTTGTTATTGTCTTGATTTTCCCACAATAATGGACGGCAACTTGAGTTGTGTGCAAATAAGCTTTCTTCCATTTGTTGCTTTTTGTCAAGATGCTTTAACCCAGCAACAGAAACAAAAGTAAAATACTCTTTCTCTCCTTTGAACATGTTGTATCTGTCACTAATTTGTTATTAATGTTGCATTTGTTGTTAATTTGTTACTAATCGGAAACAGGCAGGCAGTCAGACAGAGAGAGATAGACTTGATGGGTAATGGACAGACTAAATGGACTTAAATTTCTATTTATTGACTAAACATTGCACATAATGATTCCTGAGTGTAGTCACATGGCTTTTGTTGTTGTTTGGTTAAAAGCATCTTAGAAAACTTGCAATTGTAAATTCTTTCTCTGGCTTTTTGAGGAATAAATCTTGTCTTAGCAATGATAGATTTATAACCAAGAAATGCCGTTGTTCTTAAGAACCTCTGAGACCCCTCCTGGTCTTTCTATCTCCCCCTTCTTTCATAAGATTTCCTATTCTCTGCCTAAAGTTTGGCTATGAGTCTCAGCATCTGCTTTGATACTCTACTGGGTAGAGTCTTTCAGAGGCCCTCTGTGGTAGGCTTCTGTCCTGTCCTTTCCCGTTTTCTCCCTCTTCTGATACCTATCCCAGTTTGCCTTTCTGAATGAAGACTGAGTATCTTACCTTGGGTATTTCTTCTTTCGTAACTTCTTTAGGTGTACAGATTTCAACAGAACCAAAATATCTGAGCTGTCTTTTCTGAGACTGATAGTCTGACGAAGAACCATGAATAGAGATAACCTAGAACCCCTGCACATATGTAGCCCATGGCAGCTCAGTGTCCAAGTTAGTTCCCTAGTAAGAGAAACAGAGACTGTCTCTGACATGAACTCAGTGTCTGGCTCTTTGATCATCTCCCCCTGAGGTGGCACAGGCTCACCAAGTCACAGAAGAAGACAATGTAGCCAGTCCTGTTGAGACCTGATAGACTAGGGTCAGATGGAAGGGGAAGAGTACCTCCCCTATCATTGGACTGGGGGAGAGTCATGGGAGGAGAAGAAGTAGGGAGGGTAGGATTGGAAGGAGAGGAGGGAGGGAACTACAGCTAGGATATAAAGTGAATAAATTGTAATAAATAAAAGAAAAAATTAAAAAAGAACCTGTGAGGTATCTCCCCAGAATGAAATCACTATGGAAGACAGTCCATCACTTAAAATCTTTTCCTTGGGAATAGATGGTTACCTTTCATCAGTATGAACTATCTAACATGAAAAAACAATTAACACTAATCAACCTCTTCTCATATATTCCTCCAGTCTCTTTTCTCTCCCTCACCATAACATTTAAAATCTCTCTTCCCTCTGATGCCACCACAAAATATTCAGCAGCTTTTCCCTCTGCCATAGTCTTGAATGACACCATCCTTTCTTGTTTTACTTTATCTAGTATGATTTTTTTCTTTGATAGCATCTATGAGTCAGCTTCATTGCAGTGAGTTAGAACATTAGCTTGGTGGTGATTTTGCAGTAGTCTTTCTCAGACATCTAGTGGGAGATTAGACTGAAAAGAAATGGAAATTCAGTGAATAATCACTCGTTTATCTAGTTTAAGGAAAAGCACACTAGCATGAAGAGGAAGCTGTCCTGGAAGAGAGTTGGCAGTTACTCTATGAATGAAAGGACACTGTGCCTTGAGCTGCTCAATGGACTGCTCAGTTGGTGTTTTGTCAACCTCTGTTGCTGAGAGAACAAAGTGTCCCAACTGAGCATTAGCCTAACTTATAGTAACTGTGTTTCCTGGTTGGAGAGGCACATCACTGCCCACAAACCTGGAGATAATTTTCTGTCTCACTGTTATTGAAAAATGAAAAATAAAACCACTGCTATAAATGTGAGTTTTTTTTTTTTTGAAGGAAAAGACGGTGGTTTTGGAATTTCTATTTTCAGAATATTAGAAGGGTCCATTCAGTCATATAAACATGGACACAAACACATTCTTTCTAATTCTCACTAGACTATCTACATGTGATTATTCTTAAACTTGGTGAAGTAGGGAGAAACTTTGCCTTATACAGTGGAGGGAATAAAAGGCCAGGAAGACATCACATGATCAGGAATGCTGTGTTTGTGTCCATACCATACACCCACAATCAACCAGTGTTCTTTGAAGATGTTAGTTTGTAATGTCAAATTTTTTGTTACTTTGGAAGAGAGGTCTCATGACACATATCCCAGATCTCTTCATTTGTCTGACAAACAGTTACTCTCATTAACAGGGCACTCCTCTGCTAGAGATAGAAAGAACTCATTTTGGTTGAGCATAGTTTCAGAAAGTAGGATTGTCAGTTGTCCACCTTGGACCTATAAGGCCTGTTCATGTTTAATAAACATGAGAATTTACTTAGCTGTCACCAACAGGTTCACATTGATCTTGGTAGAATATTGTCCTTAGCTTGTGGGACCTTCAGTCCAGTGAATAACACTGAGTATATATGTATGCATACGAAATTACTGAGTAACTCTTAGATCAAAAACTACCCTATGTACAAAATAAGAAAAAGTGATGTTAAAGGCGAGAATATTTCAGTATTCATGGAGACAGACAAATTGACCTATTATATTGTAAGAATTATGGATGAAAGTAACAGAATTGTGTTGTAGATAATCACAGGAAAGAGGCATATGGAATCAGACATCTCTACATTTTTGGATTTGGACTAAGACCCCAAGATTAAGATGATTTGAGTCATGAAAAGGACTGGATGAAGGATGAATCCCCCTTTTTTTTTTTGGATCCTCTTGCTTGTTCCATCCATGTGGATTTAATTAATTTCATTGTTTAATATTATTAGACAACATTTGCTGTTTTGGCTGAGTCTGTGGCCATCATTAAATTTTGTTCCTTTCCATTAAACTTACATTTTTACCACATACCTGCTACATGATTCATATCCTCTCACAGACATTGTCTTCTTTTTGGGTGGGGGAGTTACCCTTCTTCCGCTATTCTTCTGGTTTTCTATTGTGTTGATGGAAGTTTTTTTTTTTTTTTTTTTCATCAGTTTCTGATGGTGGCAGGCTTGTGCTTGTAGGTTTGATATATAGGTTTAAGCCTAACAGCTTGTCACATTTATAGAGAGAGCAACACAGTTGGAAAAAGCATGCTTTTTTTTTTATCAGTTTAAATATTTTTTTGTCATTTTCCTATGACCATTGATGAGGTAAGGATGTGTGTTTTGATGGAGCATAGGAAAGGAAGGCAGGAAAGAGAAAAGGGACAGGAAAAGAAGAAAGGAGGAGAGAGGGAAAAAGAGAGGGAGAAATGGGGACAGAGAGCCTTTACTTTTTGCCTCCTCTGTATCATTTTCTCCTGCAGACTGAAATGATCACCATTCATTTCGTTCCGGTTCTCAGTCTTTACAAATGTTCTCTTTCATCTTGAACATCTAGATAGTCATAGAATCTGTTCTCTCAGTCTCTCTTTGCTCTCCTCTCTAGCTTTGTAACTCTCTTCCATTTCATCTTGAATACCTATTCTTCTGGGTCTAGCTCTGTGCTCTTGGATGCCAGAGTCCCACATATGGCTATTTAGATGTAAACTCAGTGCTTTCAGAGGAAGCTATTTTCTTGTTTGACTTGCTTGATTTTCAGTCCTTGAATATGAAAGCTTCAGTCTCTGCAGTCTCCCCTGGTTCTGGTTCGGACCATACATAGAAAGGACCTAGACCCTTCAGATGTAGGTTCACATGTAGCTCTTAGCTCAGTCTCCATGTGGGTTCCCTAGTAAGAGAAGGAGAGACAGTCTCTGACATAAACTGTTGCCTGCTCCTTGATCACTTCTCCCTTGTGGGCTATCCTAGGATGCCCACAGAGGAAGAGGATCCAGGCAGTCTTGATAGGACCTGATAGGCTAGGGTCAGATAGTAGGGTAAGAGGATTTCTCCTATCAGTGGAGTAGGGAAGAGAGATAGGGGAAGAAGAGGGAGGGTCCTGGAAGAGATGAGGGAGGGTGCTACAACTGGGATACAAAATAAATAAATTATGAATAATAATAATAATAATGAAAGGAAAACAACAGCAACAACCATAACAAAAAAGTGAAAGCTTATGCTGATATGCAGAGCAGACACAGAATGTCACTGTCATAGTGGAGAGCTCTGCTGGGCAGTGCTGTCCCAGGTGAACGTAAGAACCTCCTAACCTCCAAGTGCTCTGGGTTTCCAGCACTACCAAACTCATCACAGCCTACTCCTTGTCACCAAAGTTCATCTTTTCAAAAGGCTGATCTAGATATTTGTTCCCTTGATCAAAAATCTTCGAAGGATTTCTCATTAACTTCAGAATTAAATTCAAACTCTTGGCCTTGATATCCATGAGGCTGTAAGATCTAATCTTGTTTTCTACTTACACAATTAGCAAATATTTCTTTTTCTAACGATAATACTTAGTTTTGGCAAAGGGAATGGTGTGCATGGTTCTCTCACATGCTGCTGGCAAATTGGCATCTCTCTAGAAGTAAGTATGGCAAAGGTAGTAAGATACTCACAAGAACTATTCCATTTACTTCAATAATTTAATTTTTCGCAATCTAATCTCAAAATCTCACTAGTGACATCTTGTAAAGTGCAGGCTCAAGGGGTTCCACCCAGATTAAAACCGAAGGTTTTCCCCAGTTGGGAAAAATTGAGAATATGCTAAATGCCTAACCAGTCGAGAAGTGCTTCAGGTTATTATTCTGTGTCTAGGCCAGATGGCCCGGCATTGCATCTGTGACATCACAGAACACCTCTAGTGCTGCTGTCTTTCAGTACTCATTCTTCTATTACCTCTTTACTCCAGGCACATCAGGAATCAGGATCTGCAAACTGGGCTTCTATCTTTCACACAAGCTGTTCTGTGCTGGTTTTCTCACTGTGGGTCCCCAAATGCCCATTGATACTTTAACAGGAGCTGAGATCTGATCTTCTTTATGAATTCATCTTGGGTTTTCCATGCAGAGCACCCAGTTATTATTTTTTTTCATGCTCCATGACACCTGTACAGCACCTATCCCATCATACTTGCAGTTTAGAGGTTTAGCTCACAAAATACAAGTCTCAAAGGCCAATCTGTTTTTGTCTTTTATTATTGTGTTCCTAGCCTGTTTTTAATACAGAATATGTATTAAATAATACATAATAAATAATTGGATGCAGTAAAGGAAAAAATACAATCATAATCACAAATACCTAAAGGGTTCAATGATTCCTGTAAGACCTTTTTTCTTTGTTTTTTCTTTTCTTTTTTTTTTTCTTTTAATGATAGAGCTGAGGAAATTGATAGTTTAAAGAGGAGATAAGCACAGAAATGAACTAGAGGAATGTCAAAGGTTTAATTTTGTGTTATTGTTGATGCTAATCCTCTTCAGGCTGTGCAAACTTTGTTCAGTTAAGCAAATACTCCCAAAGACAGAGATTTTATATTTACTGGGAAATTCACAGTTGCAAGTGCCCATGTGTTTTTAGTGTCCTTAGGAACCTTAGCAAATAACTAACAGATTTGCATTTCCTTTCCACCTACAGCAAAAGGTCTCCAGGTCCCTCACTGAACAATGACATTAAATAAATACTCTGAAAACAGAACCTGAGTTGGTAGAAGGGATTTGAGCTGATCTTTGATTTTGAAGTGGATTACCATTGCTACTATTGCCCACTGAGGAGAATAGAATTAAAATTACACTTATAATTATATCTGTACTCACTCCATATGTACTGTTAGCATAAGGTTTTCAAAGTCATGACTTTTATATACCACGCAGGTCAGGTAATTTTGAAACAAATATTTAATTTCTAGTGAAGCTAACTCTGGTAGCTGTGGGGGAAAAAGATCCCGATTCAACCGGTACCTTAAAAAAAAATACATTTAAAAATCCATACATAGTATTTTATCACCGCATCACCCAATATTATAGCATAGATTTAGGGAACAGGAACACTAAATTCATCAAACTTATCTAAATTTGTATGCTCCATAAATAAATAACGAAAGGAAATCAATAAATCTAAATCTCCACTCTACATATTTGTTTATATAAACTTCTATTTCCAAGGATTTACATAATCGTTTACGTGAAGCAGGCTCTGCCGGGGATTTTGTCATCAGTCCTTGTCAAAGCACTTTGACTTTTCCCAAATTTATGTTTTACATATGGTGGGAACAAGTACAGGAAGATGGTGACTTCCTGAAAGTGACAAATCGAGATGCTGGGAAAAATATCTTTAAGCTCCATCTGAAAAGGGAAGATTTGAATATCAGTGTTATTGGAAGCCAGAAGCATTAGCAATGAGGCGTGTTCAGAGAAGGGAGCTGGCACGGTCTTGGGATGATGCAGGGTATGAGCCAAGATTAATGACAGAGTTCACTGACTTTCTTGATAATTGTAGTCCAGGGAGAAAGATTTATCTACCAATGCCCAAT
Organism: Psammomys obesus; assembly: GCF_907164565.1. NCBI lineage: Eukaryota > Metazoa > Chordata > Mammalia > Rodentia > Muridae > Psammomys > Psammomys obesus. Next base: position 34,809,448 of record NW_026596073.1, read on the forward strand.
TTCTATTTAGATGTTAGTTACTTAATTATTTTAAGTGTGTACATATATATATTTTGTTACAAAGTATAAGTATTCAAGCTCTGATTTCTTTCGTTTCTTAAAATAGAGAATATCCTGTCTTAGACTATAGAATCTTTTCCCCCTTTCTGTTCCCAAATAACTGGCACATGGATGGTGCCAGCAAGCTCTGAAGGGGGAAGCAAGGCTCTTGACAGGGTCTTAAAAGCCTGTGAAGAAGTGGGTTCAGCCTCAAATGCTGTGGGAGTAAGAATATCCCACAGGGCCCCTGCAGAGAGTCCTTGCCCCAGTTATACAAACAGTGGAAGACCAGGGGGGCTTTGAGAGTCTCTTCAGATGGTTCTTCTGCTGGAGGAAGCATTCTATTTTTTAACTTTTATTTTATTTTTATTATAGTTTATTCACTTTGTATCCTAGCTGTAGCCCCCTCCCCCACCATCTCCCAATCCCATCTTCCTTCCCTTTTCTTCTCCCATGTCCCTTCCCAAGTCCAATGATAGGGGAAGTCCTCCTCCCCTTCCATCTGACCCTAGTCTATCAGGTCTCATCAGGACTGGCTTCTTTTTCTTCCTCTGTAGACTGGTAAGGCTGCTCGCCCCTCAGGTGGAGGTGATCAAAGAGCCAGCCCATGAGTTCATGTCAGAGACAGTCCCTGTTCCTATTTTGGGGGAACCCTCTTGTACATTGGGCTGCCTTGGGCTACTTTTGTGCAAGAGTTCTAAGTTATCTCTATGCATGGTCCTTGTTTGGAGTATCAGTCTCAGAAAAGACCACTGTGCCCAGATTTTTTGGTTTTGTTGCTCTCCTTGTAGGGCTCCTGTTCCCTCCAGGTCTTTCTATCTCCCCTTTCTATTGTAAGATTCCCTGCACTCTGCCCAAGTTTGGCTATGAATCTCAGCCTCTGCTTTGATACTCTGCTGGGTAGAGTCTTTCAGAAGCCCTCTGTGATAGACTCCTGTCCTGTTCCCTGTTTTTCCCTCTTTCATAGAAGATCAGTTGCCAGCCTCATCTTTTATTAATAGATCTAACATTGGTTCATTGCCTGGAAAGGGTCTCTCCTGGCTTTGCTAGGACCCCTTTCAGACTCCTTTAATCTGATGGGACCATGGATGGTTGCAACCGATTTTCTCTGAAAGAGATTTATTAGGTGGATATGGAGAGGAAAGGGAGAACAGGACATGATGGGGAGAGAGAGAGAAAGGGGGAGGGGGTGCCCCAAAAGAGAGAGAGGGAGAGAGATAACAAGAGAGCAAGAGCAAGAGAGAAGAGCAAGAGACATCATAAGTTGCTAGGTAACCCAGAAGCAGGTTTTGTTCCAAAATACTAACATTGATGTCTATTTCATTTGCCTTTCTGAGTGAAGACTGAGCATTTTACCAGGGTCCCCCTTCTTCATTAACTTCCTTAAATGTACAGATTTTAGTATGATTATCCTTTATTATATGACTAATATCCACTTATAAGTGGGTATATACCATGTGTGTCTTTCTGCTTCTGGGATACCTCACTTAGGATGATCATTTCTAGATTCCACCATTTGCTTGCAAATTTCATGATTTCTTTGTTTTTAATTCCTGAATAGTATTCCACTGTGTAAATGTACCACAATTTTTGTATCCATTCCTCAACTGAGGGACATCTGGGTTGTTTCCAGCTTCTGGCCATTACAAATAAAGCTGCTACAAACATGGTTGAGCAAATGTCCTTGTTGTATACTTGAGAGTTTTTTGGATATATGCTTAGGAGTGGTATAGCAGGATAGCACTGAGGTAGCACTATTCCTAATTGTCTGAGAAAGAGCCAGATTGATTTCCAAAGTGGTTGTACAAGTTTACATTTCCACCAGCAATAGAGTAGGGTTTGGAGGAAGCATCCTTAAGGCCAAGAAACTGCCTCCCATTTACCTTGACTAAATTCACTGACTGTGCTCCCCAGGACCCTTTTCTCCATTGTGATTTTCCAGAGAGCCCACTGGGCTCTTTGGAGAGTTCTTAGAGCATTTCAGAATTTTTCAGTGAATTTGTGTTATACAGTCCTGGCCCACTTTAGAAAATAATACAGTATATATATATACATTTGATTTTCATTACATTCTCTCAGCCTGGATCCTGGAACTAGGTGACAATTTACCTCAGCAAGAGTTCTCTGTTCCTTTATGCTTCTTTGGAAAGAAGCAAATCATTTTGCTGACAAAGTCATTTCAAAGCCTGGTCTAAACTACATTCATTGAAATAACCAGGTTATTCTCTTCTCTAAAGTCCCACAATTTTTACCCCTCATATTGTATTCTTTCTTTCCTTTATAACCCTTATCTGGTTAGCTTTGTTTATATGATTTTCATTCTTTCCTGATGGGTTGTTTTATTTTAAGCAGAGACAAGCCTCTTCCTTTTGATCCCTTCATCTGTTCACTGAAACTTAACACTAAATGGCTTTGCTCTTTAGATACCCCAATTGAGGATTTTTTTTAAACTCACTCTCTTTGTAGATAATAGTCTCCAAGAAGTCTGGCTTCATTAGTTGGAGCAGATAAAAACCTGCATTCCATTAATTATGTCTCAAAATTCAAACCAGTTTCTAAAAATGACCTTTTGAGTATAGAAAACATTTTCACCCATGTTTGGCTTTTCAGATTTGATCATAGGCTTCATCCCATACCTGTGAGAGTAGAAGAATGGATATGCTATCTGAGTTAGTAGTAGGTGGACTGGCCAAGAACACCCAGGGAGCTCACAGGTTGACCTATCAGTTACCTATGGACTGGGCTGAAGAAGTAGGTCTCTGTGTGAGTTTCAGAGTGCCTCCATCCTCTGAGAGTCTGAGTCCTTCCATACCAGGTCGGAATGCTTCTTAGAAGGCTTGGTTTGGAAAATATAGCACTTATGAATTTCCTCCTTTTTTGTTATCCCTTGTCTCTTTTATTCACTATTCCTGTCTTCTGAAGTAGTGATTATTCATGATTAAAACTTGCTATAGCCCCCGCACCCCACCATGACCTAGGTGCCTGGAGATATAAGGAGTGAGCTAGTGATAGATTCGTTCAAAGAGTATATCATGGCAGTTCCTGTTCAAAACTGTCTTGTTTCTTTGTGATGAAGACAATGGAATGTAGTAATTATTATAGTCTATAAGAAAGCTATGTATCTATTTATCATCTATTTATCTATGAATGTATGTGTGTATGTATGTATATCACTATCTATCATCTATTAAGCAATGTATATCTATCTATCTATCTATCTTTCTATCATCTATCTTCCTCCTCCTCCTTCTTCACCTGTCTACCTGTCTACACTATCCATTCCCATATGCTCCTCACTTCTTGTGCACCCTCATTTCCAGCCTTGCATCATTGAGTACTTCTTTCTGTATCTCTTAGTCCAGTTGATGGAGTGTGTCAGCTGCAATCCTGTGTTAAAATCTTTTTACTTGTTTTCTTGCTTGGGCTACCCTTCTTCCAAATGGTTTCTCCCCCTTGCTGACTGTTTTAGGCTTTTATGTTTCCATGCTTCTCATCACCAGCTCAGATCAGCAAGGCTGTGGTACTTCCACTGTCAGATCCCCAGCCTCCAGAGTGTTGCTGTCTCACAGAACTCAGGCAAGGATGTTAGCCAGTTTTACATTTTCTAATTGGTCATTGTATTGGGTGCAACTGTATCCCACAAATTGGCTATATTTGAAGTTGGCATTGCCTCTGAAAACTCATCACTTGAAATTGATGGTAGTGATAAACTGGATGTCATGGAGGATATGAAGAATAAATTTTACTATAGTGCAGTTCTTTTTTTATTTAATTTTATTTTATGTGCATTAGTGTGAAGGTGTCAGATCCATTGGAATTTGGCATTACAGACAGTTTTTGAGCTGCCATGTGGGTGCTGGGAATTGAACCCAGGTCCTTTGGAAGAGCAGATAGTGCTCTTGACCACTGAGCCATCTCTCCAGCCCTATAGTGCAGTTCTCAAAGCCTATGATAATAAAGAACATTAAGGGAGACAGGCTTAATTTATTTAGCAAATATCAAGGAATTCCTTTGGTCATTTTTGACATGTATAATTAGTTAGCAGTGATAAATGTTAATAATAATGTTTTCAGAGAAATGGGCATAACCTCTTCCATTCAGGAATGAATAATTCCTGGGTTAAATGTTTTCCATGTAGTGCGATGATTGGGGATTTGTTTATGATTTAGGGGGGCCTTGCCTGGATTTATCACTTCTAGATCCAAGATTAGCAAATATGAAAAGTGTTCCAGTGATGAAGATTAAAAGGTACAAGATCACTGAGTCTCATATTCAAATGGATCTGCAATGAGAGAAACATTTATTTAAACATTATTAGAAAAGTGTGTATGAAAAATGAGCTGGCAAAGCTGCTACCTGCCCTTTCACATTGCATGCACACAGTGGCTTCTCTTTTCTCGTTTGTTTGAAGAGTGGACTAGATACCCATTAGGATCATTCTGGAGAGAGAAGGGGGCCGGGGGAGGGCTGGATTACAGCCTTCCCAAGCAGAAAAAAATGTTCCCAATGTTTCCCCTAGTGGTGGCGCTGGGAGCTGCATTCACTAGGTTGCCCTTTGGCATGGGGTTTCTTTTTCCTTGATGTGGGTTTGTCCTTTGTAACACCCTGATCATACTCTTACAAAGACAGTGAGTAGAAATTAAGCAAACAGACAAACAAACAAACAACAACCACCTCCAGAAAACAAATAACCTGTCTCCACAAAACTTTTCAAATTCAGTCATTTACGATTTCTTTTGATATTTGAAAACATGTTTAATTTAGTTCAATACAAGTTATAAATACTATAATAAATTTGATAAGAAATTTTGTACCAAGTATTTTACTCCATTGTAACATATTTTATCTTTGGCCATGAACTTCATCTCAATAACAACATTAAACTGCCATGTGTAGAATTTAATTAGATACCAATTTTGACTATAAGTATGTTTTTTTAAGTATTTAGTCTTTTTTTTTTTAAATCCACTAAAGCCCCCAATGCTTTTATTTGGTGAATTACAATCCTTCTGCCTCCCAGCAGGTCCAACAAGGCTTTTTTTTTTTTTTTTTCATCACTTCTAGCTGTAATCCATATTCTAAAGGCGAAGAACACAAAGCCTGCAATCAGCTCATTAGTGGATTTGGCCATTATGATGAAATTATACATTAATTTCACCTGCATTACTTGGTGCTAAGTAACAAAAAAAAAACTGCTTTAATACCTGCTGCCTTAAAGGTTATTGAATTCAATCACATTGAGATAATAGCATTAAATGAACATTTGTATTGAACTTTACAGATATGCAGTTCTTACATTATTGAATCTGGTTACTCAGATCATAGGCATAGCATCCCAACTGCTCTTCTTGCCTCTAGCCTTTCTCTGCTCTCACTCATTCATTATCTTGTCACTGGAGTTGCTTCTCTAAGTCACAGTTTGGGTTATGTGTCTCCCTGCTTGGAGACTGTCAATGACTCCTTCTAACCTAAAGAATTATGTTCAAACCCATTTGTTTAGTGTCTAGGCTATTTATAATTTTAAATCCATCTTTCTTGATAACCTCACCTCCCGTATCTTTTAAGCTACCCACCCCTGCCTTCCCAACCCTGACCTTAAAAAAACTAGCCATTGGTTTCTAGGCATGCTCACAGCTTTGTGTTCTGCAGGCAGGCACAACCATATAGATCCATTACTCTGTATGCAGGCTCCTGAGTACAGCTTGTCTCTGAGCGCAGGCCCATGCATGTATCTCTATTTCTTTGTGTGTAGGCTCCTGGGCACAGTAGCTTCATGTCTCTGTGTGCAGGCTCATGCATGTAGCTCTACGTCTCTGCACACAAGCTCCTATCTCATATCTCTATCACAGTGTGGTGCCCTTTAGGAACTTAGGGAAAACTTACTCAAGGAAGGGTGATGAACTCAAGTTTTTTTTTCTACATCTTTTGTAAAATTTTATTTTATTTTATTTCATTAATTACACTTTATTCACGTTGTATCCCCCCATAAGCCCCTCCTTCCTCCCCTCCCGGCCCTACCCTCTCTCCCCCTTCTTCACGCATGCCCCTCCCCATATCCACTGATAGGGGAGGTTCTCCTCTCCTTCCTTCTGATCTTAGTCTATCAGATCTCATCAGGAGTGGCTGCATTGTCATCTTCTGTGGCCTGGTAAGGCTGTTCCCTGCCTCAGGGGGAGGTGATCAAAGAGCAGGCCAATCAGATTATGTCAGAGGCAGTCCCTCTTCCCATTACTATGTAACCCATTTGGACACTAAACTGCCATGGGCTATATCTGTGCAGGGGTTCTAGGTTATCTCCTGGTACTTGGTTGGAGTATGAATCTCTGGAAAGACTCCTGTGTTCAAATTTTCTGGTTTTGTTGCTCTCCTTGTGGAGTTCCTGTCCTCTCCAGATCTTACTATTTCCCACTTCTTACATAAGATTCCATGCACTCTGCCCAACAGTTGGCCATAAGTCTCAGCATCTGCTTTGATAGTCTGCAGGGCAGAGCCTTTCAGAGGCCCTCTGTGCCAGGAAGGCAATATACAGCAAGCCTATAGCCAACATCAAACTGAATGGAGAAAAACTTAAAGCAATCCCACTGAAATCAGGGATAAGACAAGGCTGCCCACTCTCTCCATATCTCTTCAACATAGTGCTGGTAATCCTTGCTAGAGCAATAAGACAGTTGAAGGAGATCAAGGGGATACAAATTGGAAAGGAAGAAGTCAAATTATCACTATTTGCAGATGATATGATAGTATACATGAGTGACCCCAAAAACTCTACCAGGGAACACCTACAGCTGATAAACACCTTTAGCAAAGTGGCCAGATACAAAATTAACACACACACACAAAAAATCAGTAGCCCTCCTGTATACAAAAAACAAAAGGGCTGAGAAAGAAATTAGGGAAACAACACCCTTCACAATAGCCACAAAGGACAAAAAGTACCTTGGTGTAACCCTAACCAAGCAAGTCAAAGACTTGTATGAAAAAAATTTCAAGTCTCTGAAGAAAGAATTAGAAGAAGATATCAGAAGATGGAAAGATCTCCCATGCTCATGGCTTGGCAGGATTAACATAGTAAAAATGGCCATCTTACCAAAAGCAATCTACAGATTCAATGCAATTCCCATCAAATTGTCAACACAATTCTTTTGAACTCAAGTTTTACTGTAGGAACTAGTATTTGGAATTACCTGGAGAAAAAGACAAGCAACAGGAAGGCACAACTCTCAGGGAACAGAGTACATGGAAAAGACACAGATTGTGTCTTTGGGCATGAGCTTGTGTGTGGTATGGACATGCATAATAGTGTCATCCACTGGTGAGCCAACAGGTGGGAAATGGGGGCCAGACTTTCTAAAAAAGTTCAGCAACCACAAACCCAGAAAACCAGTTTTTAAAGAGGATTTTTCTTACCCAGATATTTTCAGTTTCCTCAAACATCTAACATCTAACGAGTGCCTACTATGTGCAACAAGTTGTGTTGGAGAATTTTAAGACCTTAGCAGAGGATAAATATGAGCTGCATATATTTAAACTCTCATGCAAGGTAGAATGTGCTGTATGAGAACACAAAAATAAAATTGCTGGAGGAATCAGAGGACAAAATTCACACATTGATTTGTGGCTGACTTGGTTTCACTAACACTATTATAATCTTAGCTCCACAGTTCATTTCTACCATGGTGATGCTGATTTTGTGACTAGTTTGACCTTCTGGAGGGACAGCCCCTGAAAAACCATCTTATTTATCAGAAAGATTTGGTCTAGTCTATGTGTAGGCTGACTCCTAGAATGGTCTGACAGGATCTGGGTTTCAGAGTTTTGTGGTTGTTGTTGTTTTTAAACTGTAAATGAGCCATGGAAAGAGAGGCTTACCGTGAGCAAGTCTTGCTGTCTGTGTCTTACACGTGGGCCAGAGTTGCTGCAGATGAGCTCAGAACAAACGTTAAGGTGAATGTAGTAAGTATTAGCATGCAAACAATAGAAATCTGTTCTGGGCACAGCTGCCCCAGAAGATTAAGCTTAGTTTCTGAAAAATACACCCTTTCTTTCATCAAAGCAACTTTGTTGCTCCCCCCAAGAACAAATTCTCCGAACTAGAGGAGCGCTACCCTAGTGGTAGGTACCATATGCACTTGGTAGGCCTTAGCCCCTGATTTCCCAGGAAGGCATTAGCTTTTGATCTATTTTGTGTCTAGTTTTGTGTTCAATGGTCTGTGCTCCTCACACCCCAATGTTTTACCTTTCCTGATCTTGCTTAATTTGCCTGGCATAGAAGACTGGAGTTTTCCTTCTTCAGTCTTTGAATAATAGTAGTTCTTTTCCATACTCTTTAAATATTGGTGTTCAGAGCCAATGTCTTGTGTTTAATTTGATTCCTCAAGCAAATATTTATTTTCTTTCCCTTCTTCTTCTCCTTAGTATTTATTACAATGTATTCACTTTGTATCCTGGCTGTAGCCCCCTCCCTCATCTCTGCAGGTTCCACCTTCTTTCATTCTCCCTTCCCCATATCCCTCCTCTAGTCCCATGATTGGGAAGGTCTTCCTCCCCTGCTATCTGACACTAGCCTCTCAGGTCTCATCAGGACTGTCTGGATCCTCTTCCTCTGTGGCCTGGTAAGCTCACCTCGTGTGTGTGTGTGTGTGTGTGGGGGGGGGTGACAATCAAAGAGCAGGCAACTGAGTTTAGGCCAGTGATTGCTCCTGCTCTCCTTACTAGGGAACCCCCATGGAGACTGAGCGGCCATGGGCTACATCTATCAGGGGTCTTGGTCCTCTTCATGCATGGTCCTTGGTTGATTCATCAGTCTCTTCAGGCTCCCCTAGGCCCAGATTTTTTGACTCTGTCAGCTTCCTTGTGGAGCTCCTGTGCCCTCCAGGACAGGAGATATCTCCCCCTTCTTCCATAGGATTCCCAAAGTTTGGCTATGAGTTTCAGCATCTGCTTCAATACCCTTCTGGATAGAGTCTTTGAGAAGCAGAAGCCCTCTGTGGTGGGCTCCTGTCCTGTTCCTGATTTCTAAAAGTCCAACCTAGCAAACACAACTGGTGGAAACGTTCTGAGTTTGGAGTCTCGTTTCTCACTCACTTTGAAATCATGTCAGTAGGACAGGCTGACGGACCTCTTTGAGTCTCCTCAGTCACGGTCAGACCAGATTGCTGTGGCATGACTTGTGAGCAAATGGCCAGGTGGGGAGTCACAGAGGGAGGATCAGCAGCGTCTAGGTATGGTGAGATGATTTTCCACTTCATTCAGCCTTGCTCATGTGGGCCTTGGTCATAGCAATTCAGTTGGTAGGCCAAGAGGGTAAGCTGTGTGGATGCACAACTCAAGACACGTCCAGAAAGTACAGATCAGTGCGGTTTTTTGCTTGCCTGTTCCAGGGTACATATATGCAAACTTCTTAAGGAGTCAGACCTTTGGTAAAAATTTTGTCAGCTAAAGAATGAACTTCATATTCATTAATTTTGATTTTGTACTTAGATCTCATACTGTAGCTCAGGCTGGCCTACAACTCACAGCAACCTTTCCTTAGCCTCCCAAGTGTTAGAATTATAGGTATGAGTTGCAGGATTCTTATTTTCCTTTTCATCCACTTTATTTTCATACATTTCACGTAGAATTTACGTGAAAGAACACGGCAGAAAAAAAAGATAAAAGAACAGGATAGTAATTACAACCAAACTTTCCTTACGCTGACAACAGTCAGCTCGTTTATTAAGTCAATGTAACGCTGCAACATCACACTTGATTGAAATCTTGGCCAAGTCTGACAGATGTTCTGTACTCACTGTCAATCTCAAGTATATTTTAATGAGTTTCAAGTGGCTGGAGCGCCCCTTCGCAGATGCCACTGCTGCAGAGATTGTGAGCAGATTCTTCAGGGCAATGGGTTTTGTATTTAATAAGTGGTGCATGGTAGGTAACGGGTGGAAATCATTGCTGGAAATGCAATCACAGCTCTGGAAACAGCCGCTCTCAGCCAGCAGTTGATGAGCCTCCTTCAAATCAGTTAAATTCAGAACAGTGCCCCAAAGCCAGACTGTATGTTGAATGTCTGCAGTCTTAAAAGTTGATGAGAGTATTTGAAAACCTCAATCTTTTCAGAGAGTTATGAAGATGTCTGCTTTAGTAGACTCACTAGAAACATGTTTAAAATTGGCTCGGGTATGTTTTTGCCATTGTTTCTCAATGAAATTGCAACAAAGAAATAAGAGGGAGACAGAGAGAAAGAGAGAGAAAGGAGAGAGAGAAAGAGAGAGAGGGGGGAGAGGAGGGGGAGAAAGAAAGAGAGTGTTTACAAAGCCAGTCCTATTTATTTGTATGCATTTCCTGTAAGTTCATGGTAAGATTTTAGATGATTATTTCTTAGTTTTCAGATAGATAGTTTGAGATTTCTACTGGCTTATAGACCTGCTTTTTTCAGTCTGAAGTTATTACTTGTGAAGAGAAAAGCCATGAGTATAATATTTGCTTTGGTCAATCTCTATCTCAAACAAAATGGTTTACATATTTGTATACTATGCCATAAAAAATGAATATTGCTTAGCTGCTGTGGTACATTAGCTTTTTCTTTGCCAGAATAAATATATTTCAGTTCCTAGACTATCTCTTTGGCTTAAATGCAGTAGTTCAGCTCCATCCTTTCTCTTTCTTTGTAAATCAGTTGTAAACCCTTAATGATCTGAAGTATTTTTGCAGAATGGGTCTGAATTGAACAATAATTTCTACCACATTCCTCTGGTCTTATGATGCAAAGTTTGTTTAAAAGCAGAGAGACTTTTGAGAAAGGAGAGAGATATACATCAGTACATACAGGAGTGTTAAGTCCTAGTTTTACTTATGCAATGTGTTGTCTAAAGTAATTCATACTTGCAGACACTGGAGGAATGTTCTGTCAGACTACTGATATTTATAATATTTCCTGCTCTGAGCTTGATTTAAAATCCAAAGCCTGTCAGAAAGCCAGACGGCAAGTAAGGGCATTCCCACACATTAATGCTTAGCTCCCATGATGGAGGCGCAAAAGTGTGTGCTGGGGTCACTTGCTACTGCCCAAATGTGTCTTTGGATGATGCAAGGAATTTCATGGAAGGTTTTTTTTTTTTAATAAAAATACATTTATTTACCTTTATCTGTTAGTGTGCCATAGCTTCCTGCCCTTTGAGTCTCCAGAGCCTGGCTGCTGCATGCAGCAATTAGTTTGTGCCAGAGAGAAAATGAATAGTGAGAGAATGCTCTGGGCTAAAATGCCACGTGACAAACCGTGGAGTGTGAAAGGCTGTTTGTTAGTTAGAAATTAGTCATGTGTTAGCCCCAGGTGGGCCAATGGTGACTTCAGATTATTTATTCTCATCTTTCTCAGGGCAGCCTTGCCCTTCTCTTCCACAGGCTTTACTCTCTGGGGAGTTGTTAATGGTATTGCCAAAAGTATACAGCATTTAAATGGATTACCAACAGAGAGGAACAGATTGTTTGAGGCTTGGAAAGGCAATCATTGAGGTGGGCATGGAGGTTGCAAGGGGGTCTTTCTTCTCTCCTGAAAAGAAGGGCAGGAAGGGGTGAGGTTCTTCATTGTGGGCTGATTACAGAGTGTAAAGATGGTGGGCGACTGAAGGTGTGTAAATAGACAATTAATCCAGGAGCGTGTAAGCATGCGCGCTCCTCCGAGTGTTAAACTGAAAGGGGGCTGAGAGTAGCTGCAGCATTTAGTGGTTGTTTACAGGAGCAGCTTTCCTGCATCCTGGGCATTCTTCTGAACCGTGGGCAGGATCCATGGGCTGAGGAATTCAAACTCTGAAAACGTGCAACTGAAGCCGTAAAAACCTGCTCAACTGCCTTCACTGATTACATAGCAGGTTCTGTAGACCGTCAGTCTCTCTGCAGGCGTCACTGCCTCACGTCTCCCTATTTATTTTTACTGAAACTATACCGTGGGTTTTTAACCTGAAAGAAAAAGTAAACATGCAGACATTTATTCGAGAAGACTCTGGAGCCTCTCTGATTTGCTTTGAGCGCCAGTGCTGTGGTTTACTGTACACTGCCAGGTGTCACCATGTCAGCTGGAAAGTCCTTTAGGGTCTTGTATTTAAAGCAGAAATTGGTAAGTGTATTTTCTGCTTATAATCAATAGCTTTTATATTCCGCCGAATATTTCTTTTTTTGTTTAGAAATATTCGGCGGAATACTAAAGCTATTGACTGTAGAGAGCTAAGTCCTTACCACATGCTACTCCCCACGACTGACTCACACTGAAATTCTATTATGCCACCAACATGACAAATGCCTGTGTCGTTAATTGGTTCTCCAGTTTTTGAGAACCAAGGAAGGAATTTTTTCACTCTAACCCCCACAAAATGAAGGTTTTTATATAAAAGATAACGCTACATGACAGAACCCAAACTATGCCTTGAGGTGTTTTTCTGGTCATGGGTTTTTCTGTAGATGTGTGTGTGCCAGCGTGTAGTACAGTATTCATGTGCCTATAGTATAGGGCCCTGATCTCCCTTTGATTGAAATGCACACACACACACACACACACACACACACACACACACACACACATTCATGTGTACATTGGTAGAGATTTGTAAAGCTCACCTGCTCTGTCACTCACGTCATGGGAGGCATTTCCACAGTAGGTGATTCTGGTCAGTTATCTGGCTTCTCAGTTGACCTCAGCTATCTATCTGTGAAGGCGAATGTACTTAAACCACAGTATTTATTTCTGAATTTTCCTCACTGGCCAGTCCACAGACTATGCAGTGGTGCCCATCTCATGGCCATGGGCTGAGCTAGAATGTGATATGCAGTTAACCCTCAGCTGGCTGAGCTCAAGACAGCCTCCCACTGAGGGGAGCAACACTTTCCTTTAGGGTGTGAAGGTGTCAGCTGCTACCCAAGGCCTGATGGGGATGTAGACTTTGCTTTGCACAACATTGATTATGGACTGCCTGTCAGTGGCCTTGATGTTACCATAATCTATAAATTTTTCTAGAGCATTAGGCTCTAGTGGTATCATAATTTAAAAAAAAATTAATCTAGGGGCAAGAATGAATGAGGAAAGACTATTTTCACACAGACTAAAATAACGCATAAAACAAGGCATGAAGCTTTGTGATACCAAGGTATTTCAGTATGAGAGAGAATTTAAATATTACCAGAAATGGGAATAAGGAGGCAATTTTTTGAATTAGAAACTGAAGTTGTAATGTGTGTCTTATATCATAGACAGCATTAGGATACTATGCTCACTATTTAAACAACAACAACAACAACAACAACAAATTCAGAAGCTTACTGCTTCAAATACGTGGGGGGCAGGGATCTTACAGTGGTGAGTTCCCCTTCCTGTAAGAGACAGAGGCAGGCTAGGCTAACCACATTCTTGTAAATAGCCACAGGTTGATAACACTTAAAGCTCTGGGCTCTAATCTTAATACATAAGTTTAAGCAGATAACCTCAGTCAAGTACTGGGCTTCAGATATAGATTCTTGAACTTAATAAAGGTCCCTATGAGATGCAGGTCTGTGCAGCGTGAGCTGGCCACCATGCCATCTTCTCATGTGTAGGATCCTTATTTCAGGACTAAGCAGAAAGATACATCAAATAATCTCCCCACCACCGAGAGCAGCTTCTTTTAGAACGGGGCGACAGAGGAGAGAAGACAGATCTTTGAATTTACTTGGCATGTGAACAGAAGAATTCAGCTCCAAAAGAGACCACCTGCTACCCTTTATAGGTGCTAAGAAATACCAAAATTAAAAGTATGAGAAATAATGATACTCTAAATAGGGAAGGGAAAAGAATGGTAATGAACTTTCAGAATAGACAAGTAGGCCTGTTGCTATTAAAAATACACATCCACAGGGAGGGAAACATTTGCCCAAACTGTACAGGGAAGCTTTGCAGCTCTAGGGTGATGCTTTTAACTTACAACAAGACTCTACAAAAATATTCATTTTCTTGCACATGTATCTGTGGAACTGTGGACTTGCTTTTCAGGACAGCTGCTGCTTTTGTGTGTATGTGTATATGTGTGTAAGAGTATTGGGTGGCATTTCTTTCATAGCGCTTTATCCTTTGGGAGGATCCACATGAAAAGAGTTGTTTGATGCATGGGAGAGTGTGTGAGTGTGTTTTACACAATATTAAACCTTGGAGTTTACTATTTGTGGGAACAGAAACACATTTTGGGTAAGACCTGGTTATTCTTAGTGTGTTCTGCAGCCCCTCCTTTTTTGGGTGGAAACATCCTGTAGAGATCTTCAAGTAGCAATTCCCTCAAGTCACAGTGTGAGTAAAAGACCTTATTCGCAGCAGAGAGGCATTTATTTTCCGAGCCATGCTCACAGCTACAAGATCCAACTGTGAATTTTCACCCCCAGCACTCAGGGATGGCATAGAGGGGCTTGCTGATATGGAGTAGAAGCACTGAGTAGTATGAGCCAAGGTTTTATTTTCAAATATTATATGTTAAGGGTTGGCATGCGTAGTGTAAGACATATCCATGAATTCAGACAATGATACGATGTTCATGTTTACGTGACAAATCATAAACTCCTTTATTCCAGTCACAGTAATCATAAGCGTATTTGCACCAGCAAATAAAATGGCAACCAACATGGCTAATAATGAATTAACTGGTAGGATCCATGACTTCCATTTCCTTGTACAATATTAGTGTACCAGCATGGCTACACTAATCACAGAAAACTGAAGATTCTAGTCTTAGCACAATCATGCCACACAAAACACATCTATTTTGTGTTTTCTACATTTCTGAAACCCTTAGTTTTGTAACTTAACTTAATGAAAAAAAAATACAATTACCGAGTAGACTATACAGAAAGCAAAGCTTTTGCCAGCACTTAATTTATTCCAAATCATCAGTTTTAGGTAAAAGTAAAGTGATGATTTAACAACAGATGACAGTTTGATTTGGATAAATATGCCTCTTTTAATACAATCTTACAAGCTTTTCAACTGATTATGATAGCTTGGGGTATCTCGTCTGAAGGTGAGACCTTCTAAAACATTATTTGTGCTGTAGATGAACATTATGCTTCTTTCGCTTTGCCTTATTGAAAAATGAAGCTCCAGATAACCAGACCAAGCAATTTTATGTGTTATGCACTGAAGTCTTTATGTTTCTTGTACTATGACCCTTTACTAAAGCTAGCAACCTGCTTTGCATCTGAATTTAGAAGTTACCCTACATATTCTGGTGTTAAAAATGAGAATTAATGGCTTTTATGAGCTCAGTGGAAAGACTATTTTATCAAAACGGTTGAAAACTCAGTTTAATAAGTGAAAATGATGTAGCCTGAGAGATTTTTTTTAATGTGTTCTTCACATCATTCTGCAGTCTTTCATATCAAAGGTGGGATGAAAGATAGCAAATGGATTTATCTTTTTACTTAGCTGCAAAACTACAAATCGGATGCATATAAACAGACCTCTCAGCCAAATATAGTGTAGCAGCAATTCTACCAGATTCATCAAGTCAAGGGAAGTGATTACGTCCGATGACATAGAATAACACAGAAGTGGGATGTGTAACCTCACATCTATATAATAGGCCGGAGAACTCATGTATCCTTAGAAAAAGAAATAAAAGCACACTGTCCTGTGTACCAAGTAATTTCAGCAGTCATTTACATTTTTAAAAACCCCAGAATCATCTCAATAAATGATTGAATTTTCATTGTAAGATTTTAACAGTATTTTAGTTTCATTTAAGTAGACTTACATGTATGTATTGACAGTCCTAGAAGACTTAAGTAATTAAGTTTCTCGTGAGGGAATAAATGAGATAATACACATAAAATGTTTAATCAATTGCAAGTTAAAACCTCTTTTATTTCTCTGTAACACTCAGAGGCAGACCCAAACCAATCACAGAGCAGAAACAGAGGGGGATTCTACGCCTGAAGAGGAGGGTCTTCAGTCACATTTCATTCTGATAAAATGACATTTGGCCAATGTTCCAAGATGAAATTTTCAATAAATGCCAGCAACTAACACAATTCATTATAGTTCCTCCTGGTAAAGGATGTGGACAAAAATTGCCTTGGCTCTAAAAAAGCTTTCATGTCATTATGAGCCTGGATCAATCACCATCAAGTAGCAGGCACTCATTGAGCTATTTCTCTTCAGCCATTACGTACTTTGTTATCAGGGCCTGTTGAAGACACTACGAGATTGTTTTTATTAGGCAGGCATCATTGCCAGGCTCTCTAAGCTAAGTGTGCTCAACTGTATCTCTCCGGTAAAGAGACGGAACAATCTGTCTGAACCGAGCCTGGGATGAGATCACATGCCCATAGCCATGTACGCTAGGCCATTTAGATGTCATTTTGCTTGTGTTTCTTCACAGTAAGAAATGATAACAAACACTTTCCCCATTAAACCAAGAAAGGGAAGCCCAGTTCTTCGGAGCTCACTAGGTACTGTAGATAAGCGGAGGGGTGAAGGTTCACACCACACTACTCCCTTCGGCACTTCTTGACCTCTCTGCGTAAGAAGAGCTTAATTGCTACTTCAGATGCATCGTCAAGAACTAAAGCTAGAGCTGTACTCACCGGCTTCATCGTTTCACATCTTTATTGATTTCGTGTCTGCCTCTGTGAGACCAGACAGGGGAAGAATAAGATAAAGTTAAAAAAAATTACTCACTGAACTAAAGCTTTTGTGACATTAAAATGAGTTTTAATAACTACCTTAGCAAAGACAGGCTACTTTCTAGGCATTATTTTGCACATTTCACCTTGTGGCTCAAAATATTCTACAATATATTGTTTCAGATTCCTTTTGCTAAATTCTACCTATTTGAGATGCTTTTCTTTCTTCCAAGTCCTCTAAAAAATTAAAAAAAAAAAGCTTTCAGGATCTTATTAGTCAGATTATTTTAGTCAGAGAAACATTAAAAAGATCACCTGTCATCTCATAGGTAATATAAGGAAAGCAGATAAATTAAAATCTAAAAGCATGCTGAGAGTGTAGTACTTGTTCAGGAAGAGTGAATTATTAAAAATGAAAAGGAGTTTGAGAACAACGAAGCTGTAATCACTGACTGAGAATGACAACTGGCTGAAAAATTCTAAAATAGAACTGTGACTCATCTGACATATTCAGCATGGGAGATTTGTTCTTCCACATCTTCACACTTGTGCAAAATAAATGGGGGGGTTTGCCTTTAGTTGTCAAGTTGCTTAATTTCTTCAACAACTGTTGAAGCACAGAGGCTATCTGTTCAGCTTTCTTCAAGGTACTTGGTAGGATAGTAGAATATTGGCTAGAGAAGAAGCTAGAAAACTTTTTTGAACAAGCAATTCTTTTTTTCACATTTAAATTTTTTAATTGAAAATAAATATTTTTGATCAATCCTCATTTAGAAAGACAAATGGGATATGCATTGAACGTATGACAGGAGTCTACCACAGAAAGCATCTGAAAGACTCTACCTAGCAGTGTTCCAAAGTAGATACTAAGACTCATAACCAAACCTTCGGCAGAGTGCAGGGAATCATATGAAAGAAGGGGAGTTTGATGTGGAAAGGATAGGAGCTCCACAAGGACCAAACATATCTGAGCACAGGGTCTTTTCTGAGATGGACACTCAACCAAAGACCATGAGAGGATAAAACCTAGAACCTCTGCTTGGATGTGACCCGTGATAGCTCAGTAATCAATTGTTTTCCCATAGTAATGGGAACAAGGACTATTTCTAACAGGAACTCAATGACTGGCTCTTTGACCTCCCCACCTCCCAAGGGAGGAGCAGTACTGTTAGGCCACAGAGGAGGACTTTGCAGCCAGTCCTGAAAATACCTGACAAAACGGAGTCATATGAAAGGGGAGGAGGTCCTCCCCTATCAGTGGACTTGGAAAGGGGCAGGGAGGAGATGAGGGAGGGAGGGTGGGATTGGGGAGGGAATGAGGGATACAGCTGGGATACAGAATTAACAAAATGTAACTAATGAGAATAATAATAAAAAAAAGAAAATAAATATTTTTATTCTTTTTATTTTTATTAATTACAGTTTATTCATTTTGTATCCCCTCTGTAGCTCCCTCCCTCCTCCCCTCCCAATCCCATCCTCCCACCCCCTTCTCCACCCATGCCCCTCCCCTAGTCCATTGATATGGGAGTCTTCCTCCCCTTCCCTATGATCCTAGTCTATCAGGTCTCATCAGATCTGGCTCCATTGTCCTCCTCTGTGTCCTGGTATGGCTGCCACCCCCTCAAGGGGAGGTACTCAAAGAGCAGGCCAATCAGTTCCTGTCAGAGACAGTCCCTGTTCCTATTACTATGGAACCCACTTGGACACTGAACTGCCATGCGCTATATCTGTTCAGGTGTTCTTCTTAACTATCACAGCAGCATAGTAGTACTGCATAAAACATACAGCTCAGTGGCAGTGTGCTCCCACAGGATGTATAAGGCCCAGGGTTCAATTTCCACTACTGTCTCTCCCCCAAATGTCTTATCAGAAAATATATCTTGATAAGTTAATTAGTTTCCTTATGGATAATAACTTGCATAGGATTTTGCATCCATGTTAGTATAAATAAATACCAATTTCATTGACTTCACTGCAACTATGGAAAAATTAATGTCATTAATAATTACCTCTGGCATTTTTTATAAATGGCTAAAGAAGAGGGAAAAAAAAGTAGGCAAGTGAGCTCACACATTTTTAGCATTAAAGTAACACCAGTTGTTAGGGCAGCTGAACCCTGAAGTAACTTAATGACTTAGTAATTTAGGGGGAAAAGCTAGGCCTTGAGGCACATGCATATAATCCCAGCACTTGAGAGACAAGAGGCAGCTTCACTGTGCAGTCATAGACCTATGGAGATGGGCTACGCAATGATCAGCTTTGAAGGGTGTCCACTAGGCTGTTATCACCTCATTACAAAGATGCTCAATCCCATTACAAGATGCTCAATCCCATTCACCCTCCACTGTGGCCCAGAAATATCAAAAGACTGGACAACTGTGGTCTAGACCTTGAAGTGGTGGGCTTTACTTCTAGTCTTATTCTGATACCTAGAACTTAATCACTATGGCTTATAAGTACGGTTGAGAACCACAGTCTACATGGATCTCTGCAAAGAGACAGTAATGACCATCCATTTTCATCAGGAAGTGTTGGACTCTACTCAGAAGAACATCAGGAAACTGAACAGGACTTCATTCACCTGGATGCTTTAGTGAGGTAGAACATAGCTTCCGAGGCTGGATCTTCTGGACTGGCAGGAGAAAATGGAATTTGGTGTGAATTAAAAACTGATTAAACAAAACTCCCCTGGCCACCAGCCACAGCCTCTTCTCACTCTCCTCTCTCCTTGTGTTCCACTTCTTTGAAAAATTATACATGGTATCACAGGCTATAAATAATTTTGCATTTGATTCACCCAGTGTTTAGGATCTGTTAGTAATGGTATTTAAACTTCTGAAAACATTTACTTATCCTATATACAAATATAGAGCCTCTTGTTAAAACTGAAGTATTAGGAAAATCTCAAGTTGTAAAACATGCAAAGCAGTGTCTGTTCTGTCCAGAGAGCTGCAGAGAGTCAGAACTTTTTATACTCAACATGACCTTTTCTCTCTTTTTACACTAAGGTGAATGACTTTAAGGAGCTTCCAATACACCAGCTCCACAGGGGCTGTGCTGCCCAGCCATATTTTGCATTCAAGGTCCAGATTTCAGCTCTTCTGAGGTCCCAAGTTCTCTGGTCTCTGGGGGTCATTCTACTGTGTAATCACGTTCACCTACGGTTTGCTGAAACAATATTTCCAAAGAGTTTCAGACAGAATCCATTTCTTCTAATCATCTCATTTCCAATTTGCTGAATCTGATAAATTCTCCATTGGTCTTTTTTCATTTATAATCTTTTTCATTTCCCATTTCTGTTCCAAGTTAATCCAAATGGGTAATACAGCATCCATGTCATCATTTTACCTTCAAATTAGCAGAAGACATTCATGTGAATAGACTATTACGAAGGTAAGGGTCGGTCTGGAAGAAGGTTTCATGTTTTATCAGAGCACAGTGGAGAGACAGTTTATTGTTATCTATTCCTGTTTTTAAATGAGGCCAGACCACCACCACCAGCGATGTTCAGCTGCCCCTTCTCCTGCCTCCCTTTTCTACAATTTTGCTGCAGTGTTCTCTCCACTCTTTTTATCCCTTTCTCTTTTCCAAGTTCCATGAGCACTGTTACATTTCTCCACCCAGGCTTCCAGTGGATACTTGAATGTATTCTTATGTTAAGAAGTTTTAGGTCTTTTACACTGTTCTGATCAAAGAAAGTATTTGAACAGCATCTCAAGGCTGCACACTGACTCACACATTTCCTTACCTAAGGAATGCTTGTTTGTTTACCAGATTTAAATACAACAAGCTTGTCCCCTCTTTTCTTCCCTCTCCAATGTTCTTCTTTCCTCCATTCCTCTTCCCCCTCCCTATCCTATCCTTTCTTCCTATCATTCTTCTCTTGACCTAAGGCTATAGACATACCTTCCTATTCTTAGTACTCAAGACTACAAACATTTTCTTGACATGAACACGTAGTGAGACCTGTTTATGCACAGAAACATGATACTGCTCATAGCTGGAGCATATAGAAACAACGTGTGTGTGGCTGTGGAAGCTCACACCTTTCTTTGCATTCCATCAGGCGTAATGCGCTGCGTTTCTAACATTTCTGCATTGTTTGTGCTGTGTGAGTCAGTTGCATGTTGTGGTAAATGAGGGGGGGGGTGGTCCTCAAATATGCTGAGCAGGAAACTCAACCAGACTGTTTAAGAAAAAAAAAAAAGCCTTTCTGCTATCTAACACTTCGGATTTTTATGATGGCACTGCATTCACATTGCTACCCCGTTATTGCTCTCTGGGTGCTCCATCTGATTTCCATAATGCATGTTCATAGTGCCCGTGTTTATTGCAACAGATTGCTAAGTTAACGTATCATGGCTTTTCTGCATTTATATTTTCTCCCAATTTAAAGTTTTTAAGAGACACCAAGGCAATTTTGACAGTTACCTAATAAAGCTGAAATTCTGTCTACAACAGGAGTACCCTGGGACCCTGACTGCCTTTGGCTCTATAAAAGCATGGCATATACTGGTGTTGCATTGATCAGAGTGAGTCTGCCTGCAGTGAGCCCTGGGCGTGCTCTGGGCTGTGAAGCTTAAGGGGAGCAAGGGACAGTGTAATCATTGTGAGAGCAGTTTAGATCGATGCTCACAACACTGGCAATGAACCTTTCTCTAGAGGGGCATATCGTGGCTGCAAAGACAAGCAAGGAGAAGTGTAATGGGTGGAACTTCAATTTTTCTCCCAGCAAAGAAACTTGTCCAGGAGTCACAAATGACAGATAATAAGCACATCCCTTCTTTGGGGTATCTAGCAAGATGATAATATTCAACAAACTGAACTGATAATCACACAAAAGGTCTCCTTTAATGATAAGTATACGCCTCTGCTTTAGATCGCTATGGAAAGAGATCAGTCCTGGTACAATCAAATATTCTGAACTTGCATGAACGTGAAAGGCTGGTGGTCTGATGGGCTCAGGGTAAAAGAAATATGCCAAGTTCCCAGGGGCAGCCGCTGTTTTAGCACCAGAACGAGGCAATGGCACTGAACATCTATGCATGGGATACCCCAATAGGTGGAAACTTTCCTTCTTGAGGGACAGTGGCCATTTTGTTTATTTGGGAATTGTATTTGGCTGAACATTTTCTTCCTGATAGTTACAGTACTTAGTCTGAGTTAGTGTCTGCAGCCATTCTCCAGCTGTCATTTTCTTCTGAAGTCTTTCCAATATTTGAACATAATTTTCCCTTTCTGTATATATACATTTTTAAATATATTTGTGTGTGTTTGTGTCTGTTCACACACACACATGCTACTACAAAAGTGAGGACAGAGGAGGATACTGCATATCTTTCTCTATTGGTCTCCTCCTTATTCCTTGAGGTAGGGTCTCTTAGTGGTCGTGGAAGTAGACCGGCAGCTACCAAGCCCCAGGATTTCTCCTGTCTCTATGCTGCCTGCAGATTCCCACACTATTGCTGGAATTATGGATGCCCATGTTTATGCTGTATGTGTCTGTAGCTGCTTGGAGGTTTGAACTCAGGTCTTCATGTTCTCACGGAAAATATTCTTACACACAGATCCACCTAATTATCCCTGAACATGGTTTGTATTTTCCTGCTATACCTTTACGTTAGCATCTCTGGAATTCTAACTTTTCTCAAATGTAATACTTGTTTCCGCATACAGTATTCAGTTAATTTTAGAATGATTATTCACTTGTCATACTTTTTTCCATCAACATATATTTTGTTGGATCTGCTGTTTTAAACTAACATGAATGCTCTTGGCTAATTTTCTGTTTTACTTCTCTATTTTGATTCAATTAACTATGATCACACAGGGAATCTGAAATATTTTCCTAGTTAAAAGTAATTCTAGGTTGAATATGTGCAAACTTTACCCCTGTCTATATTTTGGATTCTTTCTTTAAAACAATCACCTGATATTGGAAAAATATATTCCTAATAAATGGGTCTGTTTTATGTTATAATCATCTATATATTTAAAAATAGTTTATCCATTTACCCAAATGCTTTCTGTTACTTAATTGAATCATGGATTCAATCAGAATGAGGCAGTGTCAAGAGTGCCTTCAGCTTGCCTCCTCCCTAGGGCTGATGACACATCATTTCACTGTTTTGTTATTAATCACTTAAAGTCCACCCTCACCCAGTCTTCATATCTCCTATGAGTCATGTATAAATCCATTATATTTACTTCTGATAGTTAGGTGTGCTATGCTTAGATTATTCATCTTTGCTAATGTCTACGGTAGAACACACATTGTTGGCCTCATCGGTCCCCTGTGGAGCCATTGTATGTGCTGGCAATAACTGCTTTATCTGAAAGTAGGCCAAAATGCATCTGTTAAAAATTATCCTCAAATTATGCAAGAGATAATTATAAAATTATAAGAATGTTTGGAGGAGGCACAGACATAGGCACTTAGCACCATGGACCATGAATACTTGGATGTACATAAAGAGGTCAGTACTAATTCTCCTTGCTAGGACAGGATAACATGTATCCTGTCTCATTATGATCCGTGGAAGAGCCTGACCTTGTTGGGTTTGCTGGGAAAGTCATTTCTGAGGGCAAGTAGAACAAAAGGCTGAATAGGAGATAAAGCTAAGGTGAGATCATAAAATATTGTGATTTTCAGACTTCAATGTCTCACTTACGAAAATTGAGTACTTTTTTAAAAACCATTTTTTATTTTTTTGACTCTTCTCTTCTTGTCTAAATATTGCCACTAGCTACTCCACAATTGAACACCGTAGTCCTTCCAACCACCCTTCAGGGTATCTCATTTGTGCTGGGTGGCATAAAGGAAATTTTCAATAAGCGGAGATCCTGCTGTCATTTCCTTATTTATTTGGCACTGTGGTATCTTCTTGTCTATCATTTCAACATGAGCATCACTTTCCTTAATGAAGAAATAGAAGCAAAATACAAACTGGGAAGCTCTCCTTTCTCTCTGTCTCTGTTTTCCACTGTACCCCAGACTGTAGCCTGTGCTCTGTCCTTTTCCTAAACTCTTCACTGAAGCCAATGACTCTTAGGCTTTTCCTCTGTCCAGCGCAGAGCTGCGTGTTTCATTTGTAGCATTCACTCCAATCCTCCAAGCTGTACGTTGGCTCAATGTTGTTATCCTCATTTGACAAATGTAGAAAACTTAAGCCAGGGAAATTTGGTAAATTTTTCCAAGCAGCAGCAAATTCAGACTAAGAAACTGCTCTGTCTGTGTTAAAATTCTCTTCTAAGCAAGTTTTCTTGTGATGTTATTTTTGAAAACTTAGCACTGTATTCCAAAGCCTCAGTATATAGCATTTCCCCCTGAATCTTAATTTTGTTCTCCTCACCCTAGAATGGTGACACTGTGTTTGTACGATTTGGGCTCTGACTCTCCTTCCTTCTTTTATACATGCTTTCAACAATTCTAAGTTGGTTATGTTAGTCTAGCTATAACATTGATTTTTTTTCCTTTTTTTTTTTGTTTTGATTTTTTCAATAGTCATTCCTAGAAACTGTATATTCAGGATGTTTTTTAAAATGAGTTATCCCTTGTTAGCTATACTTCTATACTCTATGAGTTGATAACCTTTACCAAAGGGTTTAGGGCGTCAAAACATGTCTGCATTCAGATAGAGCAGACCTACTCCGAAGCCCTTCTCACGTTTCATATATCGTCTCTGCACTGGATGGGGACAAAGGCATGAGAACTGTGCATGCATGTCTATGACCAAATGCCATATAGATTACGGACCACATACGGACCACATTCACTGTGCCTACAGGCGGTATGAGACTCAGATATGTGCTGTCTTGCAAGATCAGCCTCTTCAGCATGTTGGTTAAGCTAGACTCCATAGATGGAGACTGGTTAAGTGAACTGATGGTTATCTGACTACTATTCAGCTATCATCTTATCAGAGGGGACAGAGTGGTCTGGAGCAGGTGAGACAATATTTAGTTGTGGCTCAGCAGTTCTTTCTGTATTTATCCAATAATTATGCATAGGGAGAATTCAGGTTTCATTAGAATCTAATGTCACATGTTATGAACTGAAAAAAAGTTATATTTCCATTTTAAGGATAACCTACCTCTCAAAAATTTTTTTTTGTTTATATATCAGTTTACTACTGGACGAATATAATTCTCTAATATAATTCTCTAAGTATTATCTAACTTTAATATTTTATTAATGTATTTAATCTGTTTTTAAAGTTTTGTTAAAATATCAACCATTGGATAAAGATACACAATTTTCCATTTTTTTTTTTCCCCAGCATCATTTGGATAGCAACTCTCTGGGAACTTTAACTAGAAGTAGCCTTTACAAACACTGAAATGGGTAACACTTTGATTTTTCTATATTACGAGTATGATATATAGGACTGTGTTTATGTCCCTATCTATAGAAATATGAGTTAAGCCACAGAGGCAGGTCTGATGCGACACTTCACCGTAGACAGGCATGTCCCACCTGATTCAAAGCTGTCAATCAAGAATAGTCACGCTGCCTGCTTCACACTGTGTTGATAAGGAACACATAATATCTTCTTGGATGGTAAGACTATGAAGATGTTTGTTATCTACCATTTGGCTTTGGCCCCTGTGCCCTCGTGGTTGTCACTGTAGTTCTGCCCACAGCTCATCTTCAATATCTGCAAATCCCCCTGCTCTGATGGAATTCAGCCGAGAGTGTCATCTTCAGAGCCAGGTATAGCAAGGCAGCTGCTAAGGAGCTCCTCATTGAAAACCTGCATCTCCTATGTAAATCAGCACATCTTGTTCATTAACACAGCTTGGGATAATCAGGCCACAGAGCCAAGAGCATGTTGGAAGAGGTCCAGACGGCTCTAAGCCCAGCTAGATGGAGACAGATTGGGATATGTCTGGAAACCAGAGTCTGTCTGCTAACTACTACCCGGTATCCCTGCAATCGCTGATTAGAAAAAGAGTAAATGTATACGAAGCACCCCAAGCCCCAAAATATTCTCAGATGAATCCAGACAGATAAAGCCCCCTTGGCCTTTTTGCAGATCTCAGGAGCATTTTCGAATGACCAATACTACGTGCAATTCATTTGCTCTCACCTCTGTTCTGAATGACACCGCTTGGCAGGAGGTTTTGCCACTTTCAGAAGGTTCAGGGCCTGAGTGGGTTGCAGGCTGCCTCAGTGGAGATTTATCTTGTAGAATAATTCATTGAGCCATATGTTCCAATGAATATATACAGAACATTGTAAATACATTCACGAAGTTTCTCATTTGCTACCAGAGGGAATGCATCTCATGTTCTCCAGCAGAGAGCTTGACTGCAGATGTTAGAAAATATTTTGCTTTAAGTTTTGTTCTGACTGTTCCCTCTGGTATGATTTACCTGGTTTTTATTTTCTGCTAACGTTGGAGCTCTGGGTGGGTATTTCATTTAGAAATGCCATGTGCACCCTTGGGTATTCTTGGCCTGATTATTTTCCCCAGAATAATCTCTCCTGGCATTTGCCTAGCGTAGCAGAGTGAGGATGTCTCATATGCCACCTGTTTAGGCACTTTCTCCCATGTGATGCAGAAAAGCATTGGATTATATCCCTGAATCCCAACTGCATAGCAAATGGCTGTCTATTTAAATTTACTTTAACTGAAGTCTTCTTTGACAGGGATCTGGTTTTGTTCAGGCAGTCCAGACCATTTTGTTGTTCTGTCCTCACCTTCTAGGACAAGACTGTGGCCATTGTCTCCGACATCAATATCAATCCTTTAGCTCTGCTCAACTCACTATCAGCTGAAATTATCCACTGTTTAAGTTGTTATGAGAAATCAGGAGAACCCAGGTAGTTAATGGGAACACGGGCATTAGAAATTAGTTTGTCTTTGATAGAATTCATAGTTTTTGGGCAAGGAAAACAAAACCATCTGGATCAGGGGAGAAATCAAGGCAAAAAGAGGCTAGAGAAATGACTATCTTCTGTATATCTTGTAAAGGGATCTTGTTCATCTTTGCAGTACTGAGTCAACCCAGATCCTGGTAAACGGTAGATGATTTGGATTTTCACCACAGAGATCCTGAAGATGTTCTGTGAACTCTGCTTCCCATTCCTTCACTATGTGTGCTAGGTTAGGTGGCAAAGTATGGCTTTGGATGTCATGTTTATAAGACATTGAAGGATTTGAAACCATTAAAAGAAACAGAAAAAGATGAGAGAAGAGAACAGAGGCTAGCAACTTCTGCCTTCTTTTTCTTTCTTATTGGGAGTCTCTGAGATCTTTTAAAATGTAGTACATGTCTACAGGAGCCAAGAGCCACCACTTTTGTGGAAACTCTCAGATTCTTACTCTAAGTATAGACCAAGAAACAATGGAAGTGCTGTAGAAGTTGATTGCGGTTAGAGGAATGAAGGCTGTTTACATGAGAAACTTTATCTCAACCTATATTTGAATATTCATATTTGGTCTCTACCTCCAATCATGTTCTACATCCTCAAAAATAGAATTAGGGACTAGATTTCTGTCAAGTAGTCATCAGTGTTAATTTCTCAGTGCAGATTATAAGGTATAAATTAATTATTTTTACTCTCCTTGCTTCCCTCAATTGCTAATAAAGAGACATTTTCGTTGATTTCTGTGTTTCCTGTAGTGATCTGTTAATAATCCAGGGGAAAACTCGAAATTGGCTGACTCTGATTGTATAAAAGGAGCTGGTGACAGCAGACACAGCTGCTACTAAAACAAAATCCAGGTTGTTGTCAGGCTAACAGCTGTTGGCTGTTTGAGTGTTTAAGTACTAGGGCCCAGAGTGGCCTGCAGTAACTATAAAGAAATACTGGAAACACTCCATCTTTAAGAGACCACAGTTGTGATAGTCATGATGGTGGTCTGTGCCTTCTTTTACTAAATGTCATTTTATCTTACCAAGTTTGTGTCCTTTCTGAAAGCAGGAGCAGGAAAGACTGTGCCTTCCAGAAAACCAAGTTCAAAATGGCACCTTTCCCCTGCTATGACTGTCCATAATGTCAAGTTGCAATTAATAACATGAGTTCAGTAACTTGGATCTCCTTTTTGTAAAACTACTGTAGTATTTAAATCTTTTGAAGCTCTTGAAACTGATATTAAATGTGGTTTCAACTCCATCTTTAAGTGACTCAATTCTTAACATTGTAAAAATGAAGTCAAAACCATGGTCAATTTTTTTTTAACTTAGAATCTCACAAATATTTAGTAAAGCAATATTAGATTATTAAATAAGAAAAGTTATTTATTTGTTGTGGGTTTTGCCTTAGTTTTAGAGGCAGCATCTTGCTCTATTATCTCTAATCACTCTGGTACCCGCTATGTAACCAAATCTTCTTTTTAATTTCTGGCCTTCTTCCAGTTTCTGCCTTCCTAATTCTGAGATATCACTATTGTGTGTCACTTATACATGGCCTAAGAAACTAATTTTTTACATATGAGCATCTGGCCCTTTAGCCAAATGCCGGACAAGAAAGGGAGTTTATTCAATTCACAGTATTGGGGGTTCAAAGTCCAGAAGTTGTAGTTAAGGGAAGTAGCTGTTGTTAAGGAAACCCCCTTGCCTCCTTCAGTTCATGCTGGTGTGCGGTTGGTGTCTACTCAGGAGTGTGTGCTGAGAGCCAGCAAGTGATTGCATCTCAAACCTGCATCACACAACGAAGGGAAAAGACTGGGCTCTCCTGTACTGTTCAAGGCTGGGCCCCCAAAGCTTTACCCACAGTAGGCTCTACCTTCTAAAGAGCCATAGAAGCTCCCATTATTACCACCTCGACCTAGTAATCTTTGTGGTGAACTTAAATTGTACCCAAACTGCTTTAGTATTTGTGACAGACACAGAATTGGGACTTGATAGGCAATGTCTACCATGTGGTCTATACTAAAATAGAGTGATTGGAAAGTACTGAATCTGGTTTTTCACCCCTTTACCATTAGCTGATAAATGAAAGCTTCAGATAGATGCTGATCAAATGAATGTCTTCTCCTGATTTTATAGCATCCTTTGCTTTCTTGTTGCATCCAAAGCTAAAATGGATCAAGTCTTTTGCAATTTATGTTGGTCTCTTTCTTGTATAGCATAGTGCTTCACTAATTGAGAACAATTTTTAGTTTATTTGCATGTGGTTGGTTAATGCTCGTCTGTAGGATGCAGCAACTTTTCTGCAGTAGCTATTTCTGTGTCTATTTGTTGCCACACATAATTGCACAATGCTGGAGTGACAGTTCATTATGTGCACTTCAAAATACATGCAAATGCCTCCAGAAAAGAATGTTTGCTGCAGCTGTGGTGGGAGGAATTTTTCTGCTGCCTCCCTGATGTTAGAAGAAAATAAGAGTAACTTCTGATTAGATTCCTACCTGGGAGATTTTACTTCATTACCCAGGAGACTTGTGACTCTGATTGTTTCCATAATCTACATCACTCCACCTCTGTGAGTAGAACTTTAAGAGCGCGTTGCATCTTCAGAGTTTTAGTGCACAACTTCATTCTTGTTGCATATACATTATTCAACCATTGCTAAAGAGCCCATGAACAAGTTCTTAAAGAATTAAAAACTAAAGGTCTCAGACTCCTATAAAGAGGAACTGTGAGTACTTGAATTAAGTCTAGTAAAAACTCATAGTACGTGAATGTAGAAAATAACTGTCAGATTATGGTTAGTCTGTCCTAACTGGACCATGTGCTTGACAGACATGTAAAGAGAAAAAGGTTGAATGGAGGAGACTTGTGTCACAAAGAACTTGATTTTGAACTTCATCAAATAAGTTGGGAAACTCATTTGGTGGGGTGTAAGTAGTGAATTTGAACAACAGAAGGTTGCCATCCTCTTTGGGTGTAATGAGTTGTGTGTGTAAAGTAGCAGAAAGAGATCAAAATAAGGGATGGATCCAGAGAGGGGGAGTGTGGGCCCAGTAGCTACTTCTCTGAGCTGTTAATGGCTTTGATGGTTATGCACAGGGCACTCAAATTTTAGGTCTCCTTCCTCATTCGGTACCTCAATAAATAATGGGTCAGTAACTCAACACACAAGGAACATGGCTCCAAATAGGATGACCTTATGAAATTAAGGAGGAATCCTGCCATTAGTTTCACTGGTGTTTAAAAATTTGAGCTCAGTTGTTTTTATTTTGTTTTGTTTTGTTTGTTTGTTTTTTTAAAATGTGGTTAGTACTTACTTTTTTCCATTTATTTATTTTTTTATTAATTACAGTTTATTCACTTTGTATCCAGCTGTAGCCCCTCCTCATCACTTCCCAATCCCACCCTTCCTCCCTCTTCTCCTCCCATTCCCCTCCCTAGTCCACTGATAGGGGAGGTCCTCCTCCCCTTCTATCTGACCCTAGATTATCTGGTCTCATCATAACTGGCTGCACTGTCTTCTTTTGTGGCCTGGTAAGGCTGCTCCCCTCTCACTGAGAGGTGATCAAAGAGCTAGCCACTGAGTTCATGAGTTCACTGAGTTCCTTACTAGGTAACCCACTTGGACACGGAACTGCCATGGGCTACATCTGTGCAGGGGTTCTAGGTTATCACCATGCATGGTCTTTGGTTGGAGTATCAGTCTCAGAAAATACCCTTGTGCTCATATTTCTTGGTTCTGTTGCTCACCAGGAGCCCAGCTGTTTTATCCTGCATGTAGTTTTAAAATGAAAAGGATTTGGTCTGAATTGTTACCAGGACCAGTTTATTTTGTTTTACATGAATCATGTGGCTTTAGACATACTCCACAAATATTTATCTAACATAATCATAGAGAACTGGGCTATATTTAACTGTTACACTTGATGAATTAAAAACACTTTTCAGTTTTGTTAAGTAAGAAAAAAACTTGAAAATTGAAAAGAATGATTAAGTATATGATAACTGTGATTTATTTATTGTGCGTGAAAATTTAACTCCCCACAATTGTTGAAAAACACAAGCTAAGTTTTTAAAAATAGCATTCTAGGCATTCAGAAATCAGCGTTTACTTAAAACATAATTTATACACTGTTTGGTGACAGAGAATTGCATAGCTTGATTTAAGGGGATAAATCTAACAAAGTGTGCTTTTTAATTTCAAGAGAGGTGGGCACGGAAGACACGAACCTTGTTTTTTTTTTTTTTTTTTTTTAATAACTGACTTTGCGAAGCTACTTAGTATAGAAGTAAAATTCCATTTTTTTTTTCAGTTAGACGACTGGCATTAAATACAAACCAGACATACATTTTTGTATTTAGCCATCAAACTAAACGGAGACAGGAGGCATCATGACATAATGAAAACAAAACAGAAAAACAAATGAAACCTTCCTCATCCTGAATCTTTTTTTGAGACTTAAAAAAAGACTCTTCAAGCACTTGGAAGTAATACTTTGGCTCAATTTATTCTTTAAGCAAGTGTCTCTGAAATGAACATTTGTGCCTGTGGTACCTTATGTAAGCTCTGCCACTGCAGTCCATGTGCAGGATTTCTGCTCTTGTCTCTTGGCATATACTTGGCAACCTGCAGGTGGCCCATCTGAGTTAACAACCTTAGGAAAGTTCTGATTGCCACAGAGACAAAGCAAAGGTAATTATGTATATAACAGTCTCCTCAAAGGCTCCAAAGTGGAGCCTTTTATACTGTATTAGTTGCTTTTTTTTTTTTTTCCTGTTGCTGTGATAAAATAACCTGACAAAAGCAGATTAAGGGAGAAAGGCCTTATTGGGACTCACAGTTGAAGGACAGTCCATCATGTTGATGAAGTCAATGTGTCAGCGGCTTGAAACAGCGCATCAGAACCAGAAGCAGAGGGTGACCCATGACGGCATGCTGTTTCTCAGCTCCTGTCCTCCACTTGTTCAGTCCTGATCCCAGCTAGGGATGGAACCACCCACAGTGGACTGGTCTTCCCACCCCAATTAACACAATCAAAACAATGCCCATAAAGCATGCCCACAGGCCTGTTTCCTGGGTGACTCTAAGTTCTATCAAGTTAACTATTAATACTGACCATCACATACTGTGTGGCTTGAGAAGTTTTGAGAGGTTGATGCCAATGTAAGTGATATTCTCCCTTCTGGGTGGGTTGATTTGACTCATGTTCTTACGTGTTTCTTCTTAGCTTGCTCATCTAAACTACTATGGAAGTAGAATGCTAGCAGCTCTAAAAGAGATTTGTTCT
Organism: Psammomys obesus; assembly: GCF_907164565.1. NCBI lineage: Eukaryota > Metazoa > Chordata > Mammalia > Rodentia > Muridae > Psammomys > Psammomys obesus. The sequence goes on from NW_026596073.1 coordinate 34,841,259, forward strand.
CCACAGGAGTCAATCTGTGGTTGTACACAAAGGTTATCATGGGCTTTGTGTATAGGCTTTTGGAAGAAAAGCTCTATTTTAAGCAGGATTACTGGCCAGTTAGCTCACCAAATATAGGGAATAGCTGACCTTTTATTTTTTCTTTGATAATATCTTTCACTAGAAGCCTTTAAAATGCCATATAAAGACAGTAAGGATAGTATAATTAGCCTGAATTCTGATTAATGCCCTTTTAATTTTCTTTTAAGTTTTTTCTTATATACCTTTATTTAGTCTCTCTCTCTCTCTCCTTCTTTCTCTGTATTTGAGCCCTAGTTTAGTTTTTTGTTCCATTTAAAAATGATTGCCATTTTATCTGCATATATGGATGAAACCAGCCATAACAATCCTAAAAAAAAAAAATCAGTGTATTTCATGCATTCATCAGAGTAAGGGAGGGACAGTATGTATTTACTGTTTCATAAACTAGCAAGATTCACTATATACAATACAGAGTTTTATGTTTCATAGACTTAAACCTTTCCATTCTTTTTATAGTCATAGCTGAATGGAACTGGGTAGAAAACATGGTAAGATAGATTTAGAAACTACTAATACAGTTACATGCCCATATTACTAGCTTGCCAATATCTAAAATAATACTAGTTCAGTGATGTTTGAATCACAAATGTCTGTAATGAGATAAAAAATAAATTTATTTTTAATAGAGTATTATTAAGTTTTCAAATTTGTTGTCATCGTCATGGTACCAAGGTTAATTCTGAAATAAATAAAATCTCAGCCTTTATAATGTGGAGCATGCAGCATGCTCTGTCTTGTCTCTGGCAGAAAGTTTGCATTAGTTTCTTGTTTTGTATTTAGGTTGAAAAATCCCCTAGGCCACCAGGTATCTCAGCTTGGCTTTCCTATAAACAGGGCATGCTCCGTAAAATGGAGGCTAAAAGGTCCTATAGGTGTTTTATTTAGGAAATGACCTGAGAAGATAGAGAGAGGGACAAGGTGAGCTGCAGAAAGTGCTATCACTAGGCTAGACCGTGTGCACACACTCCAGCTCTGCAGAGCAATCCTGCTCTTACCCAGAGTGCTTTGTGGCCATTTTTCTTGGAGAGTCTGTCCAGGGGAACAGGAGAGAAATATTTGCCTCCTGGGTCCTAGTATTCAATAGTCACAGGTTGGTTCTTCTCCTTGTGTAGTTGAGGTGTGCCGCTCTTTAGTGGGATCCCACAGGCCAGCGAATGCTGGGGTGTGAAGCTGGGTTGCATGTCATACCAAGTGAGTACTGCAAGCTGCACCACAAAGAAGCTACTTGAATCCTGTTCAGAACTATCCTCCAAGCAAGGTCTGGAAACAGAGGTAAAGACGCAGGATTTAATGTATAAAGGAGGTATGAAGGGGATCCCTATGGTAATTAAGATATTATAGTTGCATAAGTTTATCAACACCTCTTGAGTTGCATGTGTGAAATTCTAATGAAATATACATGCAAATAATTGTAGTTTTGTAGGCTGTCTCTTGCATCCTCCCTAACAATGGAAAACTTCTCTTCTTTACCCTCTTTCCTCTACTTAGGTCTGTGTTGAGGCCTGACTACAAACCTGGGAATCACTGTGGTCTGTCTTTTCTTTAGTGTCTATTTCCAACAATTTTCCATGTCTGAAAAATTTAAAGTATAAAAATAATACCCAAACCTGTCCTTTCCAAGCTACTTCTGTTAATATGGCTGTTGTTAGTGACTGTTTACTTGGGACATCATTTTTATTTGTCTATAATGGGCTTGGGTAATCAGCCATATAAACCATTTACAGAGTCTTTAACTGTCCTTGAGGACTTAATCACCATTTGCTTAGAAAGTAAGAATTGTGGAAATTTAAGGTAACAGTGTAATTGTTAGAAAACAGAGAAATCCACCAGGTGATAGGAAACCAAGAGTGTTGAAGAGCATAAACCCAATCCTAATCACAGAATTAAAAAAAATTAATTTTTTTTTAAATTAAAAAAATTAAAGTTAAAAAGTGGAGATATACTTCACAATGATGCTCCATGCAATGACACAGGGGACCATTGATTCACTATGTGCCGAGTTTTCATGCATAGTGTATTGGTTGCCATCCAAACGGATGATAAATGATATGAAGAGGCTAACGTTAAAATTATTTTTATATGTCTATATGAGTGAATATATACCGTGTGTGTCTTTCTGCTTCTGGGATAGCTCACTAAGGATGATCTTTTCCAGATCCCACCATTTACCTGCAAATTTCATGATCTCCTTGTTTTTTATTGCTGGGTGTAGATGTACCACAATTTCTGTATCCATTCCTCCACTGAGGAGCATCTGGGCTGTTTCCAGCTTCTGGCTATTACAAATAGAGCTGCTACAAACATGGTTGAGCCAACGTCCTTATTGTGTACTTGTAACTCTTTTGGGTATAACCAAAAAATCTGAGCACAGGGGGCTTTCCTGAGACTGATACTCCAACCAAAGACCATGCTTTGAGATAACCTAAGACTCCTGCACAGATGTAGCCCATGTATCCAAGTTCAGTATCCAAGTGGGTTCCATAGTAAGGGGAACAGGGACTGCCTCTGACATGAACTGATTGGCCTGCTCTTTAATTACCTCCCCCTGAGGGGGGAATAGCCTTACCAGGCCACAGAGGAAGACAATGCAGCCACTCCTGATGAAACTTAATTGACTAGGATCAGAAGGAAGGAAAAGAAGACCTCCCTTATCACTGGACTTGGGGAGGGGCATGCGTGCAGAGCGGGGAGGAAAGGAGGGATTGGGATGGGAGGAGAGAGGGAACCACAGGGGAGATACAAAGTGAATAAAGTGTAGTTAATAAAGAATTAAAGACATTATTTTTATAACTGTAACCTGTTGACCAAAAACTCAAAGATAGAAGGATGGTAACCATACTTGTCAGTTCAGTACCACATCTGCAGCCTTTTCATTGGCACAAGAACCTAGGCAACAAAAATGTCAAAAAAAAAGCACATCTCTGACCAAAAAGCTTCCCTTGCAAGTCATGTAGGAATACGTGCAGCTTTTTGACGTATGAAATAATGTCTTAGGACCACCACTGTATGTTTTGGAAATTAAAAGCCTTGCAATCCTAATTCATGCAGGCAGGGGTGAATTCTGAAGTGGAAGTTAGGCAAAGCCATGTGAGATAGCAAAGAAGATAGTTTGATGCCAAAGGGGTCTCTATAGAACATACTACAGAACATACACATCACTTACGCACTTATCACTATTGTCACCTCCTGCCTGTCTGTTGAGCACATATGCTCAAACAAACATAAATTAAAAAAGAATCCTTGCAAGAAAGAAGTAAAAGAATTAGGGGACTTTTCCGAGAATGGCATTCATATGATGAATCTCAGTAGTGACAGGTGTTCATGCAGTTTGCCCTCACAGTGGTACCTGCAGTCTCCGCTTCTGCCCTGTCACACTTAGCAAGGCTGCTGAGTGGTTCTACATGTGAGTGTTTCCACACTTACCGAGAAGGACCTTGCATCTTGCATACTGTGGGCACAACGTCACAGTGAAACAGAGTATGAAAAGAAAGCTCAACAAGAAGAAATCAGTACTCTGACAGGAATGTAACTTGGGACAATCCAAGCTTTCAGCATTTATAGAATGAAATGGACCCCTGATATTTTAAGTGGCTTGAATTTGGCCACGATCAGACTTTATCACAGGGTTTCCAGCACTACAGAAGAACGAAGAAGCAAATGCTAGCTTAGAATGGCATCCTTAACACAGAGGAGAAACTAGCGTTATGCCTAGAGTGATTTTTTTAAAAATAAAATTTCATAACTACCCATCCCCCACCAGAAGTAAAAGGAAGGCAGCAAGAAGAAATCAGTGAATTTGATGTGAATTTATTTTAAATTTGTGATAAGAGTTTTGAGTTTCATTCAAGTAATTTTAACTCTGCCACCTTTATTATTTATTTTCAAGATATTTTAGTTCAAACACTGTGGGGCTGGGGAGCCATGCAACTGGGGGAGCTGGCCCAGAGCAAGAGTGAGGTTGAGGCATGTCCAAATCTCCAAAACCTTATCTTGAGCCCAGCAGGATTAGGACTGGTCCCTCCTTGCCCTGGGCCGGCATGTCTGCGTAGCCTTATGCCTTCCACCTCTACCACCCTTGGAGTCCTTATGAAGCCTGGTGGCCAAGTTATAGGTTAAACTTCCTCTCTCCTTATAAGGTCATGTCCATCAGGCATCTGGAATTGCTTTTCATGCAAACAAGGCATTTCTAGTGCCCTTGTTTGGCCAATGACATATATTCACCCCGAAAGCATCTATCCACTCTCCAAAGGTTTAAATAGCCTTTGTTCACCCCAATTAAATGAGCTGTTTCTCTTGTACAAACTGCTGAAGGAGAGTCTGCTCCAGCTAGGCTTCATCTCCTCCAGACCAGTGTGGTGTGAAACCAGCCTGAATATCCCGAGGACGAAACAGGCACAGGATGGCAAAACTTTGCAATTCTTCTTATAAATTATTTGATACTTTCTTTTCATGGTTTACACCTTTATTCAACTAAAGGGCCAACATTGCATCAGTTAATAGTCTATCTTTCTGTATATCATCTATTTGTCATCTTTCTGACTATCATCTATCTATCTATCTATCTATCTATCTATCTATCTATCTATCTATCTATCTATCTATCT
>NW_026596073.1:34845953-34880550 GCF_907164565.1 Psammomys obesus
TCTATCTATCTATCTATCTATCTATCTATCTATCTATCTATCTATCTCTATCTTTCTATCATATATTTCTGCTTTTTCTTGTATCTCTGTCTTTCTATAGCTGACTCTATATTCCTGTCTCTCTTACCTCCTTCCTTTCCCTCCCCCACATGCATGTGAAGGCCAGAGGTCAACATTGGGTATCTTCCTCTATCCCTTTCCACCCTTTAAAAAGGTTTTTTTTTTTTGACAGATTTTTCAATGATTATTTAGACTGGCTGGCCAAAAAGCCCTAGGTAACTCTTCAGTCTGCTTCCCACAATGTTAGGATTACAGATTTAAGCAGCTACATGACAAATTTTTTAAGATGGGCTTTCGGGAGCCACCTCAGTTCCTTGTACTTGTCTTATTGATAAAAATCACCAAGCCAGTCCAATAGGTTGTTTTTATTTAAAAAAAATACAAACATTTTACTAGATTAAATATAGTTCACATGGACAAATTGAAATTGAGTTTGTTAATCTGTGACCCATAAATATGACCTAATTTAGAAATGTTCTCCTTGTGCTTATAATTGAGTAAAGATAATGTCTACTGTATTAGGGTGCGGTCTTAATTCTAATACAATGGAAACCTTTGTAAGAGAGTTTTGGTTGCAGAGGCACACACAGAGGGATATAAATAAAGGGTAGCATTGGAGAAAGACCGGCTCAGACTGTGATGGTATTTATTAGACTAGGATGCCAAGAACTGTGGGCCCCTGAAAGTGGGATAAGTACACGTGTGTCATTTCTCTCCACTCCATCCAAGCGGCCTCTAGCGGCTGACACTTGATGTGTGATTCGAGTCTCCCAAACCCCAAGAGACTGATCTCTTGTCTTAATTTACCAGTTGTGGTACTTTTTTTTGATCTCTCTGGAACTGATACATAATTAATAATTTCCACTCTGTGGTGGTGGTTTCTGCTTTCTTTCTACTTCCACCCCCCTTTTTTAATATGGGCATATGTTGTACTGTTGTGAATTTAAATTTAATTTTACTCTGTGAATTTTGACTGCTGACATGTTCTGATGGGTTCTTTCTATTAGATACCCTGGTAAGCCCTGCCCTGAAAACATGAAGGGAAACCAATGATGCCTTTCCATCAACTGTTATAGAAGTGAAAAGCAAAGACCCCCTGTGCCAGAGATTGAAAAGGAACATGGACCTCATAAGATTGGACCCTGACTTTAGAGGGAAGAGTCCGTCTGGAAACCAACAAACACCCTGTTCTAACCTCAGGAAACACCCTTTGTTTCTCTTTCTACAGCTAGATAAAGTACGGGTGTTGCACCTGGGACCAATGAGCCAAAGTTTTTTACTTTTTTATACTTTCCAAAATTATTTTTTATTTATTATTGATTATAATTTATTCAATTTGTATCCTGGCTATGACTTCCTCCATCCTCCCAACCTCAACATCCTTCTCCCATCTCCCCCTATGCCCATCCCCTACTCTACAGACAGGGAAGTCCTCCTCCCCTTCTAACTGACCCTAGACTATAAAGTCTCATCAGGACTGGCTACATTGCCTTCCTCTGTGGCATGGCAAGGCTGCGCCCCTCATGGGAAGGTGATCAGAGAGCCTGGCATTGCATTCATGCCAGAGCAGCACCTGCTCCCCTTATTAGGGAACCCACTTGGAGACTAAGTCTATGGGCTACATCTGAGCAGGGGTTTTAGGTCCTCTCCATGCATGTTCTTTGGTTGGGGTATCACTCTCTTCAAGGCTCCCAGGACTCAGTTTTTGGCTCTATTGGTCTCATTTCAGAACTCCTGTCCCCTCCAGGTCTGTCTTTCTCCCCCTTTTTTCATAAGATTCCCTGCACTCTGCCCCAAATTAGCTAAATGTCTCAGCCTCTGCTTTGACACCTTGATCAGTAGATCAGTAGAGTCTTTCAGAGGCCCTCTGTGGTAGGCTCCTGCCCTGTTCCCTGTCTTCTTCTGCTTCCAATGTCTATTGTGTTTGCCCTTCTGAATGAGGATTGATCACCTTTCTATGAATGAGTATATACCGTGTGTGTCTTTTTGCATCTGGGTTACCTCACTCAAGATGATCTTTTCTAGTTTCCACCATTTGCTTGCAAATTTAATGATTTCCTTGTTCTTAATAGATGAGTAGTATTCCATTCTGTAAATGTACCACAATTTCTGTATCCATTCATCCATTGAGGGACATCTAGGTTGTTTCCAGATTCTGGCTATTATGAATAGCACTGCTACAAACATGGTTGAGCAAATGTCCTTGTTGTATACTTGAGCATAATTTGGATATATGCCCAGGAGTGGTATAGCTGGATCTTGAGGAAGCACTATTGCTAATTGTCTGAGAAAGCACCAGATTGATTTCCAAAGTGGTTGTAGAAGTTTACATTCCCACCAGCAGTAGAAAAGGGTTCCCCTCTCTCCACATCCTCTCCAGCATGTGTTGTCCCTTGAGTTTTTGATCTTAGCCATTCTGATAGGTGTAAGGTGAAATCTCAGGGTCGTTTTGATTTGCATTTCCCTGCCGACTAAGGATGTTGAGCATTTCTTTAAGTGTTTTTTCTGCCATTCGATAGTCTTCTTATTGAGAATTCTGTTTAGCCCTGTACCCCATTTTTTACCTGGATTACTTGGTTTGTTGGTGTTTAACTTCTTAAGTTCTTTATATATTCTGGTTATTAGCCCTCTGTCAGATAAAGGGTTGGTGAAGATCCTTTCCCAGTCTGTAGGCTGTTGTTTTGTTCTGATGACAGTGTCCTTTGCTTTACAGAAACTTTTCAGTTTCATGAGGTCCCATTTATTGACTGTTGATCTTAGAGCATGTGCTGTTGGTATTCTGTTCAGGAAGTTGTCTCCTGTGTGAATGAGTTCAAGGCTCTCCCCCAATATTTCTTCTAACAGGTTTTGTGTGTCTGGTTTTATGTTAGGTCTTTGATCCACTTGGACTTTAGTGTTGTGCAGGGTGATAAATATTGATCTAGTTGCATTTTTCTACGTGTAGAATCCAGTTAGACTAGAACCATTTCTTTGAAGATGCTGTCTTTTTTTCCATTTTATGGTTTTGGCTTCTTTGTCAAAAATCAAATGTCCGTAGGTGTGTGGCTTTATTTCTGGGTCTTCTATTCGTTTCCATTAATCCTCCCATCTGTTTTTATGCCAGTACCATGCTGTTTTTATTACTATTGCTCTATAGTACAGCTTGAGATCAGGGATGGAGATACCTCCAGAAGATCTGTTATTATACAGGATTGTTTTAGCAATTCTGAGTTTTTTGTTTTTCCTTATGAAATTGAGACTTGTTCTTTCAAGTTCTGTAAAGAATTGTGTTGGTATTTTGATGGGAAGTGCAAAGAATATGTAGATTGATTTTGGTAGGATAGCCGTTTTCACTATGTTTTTTTTTTTTTTTTAATGTGGTAACTGTAGTTTTAACCTTTTTTTATTAATTTATTTAATTTTTTTTATACTTTTTTTTATTAATTACACATTATTCATTTTGTATCCCCCCATAAGCCCCTCCCTCCTCCCCTGCCGATCCCACCCTCCCTCCCCTTTCTGCATGCATGCCACTCCCCAAGTCCACTGATAGGGGAGGTTCTCCTCTTGTTTCTGATCTTAGTCTATCAGTTCTCATCAAAAGTGGCTGCATTGTCCTCTACTGTGGCCTGGTAGGGCTGCTCCCCCCTCAGGGGGAAGTGATCAATGAGCAGGCCAATCAGATTATGTCAGAGGCAGTCCCTCTTCCTATCGATCCATGAGCATGGGAGATCTGTCCATCTTTAGATATCTTCTTCAATCTTTTTCTTCAGAGTCTTGAAGTTTTTTCACTTACTTGGTTAGAGTCACACCAAGGTACTTTATGTTATTTGTGGCTATTGTGAAAGGTGTTGTTTCTATAGTTTCTTTCTCAGCTCTTTTTGTCTTTTGTTTACAGGAGGGCTACTGATTTTTTTTGAGTTAATTTTGTATCCAGCCACTTTGCTCAAGGCGTTTATCAGCTAAAAGTGTTTTCTGGTAGAATTTTTGGGGTCCCTCATGTATACTATCATATCATCTGCAAATAGCCATATTTTGACTTCTTCCTTTCCAATTTGTATTGTCTTGTTGCTCTAGCTAGGATGTTGAAAAGATATGGAGAGGGTGGGCAGCCTTGCCTTGTCCCTGATTTTAGTGGGATTGATTCAAGTTTCTTCCTGTTTAGTTTGATGTTGTCTATAGGCTTGCTGTATATTGTCTTTACTATGTTTAGGTATGTGCCTTATATCCTTCATCTCTCTAAGACTTTAAACATGAATGAGTTTTGGATTTTGTCAAATGCTTTTTCGGCATCTAAGGAGATGATCATGTGGGTTTTTTTTCTTTCTGTTTGTTTATGTGGTAGATTACATTGATGAATTTCTGTATATTGAACAACCCTTGCATGTCTGGGATGAAGCCTACTCGGCCATGGTGGATGATATCTTTTAAATGTTCTTGGATTCATTTTGAAAATATTTTATTGAGTACTTTTGCATCAATGTTCATAAGAGAGATCGGTCTGGAGTTCTCTCTCTCTTTTTTTTTTTTGTTGGGTCTTTGTTTGGTTTAGTTATCAAGGTGACTGTGGCAGCATAGAATGAGTTTCTTAAATTTCTTCTGTTTCTGTTTTATGGAATAGTTTGAAGAATATTGGCACTAAATCTTCTTTGAAGGTCTGGAAGAGTTTAGCACTGAAAACATTTGGCCCTAGGATTGTTTTGGCAAGGAGACTTTTGATGAATACCTCTATATCCTTGGTTGATATAGGACTGTTTAGTCTATTTACCTCATCTTGATTTAACATTGGCAAATGGAACTTATCAAGAAAATTGTCCATTTCATTTAAATTTTGTGGCATATAGGCTTTTGAAATAAGACTTTATGATTCTTTGAATTTCCTCAGGGTCTGTAATTATGTCCCCTTTTCATTTCTGATTTAGTTGATTTGGATAGTTTCTCTTTGCCTTTTAGTTAGTTTGGCTAAAGGTTTATCTATCTTGTTGATTTTTCTGAAAGAACCAGCTCTTGGTTTCATTGATTCTTTGAATTGTTTTATGTGTTTCTAATTTATTGATTTCCACTCTCTGAGTTTGACTATTTCCAAACTTCTACTCCTCTTTGGTTTGTCTCCTTCTCCTTCTTCCCCCCCGCCAGGGCTTTCAGGTGTGGGGTTAATTTGTTTGTATGAGATGTCTCAAACTTCTCTCTGAAGGTACTTAGTGCCATGAACTTTCCTCTTAGCACTACTTTCATTGTGTTCCATAAGTTTGGGTAAGTTGTGCCTTCATATTCATTAAATTTTAGGAAGTCTCTAATTTCTTTTTTTTCATTTCTTCCCTGATCCAGCTATCATTAGTTAAGAGCTGATTTGTTTCCATGTGTGTGTGTAGGCATTTTGTTAATTCTGTTGTTGTTGAGGACTAGTTTTAGTCCATGGTGGTCTGATAGGATAAAAGGGATTCTTTTTATCTTCTTGTTTCTGTTGAGGCTTGCTTTGTGACCAAATCTATGGTCAATTTTTGAGAAGTTTCCATGCAGTGCTGAGAAGAAGTTATATTTTTTTGGGTTTGTGTGAAAAGTACTTTAGACATCTATGAGGTTCATTTGATTTAGGACCTCTGTAAGTGTCATTATATCCCTATTTAACTTCTCTCTATATGATCTTCCTTTGGTGAGAATGAGATGTTAGAGTCTCCCACTTATTAAGGTGTTGGAATTTATGTGTGATTTGAGCTTTAATCATGTTTCATTTATGAATGCAGGTGTTCTTGTATTTGGGGCATAGATATTCAGGACTGTGATGTCCTCATGGTGGATTTATCCTTTGATGATAATGAAGCATCCCTCTTAATCTTTTTGATTGATTTTGGTTGAAAATCTATTTTATTAGACATTAGGATAACTACTGTTTGTTTTCTGCGGTCTGTTTGCTTGAAAAACTTTTTTTTTCAACCCTTTACTCTGAGGTAGTGTCTATCTTTGTTGCAGAGTTTCTTGGATGCAGCAGAATGTTGGATCCTGTTTCTGTAATTATTCTGTTAGTCTGTGTCTTTTTATTGGAGAGTTGAGTCCATTGATGTTGATAGATAATAGTGACCAATGAATGTTTGTTCCTTTTATTGTAGAGTTGGTGTTACTGTGTTTCTATTCTTGTTTTCTTTTGATTTTTTTGTTGTGAAGTTATCTATGTCCTGTGTTTTCTTGGGTGTAGTTGATTTCATTAGATTGGAGTTTTTCTGCTATCTTCTTTCAAGCTGGGTTGCTGTGTAGATTGTTTAAGCTTAGTTTTGTCGTAGGATGTTTTGCTTTCTCCATCTATGATGATTGAAAACTTTGCTGGGTATAGTAGTCTGGTTTGACATCTGTGTCCTCTGAGAGTCTGCATGATATTCTGCACAGGCCCTTCTGGCTTTCATAGTGTCTCTTGAGAAGTCTGGTGGGACATGATCATCTTTTTAGATGCTGAAAAAGCATTTGACAAAGTCCAACACCCATTCATGTTTAAAGTCTTGGAGAGATCAGGAATACAAGGCACATATCTAAACATAGTAAAAGCAGTATACAGCAAGCCTATAGCCAACATCAAACTCAATGGAGAGAAACTTAAATCAATCCCACTGAAATCAGGGACAAGACAAGGCTGCCCACTCTCTCCCTACCTCTTCAACATAGTACTTGAAGTCCTAGCCAGAGCAATAAGACAACTAAAGGAGATCAAGGGGATACAAATCGGAAAGGAAGAGGTCAAAGTGTCACTTTTCGCAGATGATATGATAGTATATATGAGCGACCCCAAAAATTCAACCAGAGAACTCCTCCAGCTGATAAACACCTTCAGCAAAGTGGCAGGATACAAAATCAACTCAAAAAAATCAGAAGCCCTCCTGTATACCAAAGACAAAAGGGCCGAGAAAGAAATTAGGGAAACAACACCGTTCACTATAGCCACTAACCACATAAAGTACCTTGGGGTGAAACTAACCAAGCAAGTGAAAGACCTGTTTGAGAAAAACTTCAAGTCTCTGAAGAAAGAAATCGAAGAAGATCTCAGAAGATGGAAAGATCTCCCATGCTCATGGATTGGTAGGATTAACATTGTGAAAATGGCCATCCTGCCAAAAGCAATCTACAGATTCAATGCAATTCCCATCAAAATACCAACTCAATTCTTTACAGACCTTGAAAAAAAGATTCTCAGCTTCATATGGAGAAACAAAAAACCCAGAATCTCCAAAAAAATCCTGTACAACAACAGATCATCTGGAGGTTTCTCCATCCCCGATCTCAAGTTGTACTACAAAGCAATAGTAATAAAATCTGCGTGGTATTGGCATAAAAACAGAAAGGAGGATCAATGGAACCACATAGAAGATCCAGAAATAAACCAACACACCTATGAATACTCGATATTTGACAAAGAAGCCAAAACTATTCAATGGAAAAAAGACAGCATCTTCAACAAATGGTGCTGGTCCAACTGGATGTCCACATGCAGAAAAATGAAAATAGATCTCTATTTATCACCCTGCACAAAACTAAAGTCCAAGTGGATCAAAGACCTCAACATAAAACCAGATACGCTAAATCTGTTAGAAGAAAAAGTGGGGAACAGCCTAGAACTCCTTGGCACAGGAGACAACTTCCTGAACAGAACACCAACAGCACAGGCTCTAAGAGCAACAATCAATAAATGGGACCTCATGAAACTGAACAGCTTCTGTAAAGCAAAGGACACTGTCATCAAAACAAAATGCCTGCCTACAGATTGGGAAAGAATCTTCACCAACCCTTTATCTGACAGAGGGCTAATATCCAGTATATACAAAGAACTAAAGAAGCTGAAAAGCAGCAAACCAAGTAATCCAATTAAAAAATGGGGAACAGAGCTAAACAGAGAATTCTCGACAGAGGAATATCGAATGGCAGAGAAACACTTAAAGAAATGCTCATCCTCATTAGCCATCAGGGAAATGCAAATCAAAACGACCCTGAGATATCACCTTACACCCATCAGAATGGCCAAAATGAAAAACTCAAGGGACAACACATGCTGGAGAGGTTGTTGAGAAAAGGGAACCCTGCTCCACTGCTGGTGGGAATGTAAACTGGTACAACCACTCTGGAAATCTATCTGGCGCTTTCTAAGACAATTAGGAATAGTGCTTCCTCAAGATCCAGCTATACCACTGCTAGGTATATACCCAAAGTTTGCTCAAGTACACAAAAGAGATATTTACTCAACCATGTTTATAGCAGCTTTATTTGTAATAGCCAGAACCTGGAAACAACCCAGATGTCCATCAACGGAAGAATGGATACAGAAATTGTGGTATTTTTACACAATGGAATACTACTCAGCAATCAAAAAGGAGGAAATCATGAAATTTGCAGGCAAATGGTGGGACCTAGAAAAGATCATCCTGAGTGAAATATCCCAGAAGGAGAAAGACAAACACGGTATATACTCACTTATATAGACCTATAAGATATAATAAACATAATGAAATCTGTACACCTAAAAAAGATAATCAAGAGAGTAGACATGGGGTAAGATGATCAATCCTCATTTAGAATGACAGATGGGATGTGCATTGAACGTATGACAGGAGTCTTCTGAGCGCAGTGGAAAGACTCTAACTAGCAGTGTTTTCAAAGCAAAGACTCATGACCAAACCTTTGGCAGAGTACAGGGAATCATAAGAAAGAAGGGGAGTTAGTCTGATGGGGAAAGGATAGGAGCTCCACAAGGACCAAAGATATCTGGGCACAGGGTCTTTTCTGAGACTGACATGCAACCAAGGACCATGTATGAATGTAACCTAGAACCTCTGCTCAGATGTAGCCTGTGGTAGCTCAGTAACCAATTGGTTTCCCATAGTGAGGGGAATGAGGACTATTTCTAACAGGAACTCAATGACTGGCTCTTTGGCCCCCCCCCCCCAAGGGAGGAGCAGTCCTGTTAGGCCACAGAGGAGGGCTTTGCAGCCAGTCCTGAAGATACCTGATAAAACAGGATCAGATGAATGGGGAGGAGGTCCCCCCTATCAGTGGACTTGGCAAGGGGCACAGTGGAGAGGAGGGAGGGAGGGAGGGACTGGGAGGGAATGAGGGATTGGGACACGGCTGGGGTACAGAGTTAATAAAATGTAACTGATAAGGAAAAAATAAAATACAAAAAAAAAAAAGAGAAGTCTGGTGTGATTCTGATAGTTCTACTTTTGTTGTTACTTAGCCTTTTTCCTTTAATGCTTTTAATATTTTTTTCTTTGTTCTGTAGATTTACTGCTTTCACTATAATGTGAGAACCAAAGGTTTTTTATGTTGTAAGTTTATGTAACAAATATGAACAGAAGACTCAGAGAAAAAACTTTATTTTAAAAATTTTGCTATATTTTATTAACATATACGCACTATACACAGCATCTCCCAAGCGCATTTTCAAACAAACACACGAAATGCTTTGATCATATTTATCCCATACTCTTTTGTCCTCCTTCCATTCCTACTAATATCCTTACCCATCATAACGAGCCTCATTTCTACTTTCATGTCTACATTTTTCATGTCCCCGTGTGTTTCATCATGATTTCTATCAGGAACGTGGGTGAGGGAGTCATTTACGGAAGCATGGGCACCTTTCCAGTGGTTATAGCTCTGACTCATCTCTTCCTTCCTCATAGCAACCATGAATCACACACCAGGGAACCAGGAAGCCTCATGAGTTCCTCCCCACTCTTAGGCCAGATGCTGGTGGGCACAATACCTTGCAGATCTTGTGGCGATTACAGCCATTTTGGCTTTGAGTGCCATGCAAGCTCATGGCTAAACTACAGCATTCTACTCTACTACTCTTTTTTTATCTGGGACTAATGACCTTTTCATCCCTTCTTCTGAGATGCTCCCTGAGCCTTAGAGGGGGTGATGTAGATGTTTTCTTTATGGCTGAGCATTCAACTGTCATTTAATTCTTAGTAATTAAACATAGAAAACTTCAATATTTTTCTATAAATTTGATTTCTGAAAGTATATGCCCTGGAGAAGGACATTGACCATAACCTTAGCACGAATAGTCATCCAAAGTTTGCATCTATACCTTAAACACATCCATATTATAAACATTGGCTTCATATTTGAAGTCATATTCTACACCATAGCTATTATTCTTGCAATGTCTCTCTGGAGCAGAGGACTTGAACTTTGTAACAGTTTTGATAGTTTAATTTTGTTGATGGTGTACATATTTTTCCATAATTACAAACCATTTTATTTTTCCATTTATAAATTACTTATAACAAGTAATCCACTAGAAGAAAGATACCACCTTTCTCTTCTCATTATGTGTGTTTAGCTTATGTATTCCTAAAAAACAAGTTCATGAATGATGAGACAATGCTGCTTTGTTTTCCTTTAGGAGAACAGGATAGTCAAAGTTCTTATCCAACAGTGTTACACAATGATTTCCTTTCCATTAAATGACAAAATGGACATATACTATGTTTATTTCCCCTGTGTCTTTAAAAATGTCTTTTTACTCATCAATCTTAAGTCCCAGAAAATTCATGTGAGAGGTTGCCATGCTAAGACTCATGGTTAAGACTTTACTTATTTCATCAATTCCCCCATCATCATTTCAGTCTAGAATGCCACTGTTTGTCACTTTGCATTCATCTTTGGATTCATGTAATAATTGTGAGTCACTGTCCTTTGTCAATTTTCTTCTCTTTGACAGTAGGAGATGAAGATAAGATATCTTAACACTCTGCAGTAGAAGCTGAAAGAGGTCATAAAAGACTGTCCCTACAATCTGCATTGATATTTTATTTTTGCATTAATGTTGTAATCCTTTGTTTAACTCAGAATGAATACAGAAGTGTGATACAATAATGATGACTTATTTCACAGCTGAATCATCTATTCAGGAGTTTCTCTAATTTTTCTGCTTTCTATTACTCATTTACTCTTAGCATTATTAAAAATAGTCATTGAAAATTAAAACATTTTCTTTGGAGTGATGAAATAGTAAATTGTTCCAGGATAAAATTACTTTAGATTCACCTTGCAATTAAATGATGGAGTGTGTTTTATTACATTTAAAAATATAAATAATATTTTATCTTTGTTCTTTGTAATAAATCTAATTAAACATATAGAATTAATAAAATGAAATCTGGAGCAGCCATTTTTAAAAATAGAGAACCTATTTGTAAAGAAAAACAGAGAGTAAAATGGAGTCTGTTAAATGTTATTTATATGCTAAACTTAGTGGATGTAATGGGTCATGAGACCCGTCTCATTGGGAGGAATAATGGTTAAATATATTGTCATTAGAAATATGGTCCTATTCCATTTAAAAAATTGTTCATGATACGTTTTTATACCATCATGCACGTCTCCTTATGTGCACTGATCATAATGAGATCTTTTTGGCTAAGGATTTATGGTTTACTGATCTATGAACTCTTTCAGTACAGAAGATTTATCCTGGGTTCCTGTTAGTTTTCCCAGCTGCTCATCATAGACCTAGTTCATAGAAGTTCTCCAAGAAGTACAATCTGTACATAAAAGGCAGAACATCAGAGGCCACTTTGTTCCCCCACCTGAGCAAGAGTTCAGAGGATCACTGTGGGTTTGACTCCTTCAGGAAAAGGTGCTTCATTTTTTATTTCTCAAGATGATATTTCATTTCAGAGCACTCAGGCTGTTATCAAGTCAGGTGGCACATCCCTGAAGTTCTGGAGAGGAACTCCTAGGCTATCTCCTGAGGCTGCCTGTTCTAGTAAGACTTTAGATAAATTACCCAGGACAGCTTCTCTAGGCCTTAGGCCAGTCCATCTTAAATTTTGGAAAAATATTAGTGCCTTCTTGTGGAAGTACTATCATAATTAATGACATCATACCTTGAATCACAGTGCCTAGCACACAGTAGGCCTTATTAAGAATTTGCTATATTTTTTAAACAATCAAGATTAGAATCAGCATATTGACCTGAAATCTCACTACCTAGAACTTTTAGTCACTGATTTCCATTCTCTTGAAATCTCTACAAGCCGATGTAGAGATTTGGGAATCAGATTATAAGAAATTGGATGATACTTCTCATCTTCAGTCTGAGTATACTCATTATTTCTGTATTCTGTATTCCTCACAATATTATTTTTTCTCTTTATTTCTTGGATATGGATATGGATATGACTCATTTGTCTATCTATACCCAGTGTCTGATACTGTCTATAGTGGTTAGGGAAGGTATGACAGGAGCATGATTTGAACATTTCTTGTCCTTGACTAAAAGCCATGGATTGCTTTATCTGACCTAGAAGGCAGAACCTAGTGTCTAATTTAGTAAAGTCATAGTTATATATACCCTTAAATTTTTCATGCATAGTTTCTAAAATATAATTCACATTCTAAATATCAATAGTTACTTTTGTTGGCAGATTATAGTTATGAAAAACACAGGTTACAGTTATAGAAAATGCTAAGCATAACTAATCATTGGAAAATATATGGACTGATCAATTTACCCTATTTAGGGTGGTATTATTAAAAACGATAGAAACAATAAATAATGTGGAAAATGGGGAACTCGTGCACTGTCCGTGGGAATACAAACCAGCGGAGCTATTATGGACAGCAGTAAGAAGGCTCCTCAAAAACCAACTGACCAAACAAGCAAAAAACCAAAAATGGGCTTGCCATGTTATCCAGAGAATCACTACTGAATTCTTCTCCATAGCCAATAGAATCACTATGTCAGTCATCTTCACTTATGTTTCTTGTAGCACCAGTCATAATATATGGGATAAAGAATCAATCCAAATGTCTTTCAAAAACTAATGTATGAAGAAAATTATACATGTATCATGCATGTGTGCGCACACACACATCACTATCTATCCATCTCTCTCTCTCTCTCTCGATATCTATTCCTATTCAACTGTAAAAATTAATTAGATAATGTCGAGTGAAATAGACCAAGAGCAGAAGGACACATACCACTTGATTTTAGTCATGTATGGGATCCGAAAACCTGATCTCATTGACTTGAAAGAAGAGTTGCTTTCTAGAGAGGCTTGAGAGAGTCGAGTTGTGTTCAGAAATTGGTTGGTCACTAGGTGCAATGTAGTAAGTAGCTAAGTTGAAGGAAGTGTTATGTTCTGTAGCCTACAGTTAATCTTCTTAAACTGTGACTTACAGATAACTTAATGTGAAAAATTTGGCAGCAGTAGTTTCATAACATGAAATACCAAAAATTAATTGAAATTGAAATATACAGTGAGTCTGAGCTGTTTTTGGTACCATTTACATGTGTTGCATTCTATGACTTCACATCAGCTTTGGTTCTGAACCTCAGACGTGCATACACCCATACCTCTCAGTGCCAGTGAATGATACCCAAATATTTTAAGATCCAATACTAAAGCTGGTTGTGAATTCCAGTGCTTTTACTGTACAATGAAGTTTACTGCTCTTGTGGATACGGAATTAATTATGGAAAAACTTCTAATACTTTCTTACTCATGTTCCTGATCACTTAAGCATCAGAATAGTTTGCCTTCTGATTCCACTGTATCAAAGAAGTTCATTCATCACATTTGGATATAAGTTGTCTTTCACCTATGGTAAATTGTAAGGTCATGTATATATTACAGAATTGTTTTAAAACAAATTTATTATTTATTTATTTCAGGTCAATGTTTGACTTACATAACAATTTTATAAATCTCTATTGTAGAGGAATTTTAATCCAGCAATATGGCTGCTCTGGCTAGAGATCACATCCAAAGGCCTTTTAGATCTATGTGATCTAGCTGGTGTGCAGACACACTTCAGATGACATTATGGTCTGTCTGGAATACAGACGTGCCCTTAATACACAACTTTAATCCCAAACAATAAATTTTATAGAAGGAAGCATCCATGTTTGAGGGTGATGTCAATTTAGGGGTTTAGACAAAGGGAAAAATCAGAGAAAAGTTTGGCAGACTGAGTCAGAGATAGCATAAGCCCAACTCTCATGAGAATAGCACAGGAAAGAGAAGCAACAGGAGCAGTAGAAGAAGAGGAAAAAAATGATGTTTTGTTTTGTTTTTGTTTTAACAGAGAGTTTCTTACTGGAACAGTTTTACAGAGACAGGTTGCACAGAGAACAAAGTAGACACAAGTGTAGACAGAAGGAATCAGAGAATAAGAAGGAGTGAAAAGATTAAAACATATTGCTGAAATTAGTTTAAGGCCAGGCAGAGCAATTTAGCCAGAAGTCAAAAGGAGCCACTTTGAATCAGTCAGCTTGGAGAGGAGTTTAGGTCAGAACAGCCGAGTTGAATCAGCAAGCAAGAGTTCAGTAAGAACTAGAAAGGTATAGGAATGGCTCTCATCTCTTTCTCTCAGCTGAGGACATAAAAATGATATTTGCACTCTATACCTTAGGTTGTCTAAAAGTATTTTGGTCAAAAGTGGTAATCTGTGAAAAGTTTCAGAAGCCCCACTCTATTAAAGAGCAAGATGAATAGTCAGTTAATAGTAAAGCAGTGTGTTCTCTTAAGTGGCTGTAGAAGAGTTTATGTGTGCAACATAAGGAAATGATACAAGACCAGCTATACTAATACAGTTATTTCACATTACTCAACATATACAAATATGAGACCTTCACATTTTTCCCACAAATGTGTACAATAATGTTAAAGATATTTTTGAATAAATGAAATGCTTTTTGTCAAAAATATATACAGTACTAACTTTTTGCAGCAGAGGATTGAATATATTTAATGCTGAAGGCATTTTCAAAAATTTGACTCACCTTTTTAAACACCTTTTAAAATAAAATGAAATTATTGGGTAGAAATGACCATATTTCTATGCTAAAAATGAAAAAAAAAATGGAATGGTTGAGAAACCATTCCTAAAATTGGTTGAGAATTTCACAAGTTGGCATAGCAAAGCAGATGGCAGAAGAGGTATTCGTGGCAGTGTGAACTTTCTTTCTTACATGGGGCTCAACTGTTTCTCTGCAAGGTTACTGTGATCCATAGGTTAGATCTGGCCTCTCTCTGGAATGCCCCAAGCTTCAGGGTGGCCCCGTCTGTGCCTTCCATCTCAGGTTAAGAGTGCTGGGATTGTAGTTGAGAGCCTCCATATCAGGCTCTTTACATGTGTTCCCAGGCACCCTGGTGAATTTGTTAGTTTCTAGTTCAATTTCTCCCATCTGCCTATAAGAATCTTTGTGAGTGAAAAACATAGTTAACTATGTTCTAAAAGCTTAATGCACTCTACTCTGAGAATATCCTTGAGCTTTGCGAATGTAAACCTCTCCAAACGGTGAAACAAAGAAAAATAAATCAAGTCTGGTCTTGCTGAGCTCAATCCCCTTCTTAGAATCTTGTGCTACATTCTGTTAGTTCTCGAGAGTATTTTCAGTGGCAACCAAGAACTGTTTTTTTCTGGCTCTCCTTAGCAATGTAGGTCTGTAATATGCAGATCCATTTCCTGACGAGCCACTGTAGCAGCTGGTGCCCTGCAATGACCTGCTCTTCAGTTTTCTAAAGGTTTCATGTGAATCACGCCCCCAAATCAAAATATCATCCAGGCCAGGAGCCACGGGCTTGTTTAGATCTATGACTCAAATTCTTTTTGATGGTGCTCTTTTGAAATGATTTCCACTCTGAGCTTATCCTCTCTGTGAGAGAAATAAGGAGTATATAATATAAAGCGAACATTTCTATAACTAAAATCTGAGTGTTTCATTTTTGTCAGAGATTATCTTTATACAGACAAATAAGACTCCCTTTCTGATTCAAAGGACTTCTGCTTTGGTGAAAGCAGTCTAGTTTGTTTCTGCTGTGTTTCACTGGCTCATTCAGTTTAGCATAGCACATACTTGGATTTTTATTTTCCTGTTATTCATCAGTCATCACCTGTGTGATAATACTTCCTTTTATTTTATTTTATTTTATTTTATTTTTATTTTATTTTATTTTTTATTCTCATTTTCATGTCATAGGTTAAACTGTTCCTATATTTTACCTTCAGGATTTTCCTTAAATCCAAATTCATTTAATTAGTCTGTGTACTGATATTTTATTGTGGTATTAGCCAATTACCATAAGGTTTATGGCTTAAAGTGACAAATATCATTGTCCATGTATCTTCTATGGCTTAGAAGAGCAACTTGTGCTGCTCTGGCTCTGGGGTGAAGACTTGCATTTGCTTTTTCTCCAGGATGCCTGAGCTTTGATGCCATCTCCAGCACAACTGTAGCATGTTGGGTGTTGCACAGCCAGTGCCGTGAGATTTCCTTCTGCACTCACACACCACAGTGAACACAGCAAAGGGGCCTCTGTTTAAAGACTCAAGTGAACCAGGGCCGGAGGGGCATGGTTATAATCCTAGCTTCCAGGGAACTCAAGGCAGGAGCACGTAGACCACAGAACAAGTTCAAGGCTTGCCTGAGTAACATAGCAAGACCTCCTTTCAAAAATAAAATTAAGAAAGGAGAGACAACTCTGAGGGTAAAAACTTATTATGAAAACTCAAGTCAACCCCCAGAACTGTGCGAGAAGGTGGACATGGTGTTGCAGACTTGTAACCCCAGCCCTGGGGAAACAGAGAGGAAAGAATCTCAAAGGCTCACTGTCCATCTTGCCTCACCATACGGTGCGCTTCAGGTCCCAGAGAGACTCAGCCTCAAGGCAGAAGGTGCAGGACTCCTAAGAAATGATACTTAGTGTGAACCTGGGCCTTCACACACACACACACACACACACACACACACACACACACACATGAGAGAGAGAGAGAAAGAGAGAGAGCGAGAGAGAGCACTGGAAGCACGTGTTAACCCCAACACAGATGTGAAAATGTGCCACAACAAATGAACAAATAAACATATAAAAAATTTAAAGATGCCTGGGGACGTAACCCAGAGGCAGAACACTTGCCTAACAAGCACAAAGCCATGATTTCAGCCCTCAGTAGCACAAACTTTAAAAAAAAAGTTTTCTTTCCAATTCTCAGTTCATAGTGTGTGTGCATTACTTATTTATAGTGGCACTTATAGACTTCTCAGAGATTTAGATGATTTTGCCTCGAGAAAAAAAAATTATCGTAGCCTTTTTCCTTTAAACTAATTGAAAATATACACTTGCATGTATATACAGATTTCTGAGTAGATATATGGAGTAGCAACGTAAGCGGGGGTAGGAATTGTATGAGGTACACAGATATTGTTTGGATTTTTCTCTTTGTGATGAAAGTTTGAGTAGACATTAGGCCACATTGTTAGTTTCCTACCAGTTCTCATAATGGCTTCAATCAATTGTCTCTTATTTATAAGCTGTGGCACAAACTTCTTTGTTTAGAAGGAAAAAATGTTCACTCTTTATCTGTACATGCCATTAAATTCAGTATATGAGCGTGCACATGAGCACGCAGTCATACACACACACACACACACACACACACACACACACACACACTTCATTAAGTCCCACATCTCAAAGAAATTCTCCTTGGAGTCCTTTCCTTTTAAC
The DNA here is from genome assembly GCF_907164565.1 of Psammomys obesus. Classification (NCBI taxonomy): domain Eukaryota; kingdom Metazoa; phylum Chordata; class Mammalia; order Rodentia; family Muridae; genus Psammomys; species Psammomys obesus. Next base: position 34,863,503 of record NW_026596073.1, read on the forward strand.
ACCTCCCTCTGATCTCATTTTCTACAACACCTTGTCATATACCTTAAATTAGCCAGTATCTTTTTATATATTCACATCACATTTTTGCAAGGTAGATAAAGGAAATTGCTCTCAAGTGATGGGATTTTTTTTTTTTTTACTTGCTGTGTTTCAGCTTAAAACACACTTTTCCCTTACAAAAACTAGTTTTATAAACATTTGCGAATAGGCTGCGTAAAGGAAATTGCTGACACAACTTAACTGCATCTATAATCGTGCAAATGATCTGACTGCATGGGGAGAGCAAAGAAGAGAGGAACAGAAATTGGGCTATATTTTCAACTTAAGTCTTCATATGAAAAAAAAAAAAGAGACTAATGGCATTTGGATAACTAAATAATTTGAAGTGTTTGGAATATTTCTTCTTTGTAGACACTTGGCCAGAGTGTTCTAAATAGAGATTTGTGTCTGTGTCAATGGAGCTGTGCAGATTAAGGGTCTCTAATGATCTGAGAAGAGACAGAACATGCTGTGTCCTGGGAAATATATGTAACCACCGGCTCTTTGCCTCTTCCAGGATAGTGACAATCTCTCTTTCTCCGCCCTTTCTTTCTGCCAGGCTGAGACTTAAACTCAGCGCCCTGTGTATTGTGAGTACTTGAACACTGAGATCCAGCCATAGCCCCAGTTGTTCTCACTGCGGTTCCAGGGTTCATTAAAATCTGTGTGTAGACTTTATAATGTATATGTGTCATTATATAATATACATATATGCACACTATGCATGTCTCATACATATATAAGACTCTAGGCTCTTGCCAGATGTTTTTATGAGCAAAAAAAATAATAATTATTTTCATGAACAATTTATGTAGCTCTAAAGAGTCACCTCTGGTTTTTCTATTTTTTTAAATTAAGATCATTGTCTGTGTGTCTTTTTAATCAGCTTTATTTGTTTAGTACATTCCCACAGTACACTAGCAAAATTCATATTAAATCTAGATTTGTTTTTCTATCTTCCTATCTTTCTGGGTGTCTGTCCTTCTGTCTATTTTCTATAATCTACTTATCATATGTTTATTATCTACTTATAATCTACCTATTCTTTCTCTCAATCACCAGTCAGCTATCCATCCATCACACCAGCTGTCATTTACTCTTTATAATCTATATATAATTATAGATAATTATTATCTTGAAAAGAAATAAATCCATCAAAATTTCTTCTATCAATCACCTATCTATCTATTATCTATCTACTATCTATCTGTCTACCTATCTATCGAGCTGTCATCTAAGTGTCTATATATCTGTCCATTCACCCATGCATTCATCCTTCTTCCTATATGTCTATTATTCCATCTATCATCTACCTTTTTGTCATACAGCTATCATATGTTATCTATAAATCATCTACGTCTTATCTATCTAATCTATTATCTCCCTCAACCATCAGTTAATATCCTATCTGTCATCATCTTATCCATCTATCCACCCATCCATGCATTATTCTATCATCATTCTGTCTATCTATTATCCATAACTGTACTGTTTGGTTGGATCTTCTGTCCTGAGGTTAGACAGAATACCTACCTAACACCAGTACTAGATGTTTCTTTGTATGTGGCCGACTTTCAACAAGTCATTTACCACATTTTCCAAAGTTTCAGATTCTCAGAATAATGTGATGGCACAAAATTGTTTATGACCCAACTTCTAGTAGCAAAACAGTGACTTTCTAAGCTACAAGTATAATAATGCTAGTGTACTGAGTTCTGAACGGTGTGCCAGGCACTTGACTAGGTACTTCCATGTAAAACAGCCTTACAGATAGGAAATGGAGGCTATGTTGTTCTGTTCAAAGGAAAGTAATCAGGCAGAGAAAAGCTTAAGTACCTGCCTAGGGAACACAGCGTGTGATTGGAGCAGGTGAACCCTGATCTCAGGCATCTGTCTCTAGACATTAACCACTTAATGGTCATGTCTGGTCCATTTATTTTATTGTTGCTTTACATTGTGTTTTTGTTGGCAGCTACTCATTCTGTTTGAGCTAATCTTATACAAATCTTGAAGCAGACCATGTTACTTTTGTCCCTGAGGACATTTTCTTCTACCCCAAGTTTCTTCATGCTTCATGCTTGCCTTGGACTGGGACTCATTATTCTGAAGTTTTCCCCATGGACAGAGAATGTATCAATTCTGGGAAGGGAAAGGCTGACTATTTTGAAACTTTTCCATGAATTGAGGATGAATCTACTTCCATGAGGACTTACCACATTGAAGCTTTTCCATGCACAGATGATATATTCACTTCCTATGAGACTCACTACTCTGATGATTTCCCATGCATAGAGGGAATATTTACTTTCTGCTTAAGACTCTGACATGTTCAGTTTTGAAAACTTGCTCAGTGCCAACTCCTTTAATCATGGTATTATTTTAAAAAAAAAACTTGCAAAACTCTGGCTTAACCGTTCTTATTTTACTAAGTTTATAGCCAGATACTCCTTGGGAGACAATTTCTGAACTATTTGAACAAGCTTGCTTTGAGATCATGTTTAAACAATTTATATCAGTGTAATTATAGTGTCTGTACTTTATATTTCCCTGTGCTTTTTATTTTTCCAGATGTTTTAGATTTTGTGAGAAAGGTCAGGTTGTTCTCTTCCTCTATTGCCATTAAAAAGAATACTCAGAAAAAGGTATTTGTTATATGATATTTAGACACATGCATTTATATACTCAAAAATCAAATCTACTTTTGGACAGCTATGGGGAATGTAAGGGAGGAATTATTTGGACAGTGAAGAGGAAGTTCTTGACCCACAGTGGCAATAAAAGTTGAAATTCTCCATTAATAGTGTTTCCCCATCTTTCGTTTTGGTGATGTTCCTACTTCTTGCATTATCTGCCCCTTTGTCAAGCACTGAGCTTTGCAGCAATATCCTTAAGGCAGAGATTGTGTGCATCTAGAAGTATTCATTCTTAAGCACAGAACCCAGGATACCATGAGAGACTCATTCAGTGCTTATTACAAAATAAACAAATTTCTTTCATTTTAGTTGGTCACATCTAGTCTGCCACTAAATCACAAATACCACAATGCAAGTGAGAAATCATATAAGCTATCCTCATAATCTCCTCATCAATGTGTATTTCAGGAAGGAAAGAAAAGGCACTAGGAAGAATGGTCACATTGGAAAAGATATAAAATATACAACACATAAAGATGATTTGATAAAACAATTGAAGTTCTTACCCAATTGGGTGAAGAAAACATCCACCCAGAGTATAATTTTCTAAGAAATTAGGAAAGAATGACTTGATTTTATATATGCCAAGGAGCGCTAGGGTTTGCAAAAAGAACTTCTGAGTTCTCTTGGCAGTGAGGAAAAAAAATCAATCTCTGAATAGATGTCAAGTCCTTGAGATTTATAGCTAAGCAATCAATACCAATTAACTCTGAAGATACGGTTCCAGTGAGCCTTTGTATGGGATAAATGGCATCTTTAGTTGGTTGAAGGGATAATCCTTTGCTAACATCCATTCAACTTAGAATTTCTATGTATTTGACATAGTTTATCTAAGTCTACGAGGACCAGGTTTAATTTAGTTAATGTATATGAACTATATACTGTCGTGCTACAAAATTAAGAAACACTTAGGGCAAAGTGCAGATTTTGTCTTTTTACTTTTTTTATGAATTTTTATTTAAATGCTTAAGTTGAGATAGAGAGCTAGTATTAAAAGTTCAGAATTACGGCAGTAAACTTCACCCCATACCCTGTGCCGCATTTTCTGCCTCATACCTCTGCCTGCTTTCCCAGAGGTCTGAGGGCACCAGTTACACCAAGCCCTTCTTCCCTCAAACCCCTGCCCGTCAACTTCCCTGAAAGTACTCCCAATGGCAGTAAACGGAACCTCATACCGTCTGACCCATGCCTGTGCCTGATTTCCTGGAGGCCTGCTGACCCCGTTGACACTAGGTAAACCCCTTCCATGCAATCCCCTACCTGCTAACTTGCCTGATAGCCCATCCAGTTGCTGTAAACCTCACCCCATTCTGTTTTCCACATCCTGCCCCACAAATCTGCTTGCTTTCCTGGAGGCCTACCGGCAACAGAGAAATCAGGTAAGCCCTCCTCCACCTACGGCCCTGTCCACTAACTCCCATGAAAGCAACCTTGATGGTGGTAAACAGAACCCTATACCCTGAGCTCCATTTTCTGCTCCACAACTTGGCTTGCGGTCCTGGAGGCCTGCAGTCACCAGGGACAAACAAGGTCTCTACCCCAAGCCCTTGCTTGCCATATTCCCTTAACATACACCCACCAGCCTTAAGATGAATCCCACCCCCTGGACTTTGTTTTCTATCCCACAACTTGGCCTGTTTTCCTGGAGGGCTGCCAGCACCAGGTCATGTTGGCACTAAGGATACCCCCCCAAAAAAAACCCGCACCCCAAACCCCAGACACCATGCAGGCCACAAAACATCCAGAGGTGTCACCTTACTGGACCTGAAGACTAGCTAGTCATTAGAACTCCAGGCCACTCAGGCCAGTAGACAGAATGGAAACAAAACCCAAGGGGAAAACATTAAAACAAAGCAAAGCAAAACAAAACACAAAACCAACCAACCAACCAACCAACCAACCAACCAACCAACCAACCAACCAACCAACCAACCAAAACCCATCCAAAGATAAACTCAGAAATCAGCATCTAAACTTATAATAACTGCAAAACCCAGATGGCTTAAAGCCAGCATAAAAACATAACAATAGCCAGGGCAATGTGGTACCTACCACTAGAGCCAGCTATCATACTACTACAAGTCCTTTATATCCTAACACAGCTGAAGCACAAGAAAATGAACCTAAATCCAATCTTACAAAGATGATAGAGGCCCTTAAAGAGGAAATGAATAAAGCCTTTAAAGAAATGTAAGAAAATACTATCAAACAGGTAAAGGAAATGAATAAAACTGTTTAATACCTGAAAATGAAATTAGAAGCAATTAAGAAGACACAACCAGATGGAATCCTGGAGATGGAAAACCCAAGGAAGAGAATAGGAACTACAGAGGCAAGCATCACTAACAGAATACAGAAGATGGAAGAGAAAATTTCAGGCATAGAAGATACAACAGAAGAATTCAAAACATAGGTCAAAGAGAAAATGTTAAATCTAAAAAGTTCTTGACACAAAACATTCAAGAAATCTGGGGCACTTATGAAAAGACCAAATCTAAGAATAATAGGAATAGAAGAAGGAGAAGATTCCCAGCTCAAAGGTCCAGAAAATATTTTCTATGAATTTGTTTCCTGGTGAATTTTAATATTCTAGTCTTAATTAAACATAATGCCAAAGTGTCCACTATTCCATTATTTTCAGATGTTTGTCTGTCTTGCTTGTATGAGCTACATAAAATTTGATGTCTTTGCTAAGTTTTTCTAGGTTTTTCCATTTCCATTCATGCCTCCCATGACCAGATATCTGCCATTTTTCTGCCCTTTAGTATATTTTTTCCATTTTGATGATCATATAGCTATATTATTGCAAAAGCACCATAAATTGGAGAAGATAGAGATTTTCCTTTTGCTTTCCTAGTTGTTTGTCTTATAGCCAATAGTGCTCCACTGATTTTGTGAATCCTTCCCCAGTATTGGCCATTACATCCCCTGGTCTACAGGCTGCCATTTTCCATTAGTTTTGGTTCCATCAGTGTTTGATGAACCATCAGTAAACCATGAGTTAGCCAAATGCTAAACTATTGGTGTCCACAGTTCCGTAGGTGGGAGAGGGGTAAGTGGTTTAGGGATGGAGAATATAGACAATTGAGCTATTTTCTCAGTGAGGGAAGGCACAGACCCCTTGGGTACCATATCCTGGTTATGAAGGAATTCAGATAGGTACCAGTTCAACTGTAATACATTCCCTTCCGTGGCTAAGCATGCAAAAAACTGCCTTTGAATAGATCCAGTCCATCACTGTAAGAGGCACTGTTATGACAATAGGGTGGTTGGCAATGACTGAGCATAAGGTTCTCCATGCCTCATAAAATTTCCACATTTGTTTCTCAAGGAAAGAATATTTATTCTCCACATATAAAAATTGTTGCAATAGAAGCCAACAGGCAAATGTTGGTAGAATTCTTTTTATTTTACGAAGAATCTCCAGTTGCCAATTCACCAAATGTTATCCATAATTAGTGTATAATCTGGTTCAATAATGGTCAGAGTTGCATGCAAAGTGCTGAGCTTCCCTTTAGTACCAAAAGCTGCTTTTTGTTCCTATCCTTGTCAGAAATTAGCTGGCTTTCTAGTAACCCTGTACAGGTTTTTTTTTTCTAGCAACTTTTTATTTTATTTTATTTTATATATTTTTTTATAATTTATTCATTATATGTCCCGATTGAAGCTCTGTCCCTCAGCTCCTTCCAGTCCCACACTCCCTTCATCTTCCCCCCATCTTTTTCTTCTAGTCTGCTGAAAGGGGGAGTTCTACTTTTCTGCCATATGCCTATAGCTTATCAAGTCTCATCAGAACTGCCTGGATTCTCTTCCTCTGTGGCCTGGCAAGGCCACAGTGCCTCAGGCAAGTGATCAAAGATTAGGCAACTGAGTTCATTACAGAGTTAGGCCCTGTTCCTCTTACTCTCAGGAACCCACATGGAGAGTGAACTGCTAATCAGCTGTAACTGAGCATGGCCTCTTGATCCTCTCCATGCACAGTCCTTGGTTGGTACATCAGTCTCTTCAGGACCACCTGGGATCAGAATTTTTAGCTTTGTGGGTCTCCTTGTGAGGATTCTGTCCCCTTTGTGTCCTTCTATTCCCACCCTCTTCTTCCATAAGACTCCCCGTACTCTGCCCGAAGTTAGGCTGTGAGTTTCAACATCTACTTCAATCCTCTGTTGGGTGGAGCCTTTCAGAGGACCCTCTATAGTAGGCTCCCATCCTGTTCCCTCTCTTCTACCTCTTCTGGTGTCTCTCCTGTTTGCCATTTTGAATGAGCTTTAAGTATCTTCCCTAGGGTCATTTTGTTGTTTAGCTTCTTTAGGTCTATAATTTTTCCTATGGCTATCCTATATTATACAGCTAATATCTGCTTAGAGGTGAGTGCATACCATGCGTGTCTTTAATAAAAAAACAAAACAAAACAAAAAAACTGAGATTCCATCTTAAACTAATAAGAATACCTAAGATCAAAAACTTAAGTGACATCATATGCTGGAGAGAATGTGGAGAAAGGGGAATCCTTCTCCATTGCTGGTGGAAGTGCAAACTTGCAAAATCAATGTGGTGCTTTCTCAGAAAATTGGGAATAACACTCCCTCAAGATCCAGCTATACAACTCCTGGATATTTACTCAAAAAATGCTCCACCATTCAATAAGGACATTTGCTCAACTATGTTCATAGCAGTTTTATTCATAAGAGCCAGAATCTGGAAACAGCCTAGATGTCCCTCAATGGAGGAATGGATACAGAAATTGTGGTACATTTACACAATGGAATACTACTCTGCAATTAAAAAACAAGGAAATCTTGAATTGTGCAGGCAAATGGTGGGAATTAGGAAAGATTATCCTGAGTGAGGTAACCCAGAAGCAGAAAGACTCGCAGGGTTTTTATAATACTCTGTAAATATGGTATGTGATTTCTCTAGTGTAGAAACATACCAGTTAGGATAGGTATCTGGGTTTTGTTCCTGGCTGGTGAGACTAAAGGTGTGCAGCACAACCACCTTGTTCACTGTAACTCTAGAATTTAGAAAACAAATAATTTATAGACATCCACTCTACTCTGTTGGGATTAAAGGCCTGGTCTACCACTACCCTGATCAAATATTTTATCTTAGCTCCAAATCACTCCTACTCTTTGAGATTCAGAAAACAAATTTGAACTGCAATAATCCTTTGAATCTACTTAGAGCATTTTAAATCTCTTAACTGTGTTATTAATACCAAACAACAAAAAATATCTTTTTAATTTAAGAAGAGAACTCAAAATCTCATGTCCAAGATGAGATGGGCCAACATGGCAATCCACACTCTCACATTCTAACATGGAATTAAGAAACATAGTTTAAGAAAACCCATATCTGCTAGGCATGGTAGTACATGCCTGTAATCCCAGCACTCTGGGAGGCAGAGGCAGGCAGATCTCTGTGAGTTCTTGGCTAGCCTTGTCTACAAACCAAGGCCACACAGAAAAACCCTGTCTCAAAAAACCAACCAACCAACTGACCAACCAACCAACCAACCAACCAAACAAACAAACAAACAAATATTTTTCATTTCATGCCAGTAAGGTAAATTAACATTCAAAATTTTTATTATTTATTACTTTTATATTTTATGTCTTCTCAAATGAGATATATTTGTTGGTCTTTGTAAGTTAGTTTGGACTGAGTGACCAAGCTGCCTGATGAGCTATTTCCTTTCTTTATTCAGAAGATCTCTGTCATTCAAATTTGATCTTTATTGATTTTGATGGTACCCACAGCTTTTCTTTTCCTGTGGAATCAAAGGCAAAACCTCCTCCCCAATATAATACACATCCCATTTTCTATTCTGAAGACAACACATCCTTAAAATATGTAGGGTTATTTAAGTTAGTAGATTTTTTTCTACTATCCAATGTCTCTCTGCAACTGTAGTTCCTTTGTCATTAACATTTAAAAATTTTAAAGTTAATAAAACACTACATAATCTATCTCTGGGTGTCTTTGTTGCTCCTTTCTGTTTATTAAGCATCCCTTTTAAAGTATGATTAAATCTGTTCTTTTCTGTACGATTGTGTTGTATACCTGTAACGTGCTTTATATTGTAATATGCAAAAACTGTTTCATTCTACTAGAGATGTATTCTGGTCAGTCTTAATTTGTACAGGTATGCACATAATATGTATAACTTCTAATAAATATGTAATTATAGAACTAGCCTTTTCAGAACTTAATGAAGTTGTCCACTGAAATCCTGAATATATATCTTTGGTATGGTGTGCATACTTTAATTTTCCAAACTCTGTTAAATAAAACATATCCATTTGCAAAACTTTATTTCTTTGGATACCTTTTGAGTTACTTCCTTCAGAGTTTAGTTATACAAAGAGCAAATAGGACATTGCCTTATAAATTTTTTTTGGCTTGTTGCCAAGTGATAGAAAATCTTTCTCCAAATCTTTGCTGTTAATGTGGAATTTCTATGAAATTCTAAGGCTTCTAACATATTTCCTATTACTAGCAGATCAATTTCATCATTACATCATGCTAGAGGGCCTGGTAGACCTGTATGGGATCTGATATGCATATATATGATATATGATTTCTATTTCTGATTACCTCTAGTTGAATAAATAGCAAAGTTGATTCTGAATCATCTGGAGTAAGTTAAGCAGTTTCAATATGTAAAACAACTCTCTGTATATTGAGAGTCAGGAACTATATTAAGTGCGGCTTACCGAGATCTTTAACTTTGGAGCACATTTCTAGCTTCAATTTTTCTTTTTCATCACACATTTAAACTTTTTATGCTCACTTGGACCCAGCATCTTACAGTTAAACCAAACTCATACACCATTTCTCACTCTTGAGTATTTTAAAGTAATTTTATTGTATTTCAAACAGATGCAAAAAAACCATAAAAGTTGCTCACAGCAAATATATATGTCTTGCAGTGTTAAAATAAAATTAATGGCCCTGGGGAGGTGGCTGAGGCCATACAAGGCTTCCAAGATCAGCATGAAAGTCTGTGGTTAATCTCCAGCACCTACGTGCAGGTGCACCTGCACACACATCCAAATTAAACACATCTATTGTATTAGTTTATGTCACCTCTTTCCAGGGAAAACAGTCTCTTCTCCTTCATTTCATCCTTGTTTTCCCAATGGATTTATTCTTGAGTTTTTAAACTAATTTTTTATTACATTTATTGATTGATTTAGTGTGTGTGTCCACACATGCCTGTGCACACATGTGTCAGAGGACAGTGTGTGGGGATTGCTCCCTCCTGCTGCCATGTGGGTCCTGTGGCTCACACCCAGGTCATCAGATAGGAGGCAAGTTCTTTAACCTGCTGAGATTTTTACTCTTTCGGAACCCTCCTATATTCCTTGCCATCACTGCCACCATCCTCCAACAAAACTATATAAAGAGGATTCTAGATATTCCAGAGGGCCTGTCTGACACAAGAAAATCAATGAAAGGTGATAAGAAATAGAATTGGAGGAAAACTTTCAGAATTTTATCTCACATTTGAGATAAATTAAAAAAAGAAAGAGACTCTTTCTCTAAGTCATTGAGAGGATGTGATAGTTTTCTTGCATCAGCATGGCTAAGCCATGGTACCCAGAAGTATGGTGAAATACTCTGAGTATTTATGTTTAGGATGGTGTTAGCATTCAAATTAGTGGACTTCAAGCGAATAAATCATCCAGAAGAATGTAGATGAGCATCAACCAATCAGCTGTAGGTATGAGCAGGACAATGAATGGAGCTTCTTCTAAAAGAAGGGATTTTTCTGACAGAAAACTTTCAGATTGGAATGATGGCCCGAGCATTATGACTGGTATTGGTGGTAGCAAATCATTTTCAATTGGATTTGAGACTTATTCCATAGGAAAGAGTATATGCCCAGTACTGTAGCCTTGGTTAAAAACCCATGACTATGGAAGTCATCAGCTCTAATAGGAAACCTATTACTGTTGTTTAGTGGAATTAGTGTGACATCAAATTGCTTTTTAAGTATTTATATTATACCCACAGAGGAATGCCACTTTCAGCCTTTATCAGAGACGTGTCTCATTTCAGGAAAGGACAGTGAATGCGAAGACTCATGGTTGCTTACATGTTTAGAATAAATGAAAACTGAGTGCTTTGTGTAAATGGTGCATTTATACCACCTCCTTTAAGCCTCGGAAGAGGGAAACAATGTAAGAGCCAGGCTCTTAGTATAAGAAGGCAGGCTGTGGAAAAAAAAAAAAAACAACAACATTATCTTTAGGGTATGGCACAACCATTGTAAATATGATCTTACAGCAGCTATCATTGCCTGCAGCGGTCTTGATCAAGACTGGACCTATCAACAGTTAATCATGGGTTGGGAAAAGGTTCATAAGGCTTTATCATCCTTCTCTGTTTACTACTGATGACTGGGGAAGATATAGTCACTATCTTTAGTTACAAGCTAAATGGTGATCCTACCAGCAGCCAATGGATAGGTCTTAAAATAGTTCTAGATTTACAGAAAGGTTGTAAAGCTTGTTACAGAGTTTTATGTGTGACGCACAAGTTTTACCTCTCACTAACCTTGGAGATTAGTATAGTATGTTTTTACAATAAATTAACTAATACACAAAGGTATTAATTAAAGTTACCATAAATTATTTATATTTTCTTAGTTTTGACCCCATGTTTCTTTTCAGTTCTAAAATGAAATCCAAGTTATCACATTGTATTTAATCACCATATTCCTCTGAACTCTTGGCTGTGACAAATACTTTCTTTATTTTGTTTTAATGACCCTGACAGTTCTAAGGAGAGTAATCCAGCTCTGGTGTAGAGTGTCCTTCATGTGGGATTTATCACTAGTCCCATGATTAAACTTGGGGCATGCAATTTTAAGAGAACAACAGAAGTTCTGTACCATTTTGATCACATTGTATTAGAGTGCATACTATCAGCTGTCAACATGACTACCAGCATTGACCTTCAGCACATGGCAGAAACTGTGCAGTCACCTTGAAAGTCAGGATGCATACAACACATTGAAGAATGGAGTTTATGCTCCATTTTTTTAAGGTTGGACTCATCCACCTAAATTATTTGGGATTTTTTCATTTGAAAGAGTCATCTATTATTTCTTTTACTTAATAATTTATGAATATCAGTATATACATATAAATATTTATATCACATTTTACATTATGTGCCAATATAGCTTTATTGATTAGATTATTGAAGCTGTTCCTGTTTGGGCCCCTGGAAGACTGTTTTACTACCATCTGTGTCCCTTTGACATAATTCCATGGGTTATCTGAAGTATTTCTTTAATTTCTACTGCTACAAGAACTAGTGGGGTAATATTATATATTTCTTTTCCCAGACATGAAAGTAACCATTTGTTTAAAACCTTGATTCAGTTTATTTATTAGAGAATGGTAGAGGAAAGCAATAACTTTTCTGTGAGGAGTTCATGACTATTGGGTGTCTTTAATTGCAATCTCCCTCAGGTAGCAGATCAAGTAAATGCATTTGTGTGCATACAAACTTCTAAATATAGAAACATCTGTATTTGCTTATGCATTTTATACCTATATTTTATACTAAATAGAAACTTCTTCAACTCTGCTTCAACCTGTATTCCCCTGCTGATGGCAACTCCTACTCCAACAGTAAGAAACTGAACTTTGACTCTTGATAACTAAATCACTTAACTGTCTGATTCCACTAGAGTAGCTTTAGAACTGCTAACCTGAACTCCTACAGGAAGCAACTTTACTAATGAGATAGTGGATGATATAAAAATTCCTTTAACTTTTGACTTATACTCTCTCTACCTTTTCCAGAGTTATGGAGGTCAACGCCTCTTATGCTGCTCCTCTGTTGAGGTTATTTCTGGGCACCTGTGAAAGAACAGATGCTTTATCAAAGTCTTTCTGACATATCAAAACACAGAAATGATACTTCCTCAAGTTTTAAGGTTCACTCACATTAAGGTTCACTCTTTGTGTGATAAGTTGTCATGGGTCCTGACAAATGAATAGTGTCATATAACCACCATTACAACATTATATAAAAGTTTTTACTGCCCCCACAAATACCACAGACATCACTGTTCAGTCCTGCCTAGTCTCAAACTCATCATGGTTACCAGCTTGATACATTTGACTTTTCTCAATGCTTACTATGTAGCCCTTCAGATGAACTTTTTAAACTTAGCAATATAAATGTAAGAGTATCCCCTTTCTAAATTTTATTTTACATAATGGAACCCTTTGCATTTTCACTGTCTGTATTTCAGGAGAAGGTCTATGTTTGGTAGCATTCGTGAACTCACTGGGGCATGTAGTCAGTATTAGATGTCTATCATTCATTTATGCAAATTTACTTTCTGCATTCCTCAGCTGTATATCAGTCCTGGAAGGCTGACTTGTATAGAGTATAGCATGGCCACCTCTGCCTTCTTGTTTTAGTTTCACTAGGCCAAAGAGCATTGCCACAGGAAATAAGGTTCATGGAGGTGGAAAGTCAGGAAGTAAGATTATGGTTTTGCTCTCTTGCTCCTTCATTCTTGGTGTTCTTTGTCTCCACAAGGTCTCCACTTAGTTTTTGCTTATCACCTGTCTTATATCCTGTGTACTGTTGGTAAGAGGATAGTGGTACCACACTTTCCCTAAACTGTGCCTACCCCTGTGTAAACAATTTCTGTATTTTTTTTTTCCTGAATTATATGACATTGAGTGTGTGAAGACTTTCTGGAATCTTATTGCATCACCTGATTTTTTCCACCATGGTCACACCATTGGTTTAAAGACAGAAAATCACAATATCATCTCAATAGAGACAGAAAAAGCATGAGACATAGTCCATCACCACTTCATGACAAAAGTCATAAAATAGGAATAGAAGGAATATATCTCAATATATTAAATATAATACAATACAATAAAAGTCATGTATGACAAACTTAAAAATGATATAGGGAAAATCAAGCATTTCTTCTAAAATCTAGAACATGAAAAGATGAATACTCTCTCAACCTTTATTCAACACAATGATCTAATTATTTGTTAGAACAATTATAAATGAGAATTAAAAACAAACGGGATATAGATAGGAATGAAAGTGTTCAAATTATTTCTGTATGGGAACAACATTGTCAGATATTGATGAGACCCTAAAGAATGCCTCAGAAAGTTTTTAGAACTGATAAACACTTTCAATAAAGTGGTAGGATGTAAAATTAATATATAAAACTTAGCAGCTTTTTAATAACAAACTTTCCAAGAAAGAAATTAGGAAAAAGAGTCGTTTCATAATACCTTAAAAAAAATCAGCAAATCTTGTGAGATGGTTCAGTGGGTAAAGAAGCTTACTGCCAAACCTGATAATCTGAATTTGATTCCAAGCACCGAACACTATAGGGAAAGGAAATCCTGCAAATTGCTCTCTGACTTCTGCCCAAGCACTTTATGTGTGTATCCCCACATACATATACAAATAAATAAATAGATAAATAAATAAATAAATAAATAAATAAATAAATAAATAAATAAAATGATTATGTATATATGGTTTTATCATATATCTAGAAATAAAGCTAACCAAGGAGATGAAAGACTTCTGTAATGAAGATAGCAAAGAGCAATGCTGAATGAGGTAGTATAAAGTGGAAAGAGCTCTTGTGATTATGGGTTGGCAGGGTTAATATTAAGAAAATTGCTACATTACTGAGAGTGTCCTACAGGTACTATGCACTTTCCATCAAATTTCCAATTACATTCTTCACAAAACTAGAAAAAAATCAATTCTAAAATTCATAAAGAAGAGCTGGGCTGGATGGGAAAGGAAGCTCCCCCTTTCCTCAGAAAATGGGAGGGGGAGAGGGAGGACTAGAGAAAGGTGGGACTGTGAAGGGAACAGGGATGGGGCTAAAACAAGAATGTAAAGTAAATTTTTAAAAATTAAAAAAAAATTAAAAAGAAATTAAAAAGGAGGAGATGAGGAGGGAGGGTGGGGTTGGGAGGGAATGAGGGAGCGGGATACAGATGGATACAGAGTTATTAAAATGTAACTAATAATAAAAAATTAAATTAAATTAAATTAATAAAAGACCCTGAATGACCACTTCTAAGCAAGAAAGAACAATGCTGGGAGAAGCACAGTGTCTGATCTCAAATCATACAGTAGAGCAAGGTAATGCACACAGCACAGAAAATTTAGCTGCCATAGAATAGCACATGTAGGCCAATGGCCTAGAATAGAGGGCCTACAACACACAGCTACAGCTATGCAATTTTTTGAGAAAGTTTTTGCACATACAGAAAAGGGCAGACTCTTCAAAAATGGCACCCGGAAAACTTGGTATCTGCGTGTAGAAGCATGAAATTTGATCCTTGGATCAAAAACATTAACCTCATACATGATCTGAAATGTTGAAACTTTATAGAGTAACACAGTGAAAACACTTGAAGATCTAATCAAAGGCAACTACTTTATGAAAATACCTCCAATGGCATATATAAAGTAACCCCAAGAATTGGCAATGGTATTATATGTGATCAAAAAGCTCTGCACAACAGAGATATTTGCCAGAGTGGAGGGTTTCTCTACAGAACAGAAGAGGCTCTCCAGCTGCAGAGCAGACAGAGAAGAGCGCAGCAGACTATATAGCATGGGAGCAGAACAGGGTTATGGAGTTTGGGGTGGAGAAGAGCCAGCAAGAGGTGATGAGGGGAATGGGGAAAGAGAAGGGGGCAGCTTTTTATGAAAATGCCATAATGAGTCCATTTACTTTGTATGTGATCTTAAGATAACAATTAAAAAAAGAACCACTTGAACACACTCCTGGAGTGATACCCCAGTGGAATGCTCATTGTATCATTACAGAAATCCATTGTGAGGTAGGAGGCCTGAAAACCGTATTTGTTGCCTGTCTACTCTCGTGATGTCAGTTTGCCTTATGGAGTATTAAGTTCCCTGCTCTTCTTTCTTTTTTTCCTTTTTATTTATTTATTTTTATTTATTACAATTTATTCACTTTGTACCCCAGCTGTTGCCCACTCCCTCGTCCCCTCCCAGTCCCACCCTCTCTCCCTCTTTTTCTCCCATGTTCCTCCCCCAGTCCACTGATAGTGGAGGTCCTTCTCCCTTTCCACCTGACCCTAGCCTATCAGGTCTCATCAGGACTGGCTTAATTGTCTTCCTCTGTTGCCTAGTAAGGCTGCCCCGCCCATAGAGGGAGGTGATCAAAGAGCCAGCCATTGAGTTCATGTCAGAGATAGCTCTTGTTCCCATTACTAGGGAGGCCACTTGGGGAATGAGCTGCCATGGGCAGAATGCAGGGAATCTTATGAAAGAAGATGGAGATAGAAAGACATGGAGGGGACAGGAGCTCCACAAGGAGAACAACAGAATCAAAAAATCTGGGCCCAGGGGTCTTTTCCAAGACTGATACTTCAACCAAGGACCATGCATGGAGATAACCTAGAACCCCTGCACACATGTAGCTCTGCTCTTCTAATTGTACTTCCTACCCTTTTGGGAAGCCAGGGAGAATTAAAGCCCAGTTTTATGGTGTTTCGCTTGAACCTTCCATAGAGCCTGTCCGAGGAGACTGTCACCAGTTGGCAGCTGTTCTTCCTGTTAGCTTGGAAGTGAGAGGGGAAACTCAGGAGAAGCCAGAGAAGAGCTCAGATCTAGCTATAGAAACATCTATTTCTCATGTGAAAATGGCTTGTTCTTTTACAGAATATCAGTGGTTGTACATTACAGGCTGGTGGAAGCCTTTGTAAGTGCAGCAATTAGATCTCACTTAATTAGAAAATAAAACAATTGAAAAACGAATCATTCAAAAGCCATAAGAACAAGGAGTTCTGTTTCCTTTCGTTTTATAAAAGCATTTTCCTACATTACTTTAGCCTTTTTTTTGCACAATTCCTGTGCACCCATGATTGTGTTCAAATATTTGCACAAATTATGTCATGTCATTCTGCAAAAGTGTACAAGTGCACCCTCTATTGTGTCTTTGTGTGTAGAATGGAATCAAGACAGACAAAGCAAGCTGTCTATCCAAAGTTATACAGCGAGGATGCCTGGAACTCAGGGAAGTCACCACCCAGCTAGTGAAACACTAGGGGCTCCTGCTGACTGGGGAAAGGTACAAAGGGTTTCTGATGATCTTGTTTACTTCTTGGGTTACTTTGGTTTCAACTTAAGAAAGAAGCTTCTTGTCTGCAAGTGATGCATGTGAATGATTATCTATCTATCTATCTATCCATCCATCCATCCATCTATCTATCTATCTATCTATCTATCTATCTATCTATCTATCTATCTATCTAT
>NW_026596073.1:34880560-34993654 GCF_907164565.1 Psammomys obesus
TATCTATCTATCTATCTATCTATCTATCTATCTATCTATCTATCTATATTTCAGTTTTAATAAAGACATCTTTCAGACACTTTCCTCTTCAAAGTTCCTAACTTGCCTTTTCCTCCTAGTTCTTGAACCTTCTTTTCTGTTCCACAGAATAGTGTTACATGGCCTGGTTTCCATACGAGGATGTGTTTTATGGGCACTCACTACTTGAATGAACTTGAGGACTCAATCCTGATGCACTTAGCCTTTTGGAAACCAGTCCTGGCTGTGGCCTTACCTAGGTTTGCTTTCATGTTTTTCATATACTTCCAGTATAATAATATATAACCATCCTCTGTAATCTGATCTTACCACAGGAAGGGCCACTCAGTTTTATTCCCAAACCCCATTTACTACGCAGATATATTTTGCAGTCACCTCTGAGCCTTGTGCTTTTTATTCACATGCTCCCTTCCATGTCTTCAGTATTAGGAAAATGTCTTTCTTACAAGGAATTTTGCATGCAGGTCTATAACTACTGCTGAGCATCTCTAAGGCAGAGGATTACATAGGAACAAAGATTTACTGCCTTGGAAACAGCTGTCCAGTTTAACAAACAAAATACAGGACTCCATTAACTTTGAATTTTAGATAACTGACAGTTTTTAAAAATATAAACTATGTCTCAAATATTGCTTGAGGTATACTTACGCTGAAATATTGTTGTATGAAATTCGAGCAGAGCTGGAATTTTGTATTTTGTTTGGGAATCTAACTAAAGAATGATACCTCCTGTCACATTTATTACCAGAGACACCATTTAGGTCTCTGTTACCTGATGACATTTGAAAAATAGACATTACCCCTCATAACTTATTCTTACCCTGATCTTGACTTTTCATCTCCTTGGGGTGAGATAATCTTGGGGTGACATTACATCTTGTCTTATGTGAGATGGTCTCATTTTATCTTTTTTGTCTTGACATAATTGCTAACAATCCTCTCTCACTTTCAAAACTGTGTAGGTTTAGGTGATAAATTATATAGTCATTGATGCTTCATTCCGTGATTTCCTTCTCACCTTGTTAGTGAGTAAATTTTAGCTTCTTTTCCTTAAAGCCATACTCCGAGAGCAGCCACCACTTTGACTGGCACTTATTTCATGTCCTCTAAGTTCTGTATCTTATCCTGATGCTTAAGGTAACACACACACACACACACACACACACACACACACACACACACTCACACTCACACAGACACACTCCTCAAAAACCATTACTAGTGTGTGAAACTTTCTCTTGTACAAAAAGGAAATTGAAATTAAGCAAATGTTTGATGAATTCAGTAAAGCAATAAGTTCATAAAATCCAGTGCAATACAGGCAAATGCCACAGGATTGAAAATAATTTAGGAGTGTTAACTTTAAGAAGACACAATGGTAATGAAATCTCTCTCTCTCTCTCTCTATATATATATATATATCATAATACATTTATATTTACATACAGTATATAATATATTATAAAATATATATTATAGAAGAACCATTGATTAAGCCAGAATCTTAAGATGTGTGAAAGTAAAATGATTTATTTTATTAATTACGCTTTATTCACTTTGTATCCTCCCATAAGCCCCTCCCTTTTCCCTTCCCTATCCTACCCTCCCCCCTTCTTCACACATGCCCCTCCTCAAGTCCACTGATAAGGGAGGTCCTCCTCTCCTTCCTTCTGATCTTAGTCTATCAGATCACATCAGGAGTGGCTGCATTGTCATCTTCTGTGGCCTGGTAAGATTTTTTTAAAAAATAACCTTGGGTCTCTCTTTCAATTTCATAGTGTCTACCAGACAGAATTCGTATGTCAAATGAGAAGCCTAAGTTTATGACATGTACTCCTGTGAACTACCAAATACCTTGAATGATTGATTTTCCTTCTCCCACTGATTTACAGATTAATACAGGAGCTCATGTATTTTATATGTTCATACATATAAACAAGTTGATATGTGTGTTTGAAGAACTGTCTTATGGGTATGAGACCAGCTTTCATATGCTATGGTCAGTGAACACAGAGAGAGCTATGTGCTGAATCAAACTGACCTATCCTTTTTCCCATGGTTCTTCTAATTACTAATCTTTAGCAACAAGAAATTCCAACATACCGGCCTACAAAGAAAAACCAAACCAAAACAAACAAATCAACAAAAGGTCTGCTGGCAGGGGAAGAGGGATAAGAGGATGCGGGAGGGCTAGCAGAGAGAAACTGGAAGAAGGGCAGAAGCTATGACTGAGATGTAAAGTGAATAACTGAATAAATTTTTAAAAAAGAGAAAAAAGAGAGAGGTAGATACCATACTACCTGCAGCCCTTAAATTTTAAGACGTCTACAATTGTAACATAAGCTAAAATAAAAGGAGTATTCAAACTAGAAACAAGATTGTCTTTTAATAAAAGTTAAAATTGTTAGACTATTCATTTTTAAATATGTCACTAGCTTAAGCAGTACAAATTATTTAGAATTTACTGGAGGAAAACAAATATGTTATTTACTTCTTTTGTGTTAACTAAACCTAGCTAAATAAATACAATGCTTTATTATATCTTAAAAGTCATGATTTTATTTTATTTTTGGATAGAAAATAATAGTTGTTTATGAAATTTAAATGAAACACTGTTTTGGAAAGTTTAATTTGAAATATTGCTACTATTTTTCATCACTGTTTGAATGCCTTCAAGGAAAATTATGGCTGTTTTATGAGTATTTTGAAGTGATGGATATGCAGATGAAAAAATGAAAACAAGAAGTATAGTGTTATATAATTGCTTCATTAATATACAGAAAGCCAACAAGAAAATTCCAGGTGAACATAAAGTGATTATATGAAGGACGGTTATTTTAACGACCTAAAAGAAAGGGTTGTTCTGTCCAAAATCAAGCTATGTTGCTTTCTATAAGTGAACTTGAAAGCAAATAATTTATCTACAATTTTCAGGTAAGAAGGAAATGAGGCCATGTCAACTTGTTTCTTTGCAAATGTTTCTCTAGATGAGCAGAATGTATTAGGCATATTTTACTGAAGAAAAATCTGCAAATACCAAGCAATGGAAAAAGGAACATAATCCCATTAGTCACTTCCTTATGTAGAATTAAATATTTATTCTAATTGAATTCTATCAATCAGGAATTGGCAAAGTAGAGCCACCAGTCAAAAAATTATAACCAGCTGTTGTAATAAATAACATTTGATTGAAAATTGCATTGCTCATTCATGTAGCTGTTGCCTATGATATTTGCCTGTACACAGGGGAAGCTAAACTACAGCAATGAACCATGCGATGCACAAAGATTACATTCCTTACCATGTTAGTTTTTCTTTTAAAAAAAAATTGTGTGTGTTGGGGCAAAGGCATAACTTAACATGGATGTGTGAGGAGGTCAGAGGAGAACTTTTAAGAGTTGCTTCTTTAATTCAACAATGTATGTATTGAGAACCACACTGAGATTATTATGTTTGCTCAGTAAGTGCTCTTACCCACTGGGAGATTTCAGCATGTCTGCCACATTTTTTAAAACGATCTGTTATTATTTTTAAAGTTAGTGCACGTGGGTGTGTATCTGCGCACTGGTTCATGCACCTGATTTAGGTTCCTGCATATAACCACAAAAAGGGTGTTGGATCCCAGGGAGCTGGAATTGCAGGCATTTGGGAGTTGTTAGGTGGGTGCTAGGATCTGAACGTGGGTCCTTTGCAATAGCAGAATGCATTTTTATTTTTCTGTATTTTTAATTTATTATTTATTTTTGAAGGCATGTTATTTCTTTATTTTTAACGTTTTTTAGAAATTCTTTAAAAAAATTTTTTTTTTACAATTTATTTATTCACTTTGTATTCCAGCTGTAGCCCCTCCCTCAACCCCTCCCAATCCCCCTCTCCCTCCCTCTTCTCCTTCCATGCCCCTCCTCCAGTCCACTGATAGGGGAATTCCTCCTCCCCTTCTATCTGACCCTAGCCTTTCAGGTCTCATTAGGACTGGCTGAATTTTCTTCCTCTGTGGCCTGGTAGGTGGAGGGAGGTGATCAAAGAGCCAGCCACTGAGTTTATGCCAGAGACAATCCCTGTTCCCCTTATTAGGAAACCCACTTGGAGACTGAGCTACCATGGCTACATCTGTGCAGTGGTTCTTGGTTATCTCCATGTATGGTCCTTGGTTGGAGTATCAATCTCAAAAAAGACCCCTGTGCCCAGTTTTTTTTTTTTTTTTTTTTTTGGTTCTGTTGCTCTCTTTGTGGAACTCCTGTCCCCTCTATGTCTTTCATCTCCTCCTTTTTTCATAAAATTCCCTGCACTCTGCCTAAATTTTGGCTATGAGTTCAGCATCTGCTTCGATACCCTGCTGGGTAGAGTCTTTCAGAGGCCTTCCTTGGTGGCTAATAGTACTACCTCAAGATCAAGCTATAGCACTCCTAGGCATATATCCAAAATATGTTCAAGTATACAACAAGGACATTTGCTCAGCCATGTTTGTAGAAGCTTTATTCGCAATAGTCGGAATCTGGAAACAGATGTCCCTCAATGGAGGAAAGGATACAGAAATTGTGGTACATTTACACAATGGAATACTACTCAGCAATTAAAAACAAGGAAATCATGAAAATTTCAGGCAAATGGTGGGAACTAGAAAAAATAATCCTGAGTGAGGTATCTCAGAAACAGAAAGACACACATGGAATATACTCACTTAGAAGTGGATATTAGACATATAGAATAGAGTAAACAGACTAAAATCTGTATACCTAACGAGGCTAAGCAAGGAGGAGGACACTGGGTAAGGTGACCAATCCTCATTCAGAAAGGCAAAGGGGATAGACATTGCAAGAAGGAGAACACAGGGAACAGAATGCATTTTTAAACACTTAGCCATCTCTCCAGGTTCACCACATGGTTCTCAACAAATAGTATCAGGGACTACTCTAGATCACAGGGTTAACGCTTCCAGTTAGATGTAGTCTTTATGCTATCATTATAACAAATTCATGCCAATATGAATTAGTATTAAATTGGATGGCATTGGAAGCTTTTATTTATCTAGGTAAACTTACAAATGGCATGAAATCTCCCTTTCACAGAATCTCCTTCACTAAAGTCTGCTCACTTCTTCATAGCATTTGCCACACTTTGTAAATATATGCTGCTCCACTCAATCTATTATGTTTCATAAATTTCACAAGGATACATAGTATGTCTATTTTCACCTCAGTTGCCTGCTGCCAGACAAAGCATGTTATGGTTCGGTACCTTCAAGTATCTATCCACAGTTATTTACTCTGTTTCCAATTCTTCAATTTCTTCCTGAGTTGTCAAGACGGTTACTTTGTCCCACAGTGTGGTGTGTAGAATGGCTGTAGGGTTAGAGAATCTCTTATACTTTGGTTCATTCACAGCAGGGCATGTTATTCTTGGGTTATGTAGCTGAGAAATGAGTATTGCTTTCTCACCAGATGGGCTTTCTTGTCAACTATTTGAGCTTCTTCTATGTGGTGGCTGAGCTCCAGTAGTAAATGATCCCAGATAATTGGACAGAAGTGAAATAGCTTCTTTTGGTCCAGCTTCAGAAGTGGTCTAAGTTATATGGAATCACCATCTGCATCGAGGAAATAAGCCTACCCCAGGAACAAGGTGCTTTAGTTAGGGTTTTTATTGCTGTGACAAAATACCATGGCCACAAAGCAAGTTAGGGAGGAAAGGGTTTATTCAGCTCTCTCTTCTTGCTGTTTATTATTGAAGGAAGTCAGGACAGGAAGTCAAACAGGGTAGGATCCTGGATGCAGGAGCTGATGCAGAAGCCATGGAGGGGTTCTGCTCACTGGCTTGTCTTCCCTGGCTTGCTCAGCCCGATTTCTATTGAACTCAAGACCACTAGTCCAGGAATGGCACCACCCACAATGGTTGAGAAAATGAATTAAATCTGGATCTCTTGAAGACATATCCTTAACTGAAGCTCCTTTCTCTCCTATGGCTCTATTGTTATGTTCACACAAAACCAGTCACTACACAAAGGGAGGAAAAAGACTCCTTTTCATGAAGAAAAAAATATCTGAGTATTGATGGAAAGATTAGGCTGTAATGTCATTGACCATCTTATGAAGTAAATTTTGGCATTGACTATAACAATTTGTACTATTATAAAATCTAGGATGAAAAATGTAATCCATACAAGAAGATTGTCAGCAAATGCAAATGCCTCAAGAAAGAGAGAAACAGACATGGTAAAAATCTAGATGAAACCAATGAGGTAAGCAAGAAGAAAATTGATCAATGTTGAGTGTGCAGGGCTTGGATGTGTTTGACCATCTTATCCACTTTAGTGTAAGGCAGGGCTTTCAAGGTTTATTTCCTAGGTGAGCTAAGAAGGGCTTGAAACATTTAAAGCTTCATAGGGACATAATTCATTGTCCTTTTCTAAAGCTTACTCTTACTCTAGTGAACAGTAGATAAAAAGGACCTCAACGTCAAGCTGACAAAAGAGGCCATCAAATTGGTTCTAGCATGGCCTGATTCTGTCTTAGTCAAATGTGTTTGTAAAAATAAAGACAGAGAAAGAAGTGAGATCAGACAAATGCTCGAGAAGTGAAGCTGCATGTATGATGAAGCAATCCAAGATACAGGGAATGTGGTAGGCCTCTGGAAAGAATAACTAAGATAGCGGTAGTACCCTTTGTGTAAACTGGGACTCACACTAGAGGGGAGGGCACATTTCTTGAGAGTGTAATCAGGAGTTCATTTTGCAAATGGGAAATCTGAGATCTCTCTAGCCAGCAACCAAACTGCAGGTTGGAAAGTTATCAGCATGCATGTGTTGCTTAATATCATGGGATCTTCTGGGACCACCTAGGGAAAGACTGCAAAGAGAAGGTAGGAAGACAGTACCAAATTCTCAGCACGGTGGTGCCTACATGTTAGTCAGAAAAGAGAAAAGAAGGGGAGATCAGGAGGCTTTGGGGTGCCCAACACTGTGCTGGACACACTGGACACAAGAGAGGAGCAGGTTGGCTGGAGGATTTAAAAATTCAGAAGCCCACTTGGATACTGAGCTACCATGGGCAAATCGGAGCAGGGGTTCTAGGTTATATCCACACATGGTCCTTGGTTGGAGAAAAAGTCTCATAAAAGACCCCTGTGCCCAGATATATTTGATCCTTCTGCAGCTTCTGTCCTCTCCAGGTGGGAGGAGCAGCCCTGCTAGGCCACAGAGGAGGACTTTACAGCCAGTCCTGAAGATACCTGATAAACCAGGGTCAGATGAAAGGGAGGAGGTCCCCCCCCATCAGTGGACTTGGAAAGGGGGAGGGAGGATATGAGGGAGGGAGGGTGGGATTGGGGGGGAATGAGGGAGCGGGATACAGCTGGGATACAAAGTTAATAAACTGTAAATAATATTAAAAAATAAAAATTAAAAAAATTCAAAAGCCCTTCTGCAAACCTTGGAAGATAAATGTATGATGCAAGAACCTTTCAGATTCAGCATTGTAGGGTTCCTGGCCTTCCTACCAGTACCAGTGCTGATAGCTGTGTTTGACTAGATTAAGTGGTGGAGTAAAGACTGGAAGAGGGGAGTTGATGTGCACATATGAATTGTGACAAGTGCAGTGACTATGCAGCAGATATATTCATGCAAAATGAGACTGTTAAACCAGTCAGTGGAAATAAAATGGTCTGACAGTCTACACAGAAAGGATGGCTATGCCTTCTGACCAATATTCTAAGCGATGCTCAACTGAAACAGTTTCATGGGACTTCTGCAATATGTTCTTTGCCTGCATCCATTCTGAAGTGAGGATACAAGACACCATTAAGTTTTGACTGACATCGCTTCAACCCCTTAAAGGAGACCAACAAAGCTGAAAAAAACTGAGCCCAGGGGACCCTGCAGAGACTGATGTAGCAACCAAAGACCATGCATGGAGAGGACTAGACCCCTTGCTCAGATGTAGCCGACAGGCAGCTCAGTAAGGGGATCAAGGCCTACCTCTGTCCTGAACTCTATTGCTTGCTCTTTGATTACCTCCCCCTGACAATATGTGATTTCATGGTCACAGAGGAAGAGGATCCAGGCAGTCCTGATGAGACTTGGTAAGCTAAGATCAGATGGCAGGGGAGGAAAACTCACTACCCCTCTCAGTGGACTAAGGGAAGGTGATAGTGAGGAAGAGGGAGGGAGGGTAGGACTGGGAGGAGATGAGGGAGAGAGTTACAATCAGGATATAAAATGAATAAATTTAAAAAAGATAAAAATAAATCTAATCCTCCTCTGTCCCCAAAATAATCTGACTGACAGACCATTTTCTTTTCTTAGACGTGTTTGGGGTTTCACAAAATGTAGACCATCAATGTGTCTTCAAAACAATATTAAAGGAATATATATTTTTATTTGTCTGCCCATGTGATGCATACACAGACACAATCTACACTCAAATTCAGACTTTTTTCAGTCTCCATACATATTCAATCATCACTAATGAATAACTAGACTTGCTTGTTCAATAAATACTCCTGATAACCTCCTAGACTAACAAAGCAGTGGAAGGTAGCAATAGAATGCCTTCTTTTGTTAGCGGGTAATGTTTTAATGACTTTACATAAGTCATCACATTCACTTCCCACACCAGTCACTGGAAATCCCACTTTACAGAAGAAACAATGTAAACCCAAAGTGTTTATTAGAATATTTAAAAGTTACATATGTTGAAAGTTGTGGTGGATCAGATTTCCACTCAGAAAGTCTGATTTCAGGTCTGTCTACTGTAAGATGCACAGTCACACGCACACACGCACACACACGCACACACACGCACACACACGCACACACACGCACACACACGCACACACACGCACACACACGCACACACACACACACACACACACTCAAAGAGAGAGAGAGAAAGAGAGAGAGAGAGGCTATTATTTCTGGAGTGTGCTAAACTGGGTGAGGTAAGAAAAGAGGATGGAGAGAAAGGCAGCTGCTATTTCATCACTGGTCCATTAAGCCCTGTCCAGAGGCTTCATTATTATCCAAGCTATGGCCGTGTCTTGACAGGTTCTGGGCAGCAAGTGATGGGATGAGATTTGCTGCTGGTATATAGTTGGCATGCAGCTTAAAGAGAGCATTCCTTGAAGAGCAGGAGCTTTATGACGTCCGTCACAGATCTGGAGGCTCTCCCTGCTCTCAGCTCTGTTCTTGTACTCTCTGATAGTGCAACGTCTTGCCTAAAATGGTAATGGTCAAGATCAAATAAGGCCAAAGAGTTAATGATGCTAATCAGAGACTTGAAGGCAGAAAAAGAGTAAGTAAATTCCCAAATAAACTTTTCTGGGGTCTATTTTACTGAGGTCCTTTAACATTCTACAAACACATATGTTCAGATGCAACTCTTATGAGCAAACCTTAGTTGCTACTCATTATTTCTTCCCCTAACAGCTGTGTAAGCTGTACCTGCTCTGCACTGTAGGCTATCTTCACCATGTGGCTGTAGTCTACAGAGATTGGGTGCCCAGAGAATTCAGAAGCACTTTCTGTGGAGGCGTTTTATTAAGTACCTCATATCAGATATTAAGTGAATATAACACCTGTAACAAGTCCTGAGTTACCTTAAAGACTTAAAATCTTTGTCATCTGTCAAGCCTCATGTAGACACTATGTGATGAAACCAAACTCTTCATTTTTCTTGCTTGATGCAAATTTTATTTGCATTTAATTTATTTTAACTCTCTCTTCTTTAATGGTCAAATCTTCAATAAACTAATAACCAAGATTCATACAGAAAAACCTATTTATAAATAAATGTATATTTTTAAAGGGCCAATGTTTCTTGACCTTTAATATGAAAACAAAATCTTAATTTTTTTGAGAGCTAAAAATGTCAACTGATTGTCAAACAAACCCTTCTACCCTTACCAAATTGCCTAAGTTAGAAAATACGTCTGTGATTCAGTGTTTGTTGATTTCAGGGTGTAATTACAACTCTGGATGCAGGCTAGGTAGAAGCCATGATGGTCTGATTATGATACTTACTGAGTTATGAAGGGGGCTTATCTGCCTACAAAATTATGTTGAAGCACACTGCATGCATCTTCAATTACAGGGCTTGACATCGCTCTTCCAAGGCAGGCTTAGCAACGTGATATTTGATATGAAGATTCAGAATGAACTGAGGTGTGGCCCAGTTGTGTCAGGCCGTTCGTACAGAAGCAATTTTGTATAAAAATATTCTGACCATTATCACATGCAGAGCACCTCTTGTGTAGCTACGTCATTTAGAGAACATTGGTTCTTCTCACTATTTCTCACTTAGGCTTTGGGGGATTGTTTTAAAATTTATTGACAGTGACACTAGCCACATTTATTTTACCATGGATTTCTTTTCCTGAGGGGTTACATAAATGTTCTCCAGGTCAAATTACCCCACAAGAGGAGACTAAAGGATCGCACATAGTGAAGAGACAGTGATGTCTGTGCTGTGAGGCCTCCCTTGACAGCTTTGGCCATGGGCATTCAGCTAAGACTGGGAAGTCTCTGCTAACATGGGTAGTGCTATGAGCAAGTCTCTGAGAGCAGTTTGTAATGCACAGGATTACTGTAGGACTACAGGTTGCCTTCGTTTTCTCTCGGCCCCAGTGTTTGTACTGCTGTGAGGTATTTATTTTGAATGGTCCATGGTTTCCTTCAGTTGCTTCATCTCCAGCACCTACATATGATGATGACTACACCTGTGACTCCATTCCTAGGGATCTAAGGGTGTTTTCTTTTCTTTTTTTAAATTAATGAATTCATTTTATATCTTCTTTCCTCCCAGTTCCACCCTCTCTCCTGCATTCTCTTACCCAGACACCCCAGCTCGTCTATTCCCATGAGGATTGAGTTCATCTTCCTCCTCTGTGACCTGGTAAGATGGCTATTTTTACTATGTTAATCCTACTGATCCATAAGCATGGGAGAAATGCTCAATGTCCTTAGACATCAGGGAAATGCAAATCAAAATGACTCTAAGATTATATTTCACACCTGTCAGAATGATCCATCAGTGGGAAGTGATCTAAAAGCAGGCTACATATTTTCTGTTAAAGATATCCCCCAGTTCCCTAACTGGTGAGCCTACATGAAGCCTAATGTGTCCATTGGACTTATCTTCTTGGGGTCTGTGCATTGTAGTATGTCTATCCCTGTACTATATGATTAAAATCTGCATATAAGTGAGCATATACCACATGTGTCTTTCTGCTTCTGGGTTACCTCACTCAGGATGATCTTTTCTAGTTCCCACTCATTTGCTTGCAAATTTCATGACTTCCTTGTTTTTAATGGCTGAGTAGTATTCAGTATAAAGTATAAAGAACCTAAGACCCCAGCACAGATGTAGCCCATGGCAGTTCAGTATCCAAGTGGGTTCCATTGTAATAGGAATAGGGACTGTCTCTGACATGAACTGATTGGCCTGCTCTTTAATTATCTCCCCCTGAGGGGGAAGCAGCATTACCAGGCCACAGAAGAAGACAATGCAACCACTCCTGATGAGACCTAATTGACTAGGATCAGAAGGAAGGAAAAGATCTCCCCTATCAGTGGAATTGGGGAGGGGCATGCATGCAGAGTGTAGAGGAAGGGAAGGATTGGGACGGGAGGAGGGAGGGAACCACAGGGGGATACAAAGTGAATAAAATGTAACTAATAAAGAATTAAAAAAAGAAATGTACCAGTTTCTTTATCCATTCTTCACTTGAAGGACAACTAGTTTGTTTCCAGTTTCTGGGTATTATGAATAAAGCTCCTATGAACATGATTGAGCAAATGTCCTTGTTGTGTGGTGTGGTATCTTTTGGATATATACCCAGGAGTGCTATAGCTGGGTATAGCTACAGGTATGGCTATCCCCAGTTTTCTGAGAAAACACCAGATTGATCTCCAAAGTGGTTGTACATGTTTGCACACCCGCCAGCAATGGAGGAGTGTTTCCCTTTCTCTACGTCTTTGCCAGCACTTGAGGTTTTGATCTTGACCATTCTGACAAGTGTGAGATATAATCTTGGAGTCATTTTGATTTGCATTTCCCTGATGACTAAGGACATTGAGCATTTCTCCCATGCTTAGGGATCAGTAGGATTAACATAGTAAAAATAGCCATTTTACCAAAGGCAATCTACAGATTTAATGCAAGCCCCATCAGAATAACAACACTTTGTTTTTTTCACAGACCTTGAAAGGACAATTCTAAAGTTCATATGGAAATAAAAAAAAAAAAAAAAACAAAAACAAAAACCCAGAATAGCAAAAACAATCCCATACAATAATACAAGTTTTGGAGGTATCTCCATACCTGACCTCAAGCTATACTACAGAGCAATAGTAATAAAAAGTGAATGGTACTGGCACAGAAATGGGCTGGTTGACCAATGGAATCAAAACAAAGACCCAGAAATAAATACACACACCTGAGCACACGTGATTTTAGACAAAAGACTCAAAACTGTATGATGTAATAAAGACAGCATCTTTACCAAATAATGCTAGTCTAATTGGATGTCTACATGTAGAAAACTGCAAATAGATCTATATTCATCACCCTACACAAAACTCAAGTCCAGGTTGATCAAAGACCTCAACATAAAACCAGATACACTAAATCTGCTAGAGGAGAAAGTGGGTAAGAGCCTTGAACTCATTGGTATAGGAGACAGTTTCCTGAACAGAACACCAACAGCTCAGGCTCTTAAGATCTACAATTAATAAATGAGACTTCTTGAAACTGAAAAGCATCTAAAGCAAAGGACACTATCAATAGAATGAAATGTCAGTCTACAGATTAGGAAAAGATCTTCACCAATCCTTCATCTAACAAAGGGCTAATGTCCAGAATATATAAAGAACTCAAGAAATTAAACACCAACAAACCAAGTAATCCGAATTAAAAAAAAAATGGGGTACAGAGCTCAACAGAGAATTCTCAACAGAGAAATCCTGAATGGTGGAGAAACACTAAAAATGCTCTGAGGCAGTTTTCTGACCTCCACAGGCGTGAGACACACACGTCGTCGTACACTTAACATGCATGCAGGCAAACACTCATTATGTAAAATAAAAAGAAATCCTTAGGAGGATGTCCTCCCCTATCAGGGGACTAGGAAAGGGGCATAGAGGGAGAAGAGGGAGGGTGAGTGTGACTGGAAAGAGATGGAGGGGCTGCAGCTGGGATACAGAGTGAATAAATGTAATAAATAAATAAATAAATAAATAAATAACCCTTAAAAAGTGTGAAAAAAAAACGAAAAAGAAAAAAAAACATACACCTTTTTTTTTCCATTTTAAACTTTTTCATAATTCTCACATAATATAAATATGCAGTGAAGCATGTGAAAATGCCAGCATCTGGATATTTTAATTAATTTTTAATGTTTAAAAGTGGTAGTTTCATATGTATGTTGTTTTGCACATCTTCCTTTGCAGAAGTTTTCTCCACATTTCCCCCCTACTTTTAACTTCAATAACATGAACGTCAGCCTGCTTCATATAGTTGTATAAATTCTACCGGTTTTCTTATCTTATTACCACCCTTTTCCATTCTTTCTCTTGTTTTCATTAACTCTATTTTTTCTTATAGTTTGCTGAGTTTCTTTGAGATAATTAATCTGACTTCTCTGTTGGACACACGCAAGTGTCTATTTCTTTGGGGTAATGGCTGGAAGTTATTTAATAATTTCTTGTTATTGATAGCTTTCCTTGGTATTGTGTTTCTTGTTGATTTTGTTTCTGTATGTGCATTTAAAGTGGCATCATCTTTTTCAAACTAGATGAATCTCCGTGTGAAAAACAGCCCCTGAAGATCGGTGGGAAGGTTACGTTTCAGATCTCACTGCCATTCTCTATGTGGAAAGAGTGCATCACAGGGAGGTGTTGAAAAACCAAAGACTATTGTTAAGGAGAGAGAAAATGCTGTCATGAAAAGCTGTTCTTTTTTTTTTTTCTTCTTTTTTAAGAAATATGTGTGTGTGCCACGTGGAAGGGAGTCTGTGGGTGTTGGTGAGGATGGCCAGAGACACCAGATTGGAGAGTCAACTCTGAAGTTACGGGAAGTTCTAAGCCGCTGGCTTGCATATTGGGAACTGAATTTAGGTCCTCTACCGGGTTAGCACACACTTCTACTTGCCGAGCCACCTCCTCAACCCTGTGAATAGCAGCTAATGTACGTAGATTGAGTGGATTTCATGGAAAAAGTTCATAAATTTCAAAACAAATGAAATATTTTGAGGATATGTATTTATATGTGTGTATGTCGACATGTAGCAAAATATAGATAAGTGTTCAAATTATTTAAATACTTTAAATAAATTTATTTTAAAAGCTTCAAAAAAAATGGCAGTTTTAAATAGTCCAACCAAACAGCTTCTGTTTACTGTTCCTGATCCTCTCAGACATCCAATGTCTTGGGTATTGGATACTGAGATTCTTGTTTTACAGATATCTGCTCTTCTAATTCCCACAGTGCTCAAAAGTGGAAGAGCCTTGTATTCCAATCTAAGTCTCTGAATGAATTGCTCAGTTGTCAATGCTACCCTGTTTCCCCTGTAGGAATATTGAGTATTCTACTCTTTTGGGAGGGGAGGATTTGGAGAAAGGGGAACCCTCCTCCATTGCTGGTGGGAATGTAACCTTGTACAACCACTTTGGAAATCAATCTGGTGCTTTCTCAGAAGATTAGGAATAGTGCTATCTTAAGATCCAGCTATACCACTCCTGGGCATATTCTCAAAGATGCTCTATTATCTTTTGTTGTAACAAGGATACCTGATCAACCATGTTCATGGCAGCTTTATTCGTAATAACCAGAGACTGGATCTTTTAAAATTTTAATTGTGCTTAGTTGTCTGAGAGCCCCTCTATGTGAATGGAACTTAGCATTGCATGGGAAGTATGGAGTTTTTGTTATAGCCCTAATCAGTTAACTTAGAAGTTTAAACTCAAATTCAATCTACATAGCTTTAAATCATAAATCTAATACTGTGATGTATCTATATGATTATGAAATTGTAGAATTAAGTGTTAATTGTATAAAATTAACTGTAAATTTCCTTAGTGTGACATTTTTATAATAGAAAATAACTTTTACTGGCATAACCTTTAAATTACCAATTTACATTTTAAGAGATTTTGGTGATTAATTTTCTTCTTTTTTATTTTTAACTTATTTTTTGTTAATTAATTTATTCACTTTGTATTTCAGCTGTAGCCCCTTCCTTCAGCCCCTCCCAATCACATCCTCCCTCCCTCATTTCCTCCCATGCTTTTCCTCCCCAAATCCACTGATAGGGGAGATCCTCTTCCCCTTCCATCTGACTCTAGCCTATCAAGTCTCATCAGGACTGGCTGAAGTGTCCTCCTCTGTGGCCTGGCAAGGCTGTTTCCCCTTCAAGGGTTGGTGATCAAAGAGCAAGCCACTGAGTTCATGTCAGAAACAGTCCCTGTTCCTCTTAATAAAGAACCCACTTGGAGACTGAGCTGTCATAGGCTACATCTGTGCAGAGGTTCTAGGATATATCCATACATGGTCCTTGGTTGGAGATTCAGTCTCACAAAAGAACCCTGTGCCCAGAATTTTTTGGTTCTGTTGGTCTCCTTGTAGAGCTCCTGTCCCCTCCAGGTCTTTCTATTTCTCCCTTCTTTCATACGATTCCCTGCACTCTGCCCACAATTTGGCTATGAGTCTCAGCATCTGCTTGGTGATATTTTTAATTTTTGAGATTTCATTTGTTTTATTTGTGCATGTGCATGTGTGTTTGTGTGTGTGCGGTTTGTTGCATTCCAGAGTCTGTGTGTAGGCTAGTGGACAACTTGCAGGAGTCAATTCTCTTCTTCTGCACTATGTGGGGCTCAGAAAATGCACTCTGGTCGTTAGGCGTGAGGACATTGGCTTTTGTCCATACCGCTGATGGAAACAGTTTTAAATGGAAACACTTCTCTTTTAAAAGTCAAGGGCCACTGGATATGAGATTTAGAAGACTAATGACGATTTTTATGCTCTTCTTCCATGGTGATAGAATACAGTATAAAGTGATCCTGAGAGGGAGCTTATCATTAATACTATAGTCCTCAGCCTATTGTTGCTTTATTTCCTAGTGATAATGGGTTATCTACATCCCTTTCTGGTTTTGTATTTTCTTTTAGCTAAGTGTCAATTGTTTTGCTTTTAAAATCATATTATCTCAGAAGTCTAGGCACCAGAGGTACCAAAAATAAGAGTGTTTTACAAGAAAACTCTCTGTTCACACACGAGGAACATGCTTGTACCTCAGGAACCCGCGATGCTGTTTCTTCCCCTAGAGGATTCTCATGTCTAGAAGCCAGTTTTCTGGATAACCAGTGTATTAGTTAATAATATTGTTGATGACAATTTGGTAGTCAAAACTAAACGAGGCATCTTAAACATTAAGAGTCAATGTATGTTTGTGGCTTTAATGTAAGCTAAAGTTTTGTCTCTAACATTTCTATAATATTGCTCAGATGCTTGAAAGGGCCTAGGGAAGAAAATGATACAGGTTTGGCAAATTGCTATGTGCAGTTTCATAAGCAATGAACAAAAAAACATAGGAATTTTCACCCATCTTTGGGCAGATGGTGAATGCAACAGCAGAGATTTCAAATATAGATGTAGCACATACATACTGCAAACAGCTGTAATAACTAAAAGACTTAGCCAAAAGACTTAGTCATTCTGGATTCCCCCACCCTCCAATACATGCTAGCATTCAAAAATAGACGTTTTTCTACAATTGCTATATAATTTATTTGGAACAGGCAAGTGAATTACGATATAGCAACTTTGCTGTGTGCTGAGGAGGCTGGAATTTGAGTTCTCCTCCATAACTGGTTGATTATCAGAACTCTCATTTATGATTTGGTGTGTGTAACTCACAGCCACAAGTGTTCCGAGTTTTGTTTTGTTTTTCTAACTGAGTCATCTGAAGCATTTTTTTTTTTTTGGAGTTTTTGCCAACACCAAGTAGAACTATTGTATTATTATCATTTGAAAATTAAAAAAAAAAACAAACTGAGAATAAAGTTTTTCTTTAAAATACTGTATATATAATATATTTTGATCAGGTTTTTCTCCCTCCTCCTGCTCCTCCAAAATTCTCCAATGTCTCTACCTACCCAACTTTATTTTCTTTCTCTCTTAAAAAATGCTCACACAAAATAAAACTTGATTTGATTCCCAAGCAGGTTGTATCAAATAGTTTTTCAGCAGAATAGGGACATAAACGCATATTACTTTAGAAATTTCCTGGACAACAATCTGTGGACAAAACGTCTAACAAAGTTCTCAGACCCCAGGTGTTCAAGATTTTTGGAGTTTTGCCAGTCACTATGAGGTCGGTTGGTATTACTCTGGTTCAGAGTATGTAGGGCAGGGGATCTCACGTCTGGCTTAGTCTTAAGTGACATGAATGCACCCAGTGCGGCTTTCACCAGTGCTTCCTAAGTGAATGAGGACTACATTTATACTTTTCCATTTAAAAAAAATTAAAGGAGGTTATGGGACCAAATAAACATTGTGAAATCTCACATAACTCAGTGGTTAGTCTTAAGGTTGGTGGAGGATATGAGTCTTAGCCATTCCCCACACTCAGTTTGCCAGATTTGAAGCTTTCTTGCTAGAACTGTGAGAACTCCCTTTCTTCTTGACTTCTTTTCTGCCCATGTTGTTTTTTTCCTCACTGGAATCCAGAAACTGTGTGCACAAGATTTTATCACCCTCCCCATAACCTCCAAGTATCCAGGAAAACTTAAAGGAGCCATTTATCACTGAGCATTTATATATACACTTGAGGGTGGCTGTAGCATAAAACAGTAGTAAGATCAGTGCATTGGCTAATTTTCCCCGTGCTGTGACTGAACTTGTGATAAGAAACAATTTATGGGAGTGGAGGTTTATTTTGTCACATAGTTGAAGAAAGAAAACATTCCTTTGGTGATTATGAGGTATTGGGATACATTCTATCTACCTTCCGGGAGTGATGGATGCTGGTGCTTAGCTCATTTTTCTCCTCTTTGTTTTATCTTGAGGTCCAACTTATAAGATGGTGTTATCCAGATCAAAGGTTGGTCCTCTCTCCTCAGTTAAATCTTTCTGGAAACATCTTCATAGACACATCCAAGTTGTGTGTCTATGGTGATTCTAAATCTCATCAAGTTGACAATGAAGATGAACAGTCCCAGATAGATTCTGGGTCTTCTAAATTTGATCCCTTAAGGCCTATATCCATATACCCTTATGCAAATCAAGTTTTGTGAGTTAATTATTATTTATATAACAAACTGTATTAAGTAGCATTATCATAGAGCTAAAGATGACTGGGCGATACAACCATTAAGTGTTCAAGATATTAGATGTAGAGTCATCTTACTCTTTTTTTTCATTTTCTAATTGTCTTACATTTTCTTTTTTTTTCTATTATTTTAAAAAAATTTATTTATTTATTATTAATTACAGTTTATTCAGTTTGTAGCCCAGCTGTAGCCCCCTCCCTCCACCCCTTGTAATCCCACCCTCCCTCCCTCTTCTCCTCCCATGTCCCTCCCTTAGTCCGCTGATAGGGGAGTTCCTCCTCCCCTTCCATATGACCCTAGCCTATCAGGTCTCATCAGGACTGGCTACATTGTCTTCCTCTGTGGCCTGGTAAGGATGCTTCACCATCAGAAGGATGTGATCACTGAGGTCTTGCCAGAGATAGCTCCTGTTCCTCTTTCTAGGGATCCCACTTGGAGACTGAGCTGCCATGGGCTACATCTGTGCAAGGGTTCTAGGTTATCTCCATACGTGGTCCTTGGTTGGAGTATCAGTCTCTGAAAAGACCCCCGTGCCCAGATTTTTTATATGTTTATTAATAAAAACTGCTCTAAGAATTTAAAGTGAAAATCAGAGCAGAACTCAAGTACTAGTGCAGTCTCAAAAGAAACAGACTTAATGAAAATATAAAATCCTATCATAATTTTCATTAGGTTTATTATAAATATATAATTTATATTACAAATACATATTGCATATGTATCAAATATATAATACAAATATGTTACAGTAAACAGTTAACTATTGCAATTTACTTTATGATATATACTAAGTTTGATGTCGGGAAATGTGAGGCAATGTTTTCTATAGGGTATTTTGACACCACTGTCTAAGGCAGGAATTGTGTCACCAATAATAGGGTATTTTGACACCATTGTCTAAGGCAGGAATTGTGTCACCAATACTACCACAGGTGGCTTCTCTTTTTGCCAGGAAATGGGAAAGGACTTGAGTGTTGCCTTTCTGAAGAGTAGTAGTCAAGGTTATCTAGAGGAAAGAACTTATAGAATGCATATATATGGCAATTTAAGCATACATATATACATACATGCATATATACATACATGCATACATACATACATGTATACATACATCTCTATCTATCTATCTGGCAATTTATTAGAATGGCTTACAGACTGTGGTCTACTTACACCAACAATGGCTGTCTACCGTCAGAAAGACCAAGGTTTCAGTAGTTGCTTAGCCCACCAGGCTGGATGTCTCAGCTGGTCTTCAGTATATGTTGGAATACTAAAGAAGTAGGCTCTCATGCCAGTGAAGGGATGGACTTGCCAGTGAGAGTGAGAAGTGTGGCTTAGATTTAAGGTGGATCTTCCCAACACAAAAATCTGAATTAGAAGTGGGTCTTTCAACTTCAAATAATTTCATTAAAAAATTCTCTCACAGGTATACCCAGCCACTTGAGTTTTAGTTAATTCCAGTGTAGTCAAGTTGACAACCAGTAATAGCCATCAGAGGTAGCATGATGGCCCATACCCTCACCCATAGCAGCCATTCTGTAGTTTCCCTCAGAACTGCCATGCCTTCCTCCTTTGGTTCTTCCTCCAACCTAGTAGCTGAAGCCCCCATTCTGGATCCCTTCAACAGAGACTGCTTGTATCAGTCATGCTCTCATTCTTTTCTTTTGCCAAAGGTTTTATGATTTTAACCTTTCTTCCATACTTTTCTAAATTTTATCATATTTATATTGGTTACTAAGTTCTCTAAAATTTTAAAAATGAAAATGTAAAAATAATACAAATTATTAAAGATATGCTATTAATGGGGGTAACTGTTATATTTTCATACCCTGTTATAATGTTTGAAACAAGTTAAACATGTTTACATACCCAAGCATTTACTATTTCCTTATGGTGGAAATATTAAAAATAATCTTCCTAGCTTTTAAATGTATATAATATTTAATTATTACATATATTTACTACTGTTTAGTAGCATATTTAATACTCTTAATACAAAAGCTAATAACACAAACTCCCATGAGAACTATAACATCTCATACAGAGCTCTCTATGTAGGGAAATAGACTTTCTATAAAGGGTATAAAGATGGATTTTGTGCTCTTCTGCAGTCACTATGTTCAGCTGGGTAGCATTTTTTTCCTTCAAGATACTTGGAGCACAAATACGGTATGGAAAAGAAGCACAGTAAAAAAAAAGTAATACATTAAGAAGTCTTCTTTTTTACTGTCTCTCCTTATTTATCTTCAGTGTATTCACAATCCAACTCTTACCCAGAGACAATAAAGCAAAAGGAAAAGCAGCACCATTTTCTGAGGCATAAAGTTCCCCAAGGCTGAATGAATCTGTTTCTGTTGGAAGTCCATGCATCATTTAAGAAATTGGACTGCAATATTTTTTGTGATCTCTCATTTACAACTTCTTGCTCTATATAGATGATAAGATGATAAAACTCATCTCTGTATTGATGGGAGGCAAT
This sequence comes from Psammomys obesus, assembly GCF_907164565.1. Lineage (NCBI taxonomy): Eukaryota > Metazoa > Chordata > Mammalia > Rodentia > Muridae > Psammomys > Psammomys obesus. The sequence goes on from NW_026596073.1 coordinate 34,901,395, forward strand.
AATGTCAATCACAGCTGAAAGTTCTGTAAGGTGCTGTGTGATCCTGTACTTCAAGCATTCCCAGAAAACTCAAGAACAGAGAATAACAAGCAAAGCTTTGGACTCAAAATTGACATGTAATCTTCAGTTAGGTTTACATTTGAAAGGAGAAGGAACCATGAGAACGTTGTCTGAGAGCAACTCGGTGATCTTCACAGTCCAGAAAGCCCACAGTATATATGCTCCTGGGAAAGCGGTAAGGGTCTGGAACAACAGGCCTGGAGTGAATGCCTTTGCTGGGACCTCAGTAGTGGACCGGCTTCTAGGCCAGGGAACAGAAAGTAAAGATAACTCAGTTGGTGGTAAGGCAGAGGGAGACAGCAACTGCCCTGGAATCAGCTGGCTGTTTCAGCGGATGTCCTCAGAATCCAAGATAGCTGCTTTCAGTGTGATTACTTATATACTTATTCAAAGAACACTTATGGAATATGATTTACCCTGTAGGCATAGCTACAAGCACTGTTAGAAATGCCTGTGCCCAAAGCAGAGTAAAGACTTTAAATCATCTCTATTGTTTTCATCAAAATTTAACACAGGAGATGCCCAGTGAATAAAGATAAGGAGGACTTCACAGTTAAGTGGAAACTATATAAAAATAAAAATAGCAAATTTATCAAATAATATCCATTCATCATTTATATTATGCTAAAACAGCATACACACATTTGATATGTAGCTTGATTACATTTCTTTTCTTGTTAATTAATTTTTAAAATTATTTTTACATCCTAGGGTAGCTCTATCCTTCCTCCCCTCCCAGTCCTTGCTCCCTTCCTTCCCCCTCTCCCTTGACTCTTCCTCACAAAAAGGGAGCTCTCTTTTCCAAACATGCTACCTCATCAAGTTGCATCAGGCCTGAGCATGTCCTCCTTTGCTGTGGCCTCTTATGGAAGTCCCACTAGGTGGGAGTGATCAAAAAGCTGATAAATGAGTCCTTGTCCCATGTAGTTTCCACTTCATTTACTAAAGGACCCACATTAAGCCTAAGTTGCTAATCTTCTATAGCTTTGTAGGGGACTTAGGTCCAGTTCATGCACAGTCCTTGGCTGATGCTTTAGTCTCAGCAAGCCCCTCTGGACCCTGGTTAGTTGGCTCTGTTGGTTTTCTTGTAGAGCTCCTGCCACCTCCATGTCCTTTTCTCTCTCCTTCTACTTTTCCACAAGACTCCCTGAGCATGGCCCAATGTTGCCTGTGAGTCTCAGTTTCTGTTTTGATGTGCTGCTGGGTAGAGTCTCTCAGAGAACAACTCTGTCAGGCTCCTGTCTGCATTTAGCAGAGTATCATTCGTTGTGTCAGGGGCTGGCACTCTCCCATAGGATAGGTATTTGGTCGGACCAGGCATTGGTTGGCATTTCCTCAGTCTCAGCTCCATGTGCTCTATCTTTATCCTTGCACATCTTGTAGGCAGGGTAAATTTGGGGCTGAAGTTTTTGTGGGTGGGTTGGAGTTCCCCTCCCTATACTAGGAAGCTAGTCTTGTTAGAAGCTGTCCTCTTCAGTCTCTATGGCCTCTGTTACTAGGAGTCACTATTTGAATCCCCCTAATATCCTCTAAGGTGCCTAACATGACTTAGGTCTCCAACTTGTCCCAGAGATACCCCACCCTTCATTTTTCTTTTCTCTATAGGCCTTCTGTCCTTTCATCCTAATCTCAAACCTACTAACTCTCTGCACCCCCTCTTCTACCTTGTTCTTGATTACATTTCTTCATTCCCTTTCATTATTGTTGGTTGTGACATGTCCCTGACAGTCATATACTTTGACTATGTATACTCCAGATGATGATGCTGGGACTCACTGCAAGAAATGGGCTGCTTGGGTTGGTCTTCACAGTTTCACAGCCATTCTTTCTATTCTCCGCTTCCTGGCTATGGATAAAATGGGACCAGTTGCCTCATGCCTTTGTTGCTATGATGGCTTTCTCTTCCTACTTTAAGATCAAATCAAATCTTTCTTTCCTGAAGTCGACTTTTCTTTTTTTTTTCTTTCAGGAAATTACTCTCAACAGCAAGAGAGGTGACACAGAAATGAATTCAACACTAGGAAGGCGGAAGGTATTCCTTAGTCTTTGACAAATGGATGATATATTTCATGACTAATGTAGAAAGATGTTCACTTTTACAGTCAACCAAGGTGGAGATGAGTTGTAAAGTATTTGCATCAGAACTTCCAAAAAGACAAATATTCTAGATTATGGGAAGCATAACAGATGGTTCAACCCTCAAACGGAGGAACTGCTCATGTCTGATGCTGTCTCCCAGAATTAACAATCAGGATAACTTCAAGATTAACATAGCTAAAATAGACATGTACAATTATATTTAGGAAAAGAGATTTGTATTCACTTAAGCCACGTAGACAGACTATACTAATCAAATTTCCTGGATGGTTCCTGCAATTTTCACATCTTTGAATTTTGTATAGTCAAATCTGTAAAATGAGAAAAATGTGTTTGGAGAGGATCATATGGCCTAGTATGTTCCTTTCCACAATGATGGTAACTAAAGAGGTGGCTTTCATGTTGCAGTGTGACATAAAAGCAACCCACATTAAAACTGGAACTCCTTCTTTGGTTCTCCCATAGAAGGTATGAAAGAACATCTTACATTGGGGAACAAAGGATCCAGGAGACAGACAGAGAAATAAGTTTTAAATGCCTTCTAAGGCTTTCATGACAGCAATGTCTCCATTGATTCGATGATTATGTCACATCAGAAGGAACAGTTTCTCTTTCCGTCTAATTTTCCCACTGACTATCAAGATGACTGACACCTACGGTTAGAAACCTCCTGGTGTTTTCTGTTAAATCTATATTTTTAAGCACTGTTTCTCCTGTGTAGGGCCTTCTTCTAAAATGTCTGCGATATAAGCTGATGTTTGATACATGTTTGTTTTATGGTGTCCATGATGAAATTGTAGAATCCCCCAGAGTACTGAATTCTTGCTTTGCTTAGCAGCATTCCTTTGTTTGACTTTTGTTTTTTCCCTCTGTAACCTACAAACAGTTCAGTTATAATAAAAATTGCCTTCACATTGCCCCATGAATTAGCTGTAATCATCTTTCACTATGAATAGTAAACTTAGGATGGTTCTCAGTCATTGAAATGGTTACAATTTCTTTTCTTTTCTTTTTTTTGAAATGGCTTCTGTTCTATTCACTTTTTTATGATGGTTACCTTGGTTGTCAACTTGATTGGATTAAGAGATGATTATATGTATCCCACAAGCAGAAAGACACACACGACATAGAATCACTTATAAGTGGACACTAAACCTATAAGATAGGATAAACTAAAATCTGTACACCTAAAGAAGATAACAAGAAAGAGGACCCGGGGTAAGATGATCAATCCTCACTTAGAAAGACAAATAGGATGGACATTGGAAGTAAGAGAAAACAAGTAACAGGACAGGAGCCTACCACAGAGGGCCTCTGAAAGACTCTACCTAGAAATGTATCAAAGAAGATGCTGAGACTCATAATCAAACCTTCTGCAGAGTGCAGAGAATCATTTAAAGAAGGAGGAGTTAGTATGAACTGGAGAGGACAGGAGCTCCACAAGGACCAAATATATCTGGGCACTGGGGTCTTTTATTAGACTGACACTCCACTAAGGACCATGTATGGATATAACCTAGAACCCCTGCACAGATGTAGCCCATGGTAGCTCAGTATCTAAGGGGATTCTCTAGTAAGGGGAACAGGGACTATTTCTGACATGAACTCAATGGCTGGCTCCTCAAACTTCCCCCCACCCCCACGGCAAGAGCAGCCTTGCCAGGCCGTAGAGGAGAACATTGCAGCCAGTCCTGAAGAAACCTCATAAGCTAGGGTCAGATGGAAGGGGAGGAGGACCTCCCCTATCAGTGGACTTGGAAAGGGGCAGGGAGGAGATGAGGGATGAAGGGTGAGATTGGGAGGGAATAAAAGAGGGGGAGACTGAGTCTATGGGCTACATCTGAGCCAGGGTTTTAGGTCCTTTGCATGCATCAAAAGGAAACAAGCACACAAACACACTATCACCACCAAACTTTCCGATTTTAATGTGAATCTTCTTAATATGTTTTAACTATACATGTTTTGTCACCAGGCCACCTATGAATTGTTTTCACTATTGGTTTTATATTTATTACTTTTCTTTCTGTACTGTGCTATCGATAGTGCATTTGAAGTTATCACAGCCGGTATTAGAACAAGGAAAGAGTTTATTGTCCTCACCTTGTCTTAATTACTACTCTAAGAGTCTACTTATGTATATTTAATTCTATTTACAAAGCATTCTGTATACTGTGTATAAGATGCTGCTTATAAGATAGCTTAGATGTAAATGATGCTGTCATGATGGATAGAATTTATGGATGGGAGAGATAGATGGCTTAACAGTTAAGAGCTCTAGCTGCTTCTGTAGAGATCCAGTGTCCCAGGGCTCACATGTTGGCTCACAATTATCTGTAACTCCAGTTACCAGAGATCCTATGCCTACTCCTTCCCCTGCTGTCACTGCAAGCATATAATGTATCTTCATGCATACAAACAAAACATTCATAGACTTAAAGTAAATGAACAAATGCTGTTTATAAGAGAATGTGATTTTGTAACAGAGGTTACATAAGATATATTTACAGATGCTAAAAGATTATTTCTTAAATTTCTTTTTTACAGGTATTCAAACAATTCTGTTTGGCTCCAGAGTATTTTGTTTCTAAAATACAATTATTCTGTGCATCAACATATTTTTACATATAATATGTATTACATGTTATATAAATTACAAATATATATAATTATATATGCCTTCATTATAAGCCTCAAGTTAGTAAAAATGATAATTTCTATTACTTATACTAAGATAAACCGTTGCCACTAAATGTTTTTCAGATGCTTCCTAAAATAAGCAAAAGTGAATGAAAGAAAACATGGAAATGTAAACTAACACATTTAAAATGTGTGATTTATATTAAGAATTTACCACAAAGATTGAACTTGCTATTCAGGAAACATTCAATGTTTTCATCCCAGAAGTAATTTACTCATTTTAAATATGAGAGGATATTTTAAATTGCAACCAGGCCTGAACATGTTTCGTTCTTTTTAAAAAATTCACCACCATGCCCTATAGCTAGAAGATGGAAGATGGGAAGACGGAAAGAGTAATTTCCGTGATATGTTTTCTGAAGTGGAGGTTGAATTGAGGCAAGTTAATAACTGCACTTAATGTGGAGATTCCTATACACATCCCAAATTTCCATTTTACCATCGTTAAGTAAAATTGTAATGGTAGAGGGTTACTGATAAAAAATTAAAATAAGTTTCCTCCTTATGCTTCCTAAGTATTTTACCATTATATATTCCATCTAATGAATATTTTATAGAAATGCTAGTTTTAGATTAAACATTTCGTAGCAAAGTATATTACATTCTTGGTGAGGGTTGGTGTGTATATAGGAGAGGATGGACAGCTAGGAAACGTATGTAGTTATTACAATAAATGATTTTAAGAACAGAGAGTTCCTGATGGAAGGATGGCAATATTGACTTTTTAAATTCAGTAAGTTTGTTGACCACCCAAGCAGTCCAGTGGAATCCATGATTCCTCCTTGCAAGGAATATGTTTTAAGTCTGAACCCAGGATCTAACACCACCTTCTCCATATGTGAGGAAATACCAGCATTCTGTTAAGTGATACTGGCTGGTACTGCAGTGTGTTGTACATAGACTTGGAAGGACACAGGTCACAGAGTTGCAGAGAAGCCAGCACTGGTCACAGTAGCAGCTATTTTTGAAAGAAGAAAGAAAGAAACCAGTCTCCTTGAAGACACAGTTGAAAAAGCCCAGAATCTGAAGTGAGATATAAGCAATTATCTCTTTAAAGGGGGATTTTTAAAGCAATACATTCTCTAATATATATTTTAAAAAAATGACTCGCTAACATAGATCAATGAAGAACAAAAAATTGTGAACAAAGACTTAGTGTAAGTTGAAGAACCAAGACTATCTCAAACCAAGGCCATTCTTTAGTTGAATAAGGATTTTTTTCAGGTCTCTATGAATAGAAGTAGTTATTTTACAATGCCACACTTCTTCATATTTAGTTTTATATAACTACTCAAAGATCAATTACTTTAAACAACCTTTTATTGCATACAGGGATGTCAGTTATTTTCAAAACTTCATAAATCCTCGAGTCCAGCAGCTGTCTTAAAGGGATAGGACTAGAATGCAGGCGTAGATCACTTGACTAATATATACATGTTCAATCCTAGGTTTAATCCTTGGTTCAATCCTCAGAATCTTCAATAGTTAATCAATCATTCAAAACCTATGGCCTTGTGGGTGTAAAATGGGCCCACCCATCTACAGTAATTTCTAACAAACCTGAATTAAATCTTAGTTACCAAGATATAAGCTCTTAGCATTTAATTCTATTATTTTTGTTTCCTTCCAGACACACGGAGGTTACCTATTTAACTATTTGACACAGAAACCTCAAAAAAAATTTATTGATCAAAATTATGTTTTGAAGAATTTTTTTATTCATCAAAATCTTGAATGACAAAAATCTTATAGACTTCTGTACTCCATAAATATGGTTCCTATTAAAGCAGAGAAGTATAGTCAACACATTAAAATAGACTTGCTTTTGAGATCACATTGTCACTTTTGGTTTCCCTCATAATTTCCTAGGATAAAATATGGAAGAGTATAAAGGGGATCTCATGTTAGCTACCAAGGGAACCTACCACTTCTTTGGTTTGTCTCAATGTGTTCAGCTCCTTTCCTGTGCCTGGTGTATAGAAACTGAATAACGTGTCAAGCTGGAAAATTTATGTACCTACCCTTATTTAAAATGCTTTTGTTGTGTTTCTGATTATTTTGCTTATTTATTTTTGTTTAGTTCTGTCTTGCGTTTTTACTTAATTTAGTCATGTTGACCTAATATGGACACCTGTATTGCTTCACTTCTTTATTTCTATCACATCATTTCACTAAACCTGGAGTTCCTGAATTTTTTATGTTTCATCCATTGTATTTATTTCCTTTGAGGTCTTTCATCAAATAGAAGACAGGTAAAAATGTAAAATGTCTGCCGTGATGTTTGAATAACAAAACTGTTTAATTTATTTTTCTTCCTAGATACTTCATGTACAATGAGTAAATTTCACAAAGCACATAGGCATATAGTAAAAATGTGTATTTATCTTATTTCCATGATCTAGTTGCTTGTATGTCCTTTACAAAGACAATTTATGTCATAGGATTGTACACCACTGTCTTAACTTCACATATAAATTATTTAAAATTATTTATATTATATATCTATCATCTATCAGTCATCTTTGTATCATCTATCTATCTATCCATCCATCTGCCTATTATCTATCTAACTCTATTATTTATGTATCTATCGCCTCTGTATCTATCATCTTTCTTTCGATTTATTAATCATTATCTCCTCAGTTATCATCTATCTTCTACCATGTGTCTGTCTTCCTGACTATGATAATGATTTCTAACGATTGGTCTTGAACTTGCTTCTGTTAATCTTAAACTTAAAAACATTGTGTCTTAGAAGTTGTTCCTCATCGGCTTATAGTATGTCATTAAATGCACATAGTATTCTCTTTCGTAGTTAAACTTTAGATTATTCATGACTTTCCTATTGTTCTTCACTTATGTTGCTGGTAATATTCTGCATTAAAAATGATGCAAAACTGAATATTCTTGCACATGTGTCCTGTGGCTTTGGTACTTCCAGCTACAAAATGAGAAATTATATTGATACTAGCTTCTCCTTAATTTTCTCCTTTCCTTTCAGATTTTGGTATTCAGAGATTTTCCATGACAGGATTTATTGCATTTATATTCTTTTCTTTAATAAAAATCCCTACAATTCCTAGCTTTAGATTTGCATTTAAATAGGTTTGCTCTTCAAAAGAAATCCCCTGCCAATGTTTGTCCTCTTCAGTTAGCTGAAGTTGCTTCTTAAAGCTTCCTTCAAAAGGTGTAAAACTGTTCACACTCAGTGTTTGGGTTCTGATGTGAACTGTTCCCTACAGGTTCAGTGTTTGAACACTTGGTCCCCACGTAGTAGGACTGTTTTAACAGTTATGGAACTTTTAGAAGGTGAGGCCCAGCTGGAAGAAGTGGGTGTCAGTGGACCAACCATAGAGGTTTATGTGTCAGTCCTTTTTCCTTCCCTCCATCTCCTTCCTTGTTTATGGAGAGATGATGTTTTAGGCCTAAGAGCCTGCTATTCTGAGCGGCCCCCATTAGTGCGGCCTGTGCCTTACGGTATGACCCCAAATACACCTCTTCTCCCAGTGGCTTCTTTTGGTCAGATATTTGATCTCACCAATGAGTAAAGCAATTAACACTTTTAGTTCCATGTGTTACCTTTACACTTGAACAATAGCATGGGCGGTGGTGTAATTTTCAGATCATGTTCTGTCAACCTCTTTGAAGATTTAATTGCTACACCGAATTTTACCATTGAAAATTGTACTAGTCTTCTATTACAATCTGAGGGCATTCCAGTTTTTTTTTTCCTTTCAGTTTAAGTGAATTGATATTTCATCATGATACACAAAGAAGTATTTAATTATTTTTGGTGTCTAACAAATCTGTGTGCCTTTGTTTTGTTTTTAACCATTTCTTTGCTTCTTAAAAAAAAAAAAGCAGAGTCAATCTTTGAAATTGTAAGTTTAAACTCTTGCTTGCTTCTAGACAAGTTTCTGAGTATTCTCTATAAATTTGGTCCTGTTCATCACTCATCAATTTTGTTAGATAGTTCCCCTTTACAAATCTTTCAGATAGTTTATTTTTCTACATTTTTATCTTTATTAGCTTATTTTTTGTTTTTAATTACTCTTTCCCTCTTTGTATTTTGTATTTTTTTACATAGTTTTCATAGCTGCCAACCGTCTTTAAAGTGGCCTTTAATCCTGTGAGAAGTTTAGTTTTTTTCTCTATTCTAAATTGTGCTTGCTTGTATTATTTTTGAAATAAAACCAATGATTTATTTTATGGTATGTGTGACTACCTGAGTGTGTGTGTGTGTGTGTGTGTGTGTATATATATATATATATATATATATATATATATATATATATATTGTATATGTATATGTATATGTATATACAATACATATATTGTACGAGAGTGCTTCAGATCTTCTGGAACTAGAATTATAGATAGTTTTGGGCGACCATGTGGGTGCTGGGAATTTAACTAGGTGCTCTGGAAGACCAGTGAGTCCTATTACCCGTTTCTCACCATTGAGACATAATTTACCACTTAAATTAATAATATTTGTGAAGACATGCAGTGTGCAGGTATCACTCTAGGTAACAGTAATTAAGGAGAAGGGGAGAAGTGGGTACATTAGAGTTTGTTTTTATGTCTCTACTATGATCATGTTTTACAGCAGTGGTTACGTCATTTAATGCCTACACACTTTTTTCCTGCATTTTATCTGAATAAACATGTTGTTTTTAAAAACTAATTAAGGTGAACTATTTATTTGTAACATGTGTCTTTCCACTTTAATTTAGATAAATGTTTTATTTTTATTGAAATAGAATAAGTAATAAAGAAAAAATGTTGCCAATCATTTTTCTGCTTTTTTTTTTTTTTGGTGGTAAAAGTACATAGGAGCATTTATTACATATCTTTTTATTGGTCATCTTTTAAGGATTTTGAAAAACCTCTCTGTGTATGTGTACTTATACACGTGTGTGTAGTGTGCTTAGGTGTCTGTGGAGATGAGGGAAGGTTTGTACCCTTGTGAACTGTGAGTGTGGGTGTTAAGAGCTGAACTTGGGTCCTCTATAAGAGAGGTCCTGAGTTCCATTCCCAGCAAGCACATGGTGGCTCACAACCATCTTTAGTGAGATCTGGCGTCCTGTTCTGGCACACAGGTGCACACCGAAGAAGAACATTGTGTATATAATAAACAAATAAATCTTTAAAAAACAAAACCCAAAACAATCAATCAAACAAAAACACCGATTCATGTCTCCAGCCCTATTGCTCTTCTTCAAATGCAATTAACTCTTCCTTACCTAGTTATTCTTATGTTCCATGCTATTTTTTTCTTGGTAAAATAAATAAATAAATATGTAAACAAAAAGTCTAGCCTTAGGTCAGTATATACACATACATCAGTATTTCTAACATAGTCTAAAGTCTCTATTTGTATAGCGCGCGCACACACACACACACACACACACTTGTTACACATTTAAAAAGATAACAAGAAGATGAAGATAATAGCTACAGAGACACTATGAGATTTACAAGGTTTAAAAATTGCACTTGGGTTTTATTTGTTTACTTGTGTGGTTTTTATTTTTATTTTTGAAAACAGATTCTTCTTTCATACAATACATCTCAACCACAGTTTCCCCTTTTGCACTCCTCTGTTTCTCCTCACTTTCCTTCTTCCACATATCCAGCCCCACTTTATTTTTTATTTTTAATTTTTTATTAATTACACTTTATTTACTTTGTATCCCCCCTGTAGCTCCCCCTTCTCCCCTCCCAATCTCACTCTCCCTTCCCCTTCTCCACGCATGTCCCTCCCCAAGTCCACTGGTAGAGGAGGTCTTCTTTTCCTTCCTTCTGATCCTAGTCTATTAGGTCTCATCAGGAGTGGCTGCATTGTCATCTTCTGTGGCCTGGTGAGGTTGCTTCCTCTTCAGGGGAAAGTGTTCAAAGAGCAGGCCAATCAGTTCATATCAGAGACAGTCCCTGTTCCTATTACTAGGGAACCCACTTGGACACTGAACTGCCATGGGCTACATCTGTGCAGGGGTTCTAGGTTATCTCCATGCATGGTACTTCGCTGGAGTATCAGTCTCAGAAAAGACCCCTGTGCTCAGATTTTTTTGGTTCTGTTGTTCTTTGTGGAGCTCCTGTCCTCTCCAACAGCCCCCTCCCCTTATTTTCTTTAGAAAAAAGCAGGCCCCCAAGAGACAACTACCAAACATGAGAAGACGAATTACAACATGACAAGGCAAAAGCTCTCATCTAGAAGCTGGATAAGGCAACACAACAGGTGAAAAAGAGTTCCCAGAGCAGGCAAGAGTCAGAGTCACAGCTGCTCTCTGTTAGCAGTCAGCCTGGTGTTTTTACGGCACTTTCAGTTCTTTGCAGGACAATTTGTCAGGATTTATCTCGTTCTAACAACAGTTCTCCCTACGAACTAAAGTAATGTGCTAGTCGATTTGTTAGCCTGCATTAATAGAGCTTAACATTGCAAAGAACTCCTCACCAATTTCTCTCCTGTAGTACTGTTCTGCTTGTGTCAAATGTATATACAGGTGTGAGTTATGTGTTTGCGTGTGTCTGTGTTTGTCTGTGTGTACATTTTTAGAGGAGAAGGGAGAAGATTGAGAGAGAAAGATCTAGCTTAATTTTTTACCTCTGTAGCCAATACTACACTTGCTGGGGAAAATGTCTTGCTACTAGGTATGGGCCATTTCTGCAGCCAAGGGATTTTTCATTTCATTCAGAAGTTCTGTTCTTGTTTTGGAGAACTGGATCACGATCTTTTCCTTGAGGGATGTGGTTGGGGCATGTCTTTGTGTACATTTCCTGCACTGAGTTCTGGATACCACTATTCTATTTTGATTATTTTATTCAAATATTATTTAATTTAAATTTATAGATGACTTAACTCACAGATGTCATCTAGTCTCAGATAGGTATAAATTGGACATCTATTCCCTGCTCTATTTATAGTTACATGGTTGTTCAAAAGAGAAAAAGAAACACACTATTTCTTATGCTCAAAACCAAAATACTTACTTTTACCAAACAAAAGTAGGCCTTTATCTTGGAATATATTACCAGAAAACTTTTAGAAATAAACAGTGAAATGAAATATGATAGATGATAGAAATATAGCATCATCCCTGTGAATGAACAGTAAATTCTTATGCTACAACCTCACAGATACCTATCAGCACACAGTGTCACTGTGGTCGCAATCCATGGGAAAGCCACTGGAGACCTCTATGCTTGAAAAATTAATCTTCTCATAATGATGCAACCAACCAAAAGACACTTTAAGAACTATGTGATGCTCTCCTTGTGGGGATCCTGTCCTCTCCAGATATTACTATTTCCCACTTCTCACATAAGATTCCATGCACTTTGCCCAACAGTTGGCCGTAAGTCACAAGGAGAGCAACAGAACCAGAAAATTTGAACACAGGGTTCTTCCCAGAGACTCATATTCTAACCAAGTACCATGCATGGAGATAACCTAGAACCCCTGCACAGATGTCGTCCATGGCAGTGTAGTGTCCAAGTGGGTTACATAGTAATGGGAAGAGGGACTGCCTCTGACATAATCTGAGGTGTTCTTTGATCACCTCCCTCTGAGGGGGGAGCAGCCTCACCAGGCCACAGAAGATGACAATGCAGCCATTCCTGATGTGATATGATAGACTAAGGTCAGAAGGAAGGAGAGGAGGACCTCCCCTATAAGTGGACTTGGGGAGGGGCATGCGCGAAGAAGGAGGAGGGAGGGTGGGATCGGGAGGGGAGGAGGGAGGGGCTTATGGGGGGATACAAAGGAATAAACTGTAATTAATACAAAAAAAATAAAAAAGAACTATGTGATGGACTTGAATTTTCTAAAGATTGCAGATAAAGATATTTTTTAGTAACTTAACAAATCCCCAGTATTTATTTTATGAATGGCTCTATGCCAGGTGAAAGCTCATTGCTGACCTTAGCCCAGAGTGGCCCATTTACATCTACCTACCAGAGACAAGAGAGATAGTTTCATGTTGAGACATAACTGATAGAAAATGACGCAGAGTAGGAAGTAAAAAGAAAAATCTCCTCTACAGCATCCCTGGTTTTCTGAAGTAATGAGGACCATGTGGATTAATGAGATTGTGAAACTATTACAACTATTAATTTTTCTTTTTAGTCTCTTGACATGTACAGTGAAAAATTAGGCGAGCTAGACAATTCTATTTGAAAGTGTAAATGAATAAAGGATGAGATTAAGTTCACATTGGAGTGTGTTTGAGTTGTTCTTCACACATATTAACCTACATAGTGAAGCTAAAATTCTTTTACATTTCAGACTGTGGATCTTCCTTGAAATCTTCTGGGCTTAGCCTTAATTCTCCACATTTCACAGTTGCAACATGTTTCCAATAAAATTGAAAAATAAGTTTATTCTGTGTTCTCTCTCTCCTTCTCATTTTCATCCAGGACATGAACTCTTCTAAAAAATTTGCATAGTAACATTTACACTCTTTTCTGCTCTATGAAGAAATATAATTAAAAAGGTGAAAGACACTGAGCTGATGGCTCAGAATGCACTAATTCATAATGGTGTATTAGCATTCTGATTAAAAAAAAAATCTAATGAAACCGGAGGACTATCTCATGCTCGCCCTTCTCATTATATGTATGGTGAGTTCTGAGACTCAGGCAATGTTGCCGCAGAAAGGCTATCATAAGTGAATGTTGCTTAGGAAGCTATTCAACGGGAGTTTTAAACAGCTGTTCTCCGGCTTCATTAAGACTCATTATGAGTTGTCATGTAATAGAGAACTTATATTTTTTGATGATCTCTGCATACCAGTAAAGATAAAAGTATGTCTTAAGGCAGAACTAAAAAGAACAGAAGTTGGTACATATTAAAAATAGATTACTAAAATGCCCTAGTTAGTTGGCACAGACCTTAAAAGCCCAGTACAACTATTCAGATTTAAAGGGAAAGATAAAAAGTGACTAAACTCACTGAGCTTTTAATACATCAATGGTTATATTTTAGGGGGAAAAAAAACCCTCCAGTCTTTTATATGAAAGGTACCTGGTGGCCCAGGGATTGATCTGTTCCTCTTCTGCTGGGATTCAGAGAGTTGGCATGGCCATGGCCCCAAGGAACATTCTGATGGCTTTTCTAATTGTTCCCTGTCTTCAAGGGCAGGTGGAGTTACATCTACCCTCCACATATCACACCCCAGACACCTTCCCTACTGCACAAAGTGAAAGGCTACCTCAGCTCTTGGTCAAAGCTGAAGGTCATTGACACAGCTAGTTCTGTATCAACAGGGATCTTCAGAATTAACACATTAGAAAGGACTGAGGGAGTGTGTGTGTAGGAACAGAAATCCAGAGAATCAAAAGTTTTGGAGCTCTTTTTGCACGGTAAGCACACTGATTAAAAACAAAACCAAAGAAAACAACAACAACAAAAAACTTTTATTTTGTTAGATTATTGCCATTAAATTTAGCAAGAACTTTAAATGGGTGCCCTTTTTAATTCATCATGAAGGATAAGAAACACCCAGGGTTAGGGTGGAGATGAGATGACTGAGCAGTTAGGAGTCCTTACTGCTTTATCAGAGGGCTGGAATTCAGTTCCCAACACCCAAGTTTTACAGTTTAAAACTGCCTATGGCTCCAGCTTCTAGGGAATCTAATACTTCCTTCTGGCCTGCAAAGTCACCCACAAACATGTACACACACATACATACACATACAACCTAAAAAAAAATCTAAGAATGAAAAGATCATCAAGCACCATATACAATATTATTATTGCTATTACTTTTCAGTTGTGGCATAGATTGGGATTAATGATGGTGACATTAACACTGCTGGTAGTTACTACTCTCCTATCAAAGGTAACATCAACATGCTTACCAGGTATTTCCTTGTGATTGTCTTTGCATCTATGTCTCTATTGCAGGTTCATTTACATCCTTATTTTCGAGCCCATTCACTCTCAACTAGAACCCTGTATCATTTGACAAAAATTGATAAAATATGAAATAACTGACTTTCCTGTTTCTACTGTATCCTTGTGAAAAGAGCTACTGTGCCAGGTACATTGCATGTGTACTCATTGTAGAAGAGCAGATTACCATAATCAAGACATCTCAGAGAAAGCACCCTTCTATGACAGAGACCAGGTGTGAATGTGGTGAAGAAAGATGGCCTCTTGAGGCCACATGTGTATTTATACAACACAACATAACTGCAGAACGCTGAGGACACCAGCCATGATCTGAAAAACATAGGCAGAGTAAACAAAAGCAAATATCCTCAAATGTGCACCAAGCTGTAAGACATAAACAATATCTGCTTTACATAAGATTAGTATGAAAGGAAGACAGATGTTATTAGGTGAGAGAACTATTCCTGTAAAAACAGCAAGTGAATAAAACGGGATCCAGCCAAGAAAAAAAAAAATAGTGTTTGAGCTTGTATTAGCTAGTATTATTCTCAGAAGCACAGCCACTGGAATCCGTCTATATAGATCTAAGTACAGATTTAAATGTATAGACCTAATGCTAGGTGTACTGATGCACATTGATGATGCTACTGCTGGGGAGACAGGGACAGAAGGTTTCTGGGATTTGCTGGTCAGATAGTTATGCTGAACTAACTCCAAGTTCAGGGAGTGACAATCTCTCGAAAATAAGCAAAAGACAGTTGATACTGATCTCTAGCATCTACATGTACACACACACACACACACACACACACACACACATGCAAATGTCACATATAGACAAACACCTTCCTTGCTCAAGTGTATAGATTAATAAAAATGACTTATTAAAAGAATGGATACATATGAATATGCAACTAAATTCTTTGTAAGCTGGAAACCGATGATTTAGCTGCAACCCAAGACTGAAGGCCTGAGCACCAGTGACACCAATGATTTAAGTCCCAGACTGGATATGAAGTCCCAAGGACCAAAATAACTAATTTGATACCCCAAGGCAGAACAAGATGGATGCTCCAGTTCAAGAGCAAAAGACTTTATGTTTTGCTAACTTTCAGTACTGTTTTTGGTCTTGATGGTTTGAATGATATCTACCTCCACAGGTGACAGCAATTGTCTCACCATTTACTATCTCAAGTAACAATTTCTTCTGGACATTTTCATTAATATACCCCAAATTATAATTACTAGCAATCAGGGCATCTATTACTCCAATCAAGATGATACGTAATATTAGTGATTGTATCCCAATTTGTAGTCTTTTTAAGTCTATTTTTTTCCTTTTTTTAATTTTAGTTTTTATTAATTACAGTTTATTCACTTTCTGTCCCCCCTACAGCTCCCCCCTCTTCCTCTCCCATTCCACCTTCCTTTCCTCTTCTCTACCCATGTCCCTCCCCAAGTCCACTGATAGGGGAGGTCCTCCTCCCCTTCCTTTTGATCCTAGTCTATCAGGTCTCATCAGAAATGGCTGCATTGTCTTATTCTGTTGCCTGGTAAGGTTGCTCTCTCCTCAAGGGGAGGTGATCAAAGAGAAGGCCAATCAGTTCATGTCAGAGACAGTCCCTGTTCCCATTACTATGGAACCCACTTGGAGACTGAGCTGCCATGGGGTACATCTGTGCAGGGGTTCTAGTTTATCTCCATAAATGGTCCTTGGTTGGAATATCAGCCTCAGAAAAGATCCCTGTGCCCAGAGTTTTTGGTTCTGTTGTTCTACTTGTTTGAAAAACTATTGAGTTTTATCAGTCAGCTGTTGAAAAATTAGATTATTGGTCTTTCATATTGAATCATCTTTAGACTAATATCTATTACTGGTAATAACTGTTAAGAGTTTGGGAACTTGAAGATAATTAACTTAGTATTGGTTGTTTATTTAATGTTCCAAGGCATTATTCAAGTAGGATATGAATTTCCTATTTTATGTTATTTTTAAATGGTCCCAGATTGAACAAAGTGGTAAATGGTAGCATCATTATTGAGATTTAATCTAATCCCTTGCAGGATATCCAGTGTTTTCTTTTATAAGAGGCTTCAATTTCTGTCCATCTTTCATCAGGAAAGAAATTTAGGCAATTCCAAAGTTTTATATCTTTTTTTTTTTTTTATAATCCTGAGAGGAATATAGGGTCAGAGTTACAATCCACATTTAATAGATGAAGATCCAGGTGAAAGAGGCTACATGAATTGGGTAGGCAAAGTACCCAGTTAGTAGATGACGTGGGGCTTCAACCTAGGTGTTCTGAAATCTATCTAGCAAGTCTGTATGCTCCGTGTAAACATATTGCCATGCACTTAATTATGGAGAGATTACTAGGAAGCAGTTGAACTGGTTTTGGTTAATCTGTTGCCTGGAAAGAATTGTGGGTTAAGATGGGACTGATTTGGATAATCCCTGAAAATGAAGCAGACATTTCTGCAGTGTTTTATTTTTGTAATCACTTTAAAATAATTTTCATTTTAAAGAAAAGTGTTAAATATACAGTACTTCTAACAGTAAGGAAAAGTCTGTGTCTAGCTCAGCATGTGAAAAGATGACAGGCAATTTAATTTTGCTGTGCAGACTGTAGTTCTATCTTGTAATAGATAGTACCACCTTAGTTTTATGCTGAATTTCTCTGTTTCTGAGGATTTAACAAAGTGTGAATGACCTGTTCTCCCCATGAAAGATGACAAGCATGCTGTGATGACAATACCATGCAATCAGTTTTTAGAAAGGATTCTCTCTATTCCCCATGCAGCCACTAAAATAAGAATGGATTAAAACAGAAAGGGCTTGGCTAAGGTAAAATGGGACTTAGATGTTAGAGGTCATGGTCTTCCATTAAATACTTTTGTAATCATCACCCTAAAATTTTATAAAGAAATTTTACTGCTAAAAATGAAATGAAATGATTTGTCTTTCTTTTGTATCGTGACCATGGTTTCTCTGATGAAAGAGCAATTATTTTGCTTTCTGATTCTATTCAACTTTATTTCTCTGCATGACAAGTCCTATCTTTTATTTCCAATGCAATTCAAACTTCCATTTTGATAATACTTGAGGTCAAAAGGAAAAGGTATGAGATGCATATCATTTGGATGTAAGTCTATCATAGGCCATTCACAGGAGTATGTCTCATTTCCTCTCTGTATCACTTTACTCAATATCAAATGGACCATTTTTTACCTGTATTTTCACTATATTTTATTCTAAGCATTACAAAGTATGTTCATTTTAAATATGAGTATCACAGTGGGGGAATTTAGTTATAAAATCATGGGTCAGATCAGACTTTTGCCAGAGTAAACTCTATAGAATACTGCTTTTATAATCTAAAGAGAATGGTATGGAGGGATAATATTAAGGAAAGGATATACGAGTTTCCTTTAGAAATACAAATGGTCCTATGGATTCTAAAAGTAGATAATTTTTCTCTTTATTATTTCTTTCATTTTAGAAATTAAACTTATATCATTCCCTACTTTCTTTTCCACCCTCCAAACACCTGTATACCCCTCAGTGCTCTTTCAAACTCATAGCTTCTTTTCATTAGTCATTGTCACATGCAAATATGTATATGTGTACATCCACATATACATATATGTGTATATATGCACACACATATGACTATTTCTCTCACTCTCGTCATTTTTTAGTTGTCTATGTTTCTTTGTATAGGGTTGAGGCCTTGTTATCTTTATTCTATCTGTCTTGGCATGTGTATTGTTGTTATTCTTGTTCAGCTCATATTGGTGAACTTAGTGGGTGCTAATTCTTGCTATCCCAGGAGACACAATATCACAACGAATTCCACAATCCTTTGCTTCTTACAGTCTTTCTGCCTCCTCTTCTGCAATATTCCCTAAGCTTTAGGTGCAGTTACAGTTTTGTAGATGTATACGTTGGGACTGGGCTCCTTAACTCTGTACTTAGATTGGTTGCGGTTTTCTCTAATAGTTTTGTTTTTGTTTTTGTTGTTTTGTTTCGCAAAAAGACATTTTCTTTTTGATAGTGGTTCCTCCAAAAGTCAAAGACCATTTAAGAAAAAAAAAAAAAGCTCCTTATACAAACCCTGCTTTGAGTTGTTGGTTGTCAAAGAGATTCCTAAAACATTGAAACTATTTCTATTGCCCTTGATTATTACCCAGGGGTATAAGATAAATTCCTATTGCTGAAGACACCATGCACTTTAGAGGCAGAAGCCAGAGTTCCCTGAGGTGGAACTGATCTGAATGCCTCCTCCCTGAGGACTACTTTTCATGATACCAGAAGGCTAATGAAAGCTTCCAAAGGCAGGAAGCAACCAACAGTCATCCCCAGCTATGATATGTATGAACCAAAACAACAGCTAGTATAGCTTGATAACTCTAAAAGTACACTAGAGGCACACAGCTTGACAGTAAGCAACAGCTCTCCAATTTGACAAAAGAGCCACTCTCCAGGAGGTGAACTGTGCCTCATACTAGAAACCTAGCCAATTATCCAAGGCTAGTTGAAGTCATGATCTTGGAGCCAAACATGCAACTACCACTTTTACTAAATCAGCATAATTCCTAACCACAATAAAAAATATTTGTCCTTATATCCACAGATAATGTAGGTACTTTTGGTCAATTTTGTCTAACTCATCATATTAAGATTCATTTTGGTTATGAGTCTCAGCATCTACTTTGATACACTGCTAGGTAAAGTCTTTCAGAGGTCTTCTATGATAGGCTCCTGCCCTGTTTCTTTTCTTGGACAAAGTGCAGGAAATCATATGAAAAAGGGGGGAGTTAGTAAGACCTGGAGAGGACAGGAGCTCTACAAGGACCAAATATATCTGGGCATAGGGGTCTTTTCTGAGGCTGATTCTCCAACCAAGGACCATGTATGGGTATAATCTAGAACCCCTGCTCAGAAGTAGTCCATGGCAGCTCAGCATCCAAGTGGGTACCCTAGTAAGGGGAACAGGGACTGCCTCTGACATGAACTCAATGGCTGGCTCTTTCACCACCTGCCCCCCTCAAGAAGGAGCAGCCTTGCTAGGCCATAGAGGAGAAGACACTGCAGCCAATCCTGATGAGACCTGATAAACTAGGATCAGATGGAAGGGGAGGAGGACCTCCCCTATCAGTGGACTTAGAGAGGGGCAGGGAGGAGATGAGGGAGAGAGGGTGGGATTGGGAGGGAATGAGGGAGGGACTACAGCTGGGACACAAAGTAAATAAACTGTAATTAATATAAAAATAAAAATTTAATAGAAAAAAATAATGAAAAAAAGATTCATTTTATTCAATCACAAATGTTTCAAGGTTTCTAGTACAGAATGGGAATTCTTTTTTATTATAAAAATATTGTCAAGAGAAACATACACTGTGTAAAAATGTTTCTTGCCACTACAGAACTTATGCTTCAGAGGGAGATGCAGAAAATAAACAAATTAATTAAAATAATGTTCTGTTAGCTCTGCAAACTGTGATTAATTTAAATACAGAGAACTGATAGAACAGGCAGGAGAATATAAATGGAGAATGTTTATTTGGCCTTGGAAGCTGCTCTGTGCTCACTTTTGAAGTCCTCATGGACCTAGCATTCCATAGAAAACACAATGGGCTCCAGAGAGTTCCATGTTCTACCAACCTTGGGCCACTTCACAATTCATGTTTTGCATTTGCATTTTTTCAGAGACTGTTTATTTTGCTAATACCTCCATTCAATTGTATTTTTCTAAATTCACTATCAATATCTGTAATGTCTGAATTAGTAGTTATGTAGCATTTGAAAGATCATCCTGAGTGAGCTATCCCAGAAGCAGAGGGATGCACATGGTATATACTCACTCATATAGACATATAATATAGGATAAATCTACTAAAATCTGCACACCTAAAGAAACTAAACAAGAGGGAGGACTCTTGCTAAAATGCTCAATTCCTATCCAGAAAGGCAAAGAGGCTGGACATCAGAAGAAGGAGAAAAGAGGGAACAAGTCAGGAGCCTGACACAGAGGACCTCTGAAAGGCTCTGCCCTGCAGACTATCAATGTAGATACTGAGACTTATGGGCAACCTTTGAGCAGAGTGCAGGGAATCTTAGGAAAGAAGTGGGAAACAGTAAGATCTGGAGAGGACAGGAACTCTATAAAGAGAACAACAGAACCAAAAAATCTGAGCACAGGGGTCTTTCCTGAGACTGCTATTCCAACCAAGGACTATGTATGGAGATAACCTAAGACCCTTGCACAGATGTAGCCCATGGCAGTTCAGTATCCAAGTGGGTTCCATTGTGATAGGAACAGGGACTGTCTCTGACATGAACTTATTGGCCTGCTCTTTAATTATCTCCCCCTGAGGGGGAAGCAGCATTACCAGGCCACAGAAGAAGACAACACAGCCACTACTGATGAGACCTAATTGACTAGGATCAGAAGGAAAGAAAAGAAGTCTTCCCCTATCAGTGGACTTGGTGATGGGCATGCATGCAGAGGGTGGAGGAAGGGAGGGATTGGGATGGGAGGAGGGAGGAAACCACAGGGGGGATACAAAGTAAGTAAAGTGTAATTAATAAAGAAAAATAAAATAAAAAATAAAAAAGAAAAGAAAGAAAATTAAAAAATAACTTTTTTCTCTGAAAGACTTAGACAGATAACCAATTTTAGAATAATAACCACTAGATGTCGGTGTTACCGCTGGATCTCAGAGATGATCTTAGACCTTAGCAATCTTGCTTGACCTAGATACTTCACAGCATAAATAGATACTAAAATATCTTCCTAATCTAGTCAGATGAATCCGTGTAAATTCCACAAGTATTTCCTACATGATAAATGCGAACATCCATCTATTCATCCATCCATCCATCCATCCATCCATCCATCCATCCATCCATCCACTTACCTATTTTTCTATCTATCTATCTATCTATCTATCTATCTATCTATCTATCTATCTATCTATCTATCTATCTTCTATAATCTATAAAATTTGGTAAAAGATTTCACAAAAGGTAAGAATATAGGCTTGTTTACTGAGTCATCAAGTTAAAATTTATCTAGTGCTAGGGATGTAGCTCAAGTGGTAGAGTATTTTGTTTTGCTGCACGAAGCCCAAACTTCATAAACCAGGCGTGGTGATACATACTTGTTATTGCAGCACTCAGGAAGTGAGAGATAACATAACAAACAACCCCACAAAAGGACAAACAAAAAAACGTAAATAAGTTTATCTGAACATATGTTTTACAGTTTTTACTTAGTATTGTTTAATAAACTCAATAAATGACCTTTGAGCACCTACAATGTCTTATGTGCTCCATACGGCCCCCAAATGATGAATTTAGTAAACTACTATCTCTCAAAATTAGGGTAGCTAATAATACAATTCAATAAGGGCAATATAATTTTAGACACTGGAGTGATAAATCCTTAACGTATGGGGGCGGTAGCATCTAAAGTAGAAGAGTGTCTTACGCAGATCTACAGACAATTTAAAGATGACAGAGCGGCCTGGGTTCCAGGGTGACAAGCATGGAGGCAGAGAGGACATCTGCAAGAAGTAAAGGCATTAACAAATACTTATAGCAACCTATTTTACAGAAAAATTAAAAGACTTTAGCTAGCAACTCTTTCAGTTTTCCCCACTAAATCTACAAAGTTGCGTGTGGTAATCCATTTCCCTTTTCTTTCAGTGCTGCTTATAGCAGAGGCACTTCTTGACCTATGCAGGGCTAACGCATTCTCATTCTTGTCACAGGCCCTACTGTTCTTTTTAAAATTAACTTATTTTTTATTAATTACAGTTTATTCAATTTGTATCCCAACTGTAGCCCCTCCCTCTTCTCCCTCCAATTCCACCTTCCCTCCTCATCTCCTTCCATTCCCCTAGTGTTCTTTATTCCACAAGAACTGGGCATAGGGCATTCTGAACTCTCACGATCTTTTGTAGGCTCTTCTATACAGAATTCACTTGTGTTTTAGTGTCTCTAGTCACAAAAAAAGCAAAACGAAACCAAAAAAGAACAAACTCGTGAAGCTCTGATCCACCAGCCACCAGTCTTCCTTCCCTCCCAAACTCTTTCAACAGCCAGGGAATCCGTGGCACCTGTCAATCATCCATTGTGATGATGGCTGTCTGCTTTTACACACTGGCTGCTGCTATCACCATTCCAGAACCCTTCATAGTGCCAAATACAAGGATACCTGAAACCTTTGTTTCAATGTCATCACATTTGTCACTTTTGAATGTTTCCTACCAACTGAAATACCATCTTTCCACAGTTTGAATTTTATTTCTACTTTGGACAAGTGCCTGGTAATTACACAAAATTCTCTTGTCAGGCATCCTTCAGTTTGGATCCTCTGCTGTTCTCATTGTTAAGAGTTTTCCAAACTATAGGTAATCTACTGTTCGGACCATCTTTGTGAATATACCAGCTACAACACAGTGAATTCTTATTTGCTTCTTTCCTAACTTGTCCACATTCAATTGGTGAACATCTATGCATCATATTTATCTTAAAATCTGCTTTAGCACCAATACATTCTATCTTTCCGGTGCTCAAATCAGAAAGTTTGGTAAAACCTTTAATGTTTTCCCCTTTTGTAATTACTTTCAAGTAATAACTCTTAAGCCTGTTTTTGAGAGACTATTGATATGTGTCAGATACTTAGCATACCAAAGAGTTAACCAAAGAGTTACATGCCTGACTCCATTAGGTTGAAGTTTGAGATGGAAGAAGATAGCAAAGACAGTAAGTCATGTACAGCAAGCTATGCTGATGTTTTGAAAAGTAAAATATGAGAAGAGTACTGAGGATCTGACATTTGACTAGATTTTCATGGAATTGAAAATAAAACCTCAAAGATAGAAATGGTATTAAATCAATTAAGTGAAAACTGGGGAATGAGTATTTTAGACAGAGAGAGCCATAAAGGTAGAGACATTGAAGGAGAAGAGTTTGAAATAGGCCCATAAAAACAGAAATCTGTCTGCATCTACTAACTAGTTACTCTTCAGAACTCCAAACCATACCTCCTGTTTCTATCTCTATCTCTAGGCCTTCTTCAACGTATTTGTTTTGCTTTGCATGTTCTCTGTCCTGTGATGCTTGAACTTCTACAACCTCAACTATTTTTTTTAATTAGATGTAGGATTAGAACTCAAATAATGTGGTCCTAACTTAGAGTGCCCACTTCTTCTAAGAATGCAGACTGCTTTTCAGACAACACATGGCCTTCTGATGAGCAGGTTGTTTGAAAGGACACATACTTTTTCTTTTGGCTAAAGATCAAAACCTTTTTTGTGTTTTCTCATGCTCTTCTCCAATGGTTTCTCATAATTATTCAGACTTAGCTTAAGCTCAGCCGATGGGCTCTTTCTTATTCTTTCAGCCCCAAGTGTCCTCTGAGCTTTGTGTGTTGAATCAGGCTTTTGGGAACTTAGTTTTTTAGCTAGTGTGCTTTTTACAGAAAAAAAAAAAAGTAAAATAGTTTACCTTGCTCCTTAACATTATAGCATTTTCAAAACAAAACAACGTAAAAAAACAACTATTTGTAAAGAATTTATTGTCACTTCCCACTACCCGTTTGTACCATGTACCAGCTGGTGCACTTTGGGTGAATGACGGGGCAATGGCTCAGTTCCCAGGGAAAAGGAAATGAATGAAAATCTAAGCAACTTTGTTGTTTTGTTTTTAAGTGCAATTAAATTCCATTTAAGAAGACACTCTGCTCTGTTTGAAGCTGTTTGCCTGGGCCTACAATTGTGTTTTGTGTGCATGTTAAAGATAAATGTGTTGAATTAAAGAGGTGACTAAATGAATAGGCATAATATTGTTTTCTGGACGAAGCCTTGGACACTGCACTAAAACCTGTGTTTTAACCTTTATTAGAGCAAGAATATCACAGCTTCCATGATTTCCTCTGTGAAATGGGGGCAATGCTACCTCAGAGGAGATCTGAGCAAATTAGATGAAATAATGTGAGTTCTGTCACTCTCAGCAGGACCTAGATAAGAGTTAGGTGTCCTGTCAAGTTCCATGATAACCCACCCCCATTTCTACTGTTGGTCATTGCAGGAAATTTGTCCATTCTAGAATAGAAACCTTGGTCAAATCCTATCATCTTGTCACTAAGTTTCTTCTTTTGCTTCAGGGTTCACAGCACACGATTGTTGCTTTGAGGATAACAAATATAACAACAGACAACAGCAACAAAAGCAAAAGCAGAAAAGCAGAACCTTGTCCAATAAACATGCTGTAGCTCATGTGTCCAATATGCAATCTCTGTATAGGTACAGTATGTAATGACTACAGTGCCTCATTGCATTTCAGGTCCCTTGAGAGACCTAACTTATTGACATAGTCCCAACCTTTCTCATTTTTAAAAATCACTTTTTCCCTTTTTAGAAATCCATGTGTAGGGGAAAAAAACTGATCTAAAGTGGATGAAAGTTAAAAAAAAATTTCAAAACTAATTATTTAGCAACATTTAAAAGCATCATTTTACCGTGGTAGCTCAGTAACCAAGTAGTTTTCCAAAGTAAGGGGAACAAGGACTATTTCTAACAGGATCTCAAGGGCAGGCTATTTGACCTCCCCTCCCCCCAAGGGAGGAGCAGTCCTGTTAGGCCACAGAGGAGGACTTTTCAGCCAGCCCTGAAGATACCTGATAAAACAGGGTCAAATGAAAGGGGAGGAGGTCCTCCCCTATCAGTGGACTTGGAAAGGGGCAGGGAAGAGACCAGGGAGGGAATGTGGGGTTGGGGAGGGAATGAGGGAGCGGGATACAGCTGAGACACAGAGTTAACAAAATGTAACTAAAAAGAAAAATAAAATTTAAAAAAAAGCATAATTTTAAATGTAGAACATTGGGGCCGAAAAATGCAACTGGATGAAAATAATTATTTTCTTGGATCATTTCTTTGGATATGTCCTGGTTTTGTTTGTCTCAGCTCTAATGACCTTTCAGTAGGGGTAACCCTTTCTTGGGAGAAGGTGGCTGTCTTTGATGTATATAGACATTTAGCAGGAGTCTTTACTTCTTACCTGTTAGATGCCAGGAATAGTCTTCTAGAAATGGCTTCAGATATTGTCAGTTATCTTCTAGATATGTTGACAAGGAATGAATAGTTACTAATTAAGACTGATGGTTACTGGAGGCACGGGCTGCAGTGCAGTGATGTTAAGTGGACATTCTCCCATGAGAAGAACCACTCAGCTTAGGCCAGACCCTTAGGAAACTTCTAAATGGTGCCAGCTTCTCTTGCTTCTTTTGCTGGGTGGCAGACAATCCACCAGAGATAAATGTGGGATGCCTTAGACCCAGGCAGACTCTATAACAGGCAAACTTTACAGTTGACATTTCAGGATAATTAGGACAATGTTCCTTTTCTTCTTCAACTGTGTGCACATTTGGACAATAAGTTACATGATATACTTAAACTATATAGTGTGACCAGTTCTAGACCCTAGAATCTGGTGATTGAAGAAAAGATTAATACATGTATGAACTCTACCCTTTCCCCTCTGAAATACAGAGTTTTGATAGCGATAATGGAAATAGATAAATCATCAGAGCTAGTTACAAGTGTGAAGATGCAAAGAAAGTTGCTGCAGAGTGATGGAATGGGTTGGATTTTGAGAATGTCACTTTAAGAGTGTTTAAGACTGAAACCCTCCCTTCTATACACTCAGGCTTAGTCAGGTATTTTAATGCTTGATTCCCAGCTCATGTTGTTGTTGTTTGGAGGAATTGTAGAGCCTTTGTGATACGGTACACATGGAGCTGGATCACTACAGGAAGAACTTGAATGCTACAGTTGCCTCAGATATTGGTCAACAGTCTTTGCTTCCTTATCATCACAGTGTAAAAAAGGAGCTCTCTCTTGCTGCTGCTACCACAGGCTGAGTTGCTCTTGTTGTTGTGCTTTCCCTGACAGCCTCTGAGACTATCACTGAAAATAGAGCTTCCCTCCCTTAAATTGGAGGTCTCCAATATGATTTTTTCCCTGGAACTAGGGGAACCACACAGAAGAGGGAAAAGAGACATTGAAGGTGTCAGTGGGGATAGAGGACATGTCCCAGAAAACCAGTTAAGCAGATTCACAAAGACTGAAGAGGCAAGCACCAGCCTGCATTGGACTGCACCAGGTCCTCTGCTTATATCTTATGGTTGTTAACTCAGTGTTCTTGTGGGACTCCTAAAATTGGGAGTGGGCATGTCTCTGACTCATTTGCCTGCTTTTGGGACTCTTTTTCTTCTATTTAGTTGTCTTGTCCTGTCTAAGAGGGCTTTTGACTTGTCTTATTGTATCTTGTTTTAGCATGTTTAGTTGTTGTCTCTTGGAGGACTACTCCTTTCTGAAAGGAGATGGAGTAGGAGTGGATCTAGGGAAGAGAGGAGGTGGTGGGAAGGGCCTGGGATAAGTAGGAGGAGGGGAAAATGTGGTTGGAATGTATTGTATAAGATAAGAATCTATTTTCATATATATACTGTAAAGCAAAGGACACCGTCATCAAAACAAAGCGACTGCCTACAGATTGGGAAAGAATCATCACCAACCCTCTATCTGACAGAGGACTCATATCCAATATATATAAAGAACTAAACAAGCTGAAAAGCAACAAACCAAGTAATCCACTTAAAAAATGGGGAACAGAGCTAAAGAGAGAATTCTCTGCAGAGGAATATCGAATGGCAGAGAAGCACTTAAAGAAATGCTCAACCTCATTAGCCATTAGGGAAATGCAAATCAAAACAACCCTGAGATTTCACCTTACACCCATCAGAATGGCCAAGATGAAAATCTCAAGGGACAACACAT
The DNA here is from genome assembly GCF_907164565.1 of Psammomys obesus. NCBI lineage: Eukaryota > Metazoa > Chordata > Mammalia > Rodentia > Muridae > Psammomys > Psammomys obesus. The sequence goes on from NW_026596073.1 coordinate 34,928,987, forward strand.
GCTGGAGAGGTTGTGGAGAAAGGGGAACCCTTCTCCACTGCTGGTGGGAATGTAAACTGGTACAACCACTCTGGAAATCAATCTGGCGCTTTCTCAGATAACTAGGAATAGCGCTTCCTCAAGATACAGCCATACCACTCCTAGGCATATACCCAAAAGAGGCGCAAGTACACAACAAGGACATTTGTTCAACCATGTTTGTAGCAGCTTTATTTGTAATAGCCAGAAGCTGGAAACAACCCAGATGCCCCTCAACTGAAGAATGGATGCAGAAACTGTGGTACATCTATACAATGGAGTATTACTCAGCAATGAAAAATAAGGAAATCATGAAATTTGCAGGTAAATGGTGGGACCTGGAAAGGATCATCCTGAGTGAGTTGACCCAGAAGCAAAAAGACACTCACGGTATATACTCACTCATATAAACATACAATATAGAATAAACCCACTAAAAGCTGTACATCTAAACAAACTAAGCAAAAGAGAGGACCCTAACTAAAATGTTCAATCCCCATCCTGAAAGGCAAAGAGGATGGACATCAGAAGAAAACGAAAATAGGAAACAACCTCGGAACCCGCTACAGAGGGCCTCTGAAAGCCAGAAGAAAACAGGAAACAACCTTGAAACCTGCCACAGAGGGCCTCTGAAAGCTTCTGCAGTATAGACTGTCAAAGCAGATGCTGAGCCTGATGGCCAACTGATGGGCAGAGTGAATGGAATTCTATGTAAGTAGTGGGAAATAGTAAGAGCTGGAGGGAACGGGAACTCCACAAGCAGAGCAACAGAACAAGATAATTTGAACACAGGGAACTTCCCAGAGACTCATACTCCAACCAAGGACTATTTGTGGAGATGACCTGGAACCCCTGCACAGGTGTAGCCCATGGCAGTTCAGTGTCCAAGTGGGTTACATAGTAATAGGAAGAGGGACTGCCTCTGACATAATCTGATTGGCCTGCTCGTTGATCACTTCCCCCTGAGGGGGGAGCAGCCTTATCAGGCCACAGTAGAGGACAATGCAGCCACTTTTGATGAGAACTGATGGACTAAGATCAGAAAGAAGGAGAGGAGGACCTCCCCTATCAGTGGACTTGGGGAGTGGCATGCATGCAGAAAGGGGAGGGAGGGTGGGATCAGGAGGGGAGGAGGGAGGGGCTTATGGGGGGATACAAAGTGAATAAAGTGTAATTAATAAAAAATAAATAAAAGATTTAAAAAAAAAGAATCTATTTTCAAGTAAAAATTAAGATATTTTCACTAGGTATTTGGTCACAGTGATGAGGAATAACTGATCCAAGTGGAGGTCAAAGGATGCAGGTAAGGGGTCTATTTCTCACTCATGCTAGTCTATGTTCAAGGAAGAAGAGTAAAAACCTTCAGTCTTTTTATTTATATATCATGCAGGTAAGTCTCCTAGGCAAATTTGGTTTCTTTTTGTTGTTTTATGAATATCCTTTAATCAATAGAAACATAATATTATCTCTCCTATGCTACCCACAAATAGTTTAACTCAGACAAGGGAAGTTATATAGGTGCATGTGAAGTGGCAATTTCTGGTGTCTTTGAAGACTCTGTTTTGTCATGTGATGTTTTGCTGCAAGTTGGGCACTTGAGTTTTGGCTGTAGGCTGGCTTGTGAAAGGGCACATGATGTTTTGCTGTGAGCTCTCTCTTGTGAGGGGTGTGACTTTGACCAGCTGAGAACATCCGTGGGTGGACTCTGAGAAGAGGAGATATATAGAGGCTCAGGTACAGTGAATCATTGCTTTTTGGATTGACATTGCTGCACTGATCTTTGTGCTTCAACACCTGACTTGGCAGAGAGAAACATTCCAGAAAATTTCTGGGACAATCTAACTTAGTCTTGCGTGTTGCTACTTGGTGCTGGTATCCTGAGGACTTAGTTTGGTAATCCCCTAAAGACCCATCAACCCTAATCAGCAGGAAGTAGATAAAAAGGGGTCTACAGCCCCTTTCCCTATTAATCTCTTACTTAAGGTTAGGGAGTTAGAAGGGAGGCAAAGGTTTTTCAGAACTCTAAGTAAAATAGTTTTGGTGAAAAATCTAAGCCTACATGTGTGCTTTTTACACTTTACTTTTTTAAAATCAGCTATATTCCTTAGAGATATTTCTATATCAGCACAGGTATAGTGACTGTTTTCCTTTTGAGATTATAATATAATTACAACATATCCCCCCTTCTTCCCTCTAAACCCTTATATACCCCTTCTTGTCATCATTAGAATTCAAGGCCTCTTTTTTTCATTAATGGGTGTTGCATGCATATAGTGTCCTAAATGTAACTTATTTAGTCAGTATATCTTTACTTCTATGTATACTTTCACTACATACGACTCCAAGCAACTGAAAAAAAAAAACTTGGCGTGGGAGAAATAATATTCTTCAGGGAAGAGCATAATTGGTTGCCCAGTGGCCAATTGTAAACCCTGAAAACATACATGCAAGTAATGGTATACTAACTAAGTAAGTTATATTTAAGGACGGGTGTGTAAGATACATCGTATACATCTATGCAATTTTAAAATCATAAATAAAAACACTATTTAAATATCAAGTTTCCTGACATCACTAGGAGACATCATTTCACAGTAAATCCCTGATATTTTGGCTCTTAAAGTCTGTCTTCCCCACTTCTGCAAGGTTCCCTGAACACCAAGGACCTTGATCATATCCACTAGCTACTTCGCTCCTCCAATTTCCCAAAGTCCACACTTATCTATCTTCTTCCCAGTTTGGTGTCCTCTTTACCTCCATCTCTGTCTCTTAGCAACCGTGTCAGCATTAGATAATGGGCAAGCAACTGGACATCATTTTGCCCCAGAGTCTACAAAGGAAGATTAGGTGGTTTTAAAAGTACTGCCCATGTGTCTAACGAGATTCTGCAAGTAATTAGCCTGAAAAGCACTCTACCCACGTGGTGTGGGCAATTAAGACTGTCCTGCAAAAGGAAAGAATGCCTCCTGCGATAAGGAAAGTGGTCCGTGAAGTTCATGCCACTCCCTGAGCCGCTCCCATTGTCAGGGTTTCTGAAGCTCTTTGTTCTTTCTCTTAAACCCCATAGCTTCAAACCAGGTCTTATTTGAAATCTGTCAGCCGAGGTTTTAGCCATAACACTAGTCTTATCTTTTCAAAAGGATTGGATCAAAGTAGCTTAGTTTTCATCTGAGTTTAACAGGAAAAATGGCCCATCGCTGTCACTCTGTAATGAGTGCTTTCCCAGGTGACCACCACTAAAGAGATGCAGGGATAGTCTGCCTTTGTTTGCTATCATGTCATGAGACCTGCACTTGTATGTATGTATGTATGTATGTATGTATGTATGTATGTATGTATGTATATAGCACAGTATTTTTAAAAGGAGTGTATGAGTTAGGATATAATTCATCATTTCACCTGTGAAAAGAACTTAATGAGAGGTAAGAACTTCCTCAATCTAGGTCAAAATCAAGGCAAGAGACTCACAGCATTATACCCTCAAATACTAAACCCTGTTCCAAAGAAGCAAAACATCATAGAAATTGATCACTTATGTTCCAGACAGAGTGCGTGGTAGATGAAGGAGTGTGCATCTGTAATTGCAACGTGTGAAGGGCATGGGATGGGACATGGAGAATTTCCAAAAACTCATGGGCCTGCTGGCTTGCTACAAGCAACAACAAAGTGGAGGACTGTGACAAAGCTGTCTTCTGGTATCCACACACACACTGCAAACGTGGGCCAGCACTCACACACAAACACACCCACAGATCATATACAGCTTAAGATAAATTTTAAATATTTGATTATTTATTAGACAGATTCATTATATGTCACTTACTTTTGTTTCAATTGAAGAACCATTTTTACTATAAAATTATTCATGGATAAACAATAATATGAATTAGATTGTGACAATGTGGAGGATTCTGGATGGTTCTAATAGTTACATCAAAACAATTGGAATTATAAAACCTGCTCTGACTAGGAGGTTGGGGTGGAAAGGTCTTAACAAATTCTAAAATTCAGAGTGTCCTAATTTTAGTCTTGAATGTGTTACTGTTAGAGACCTAAGTAAAGATGTTGAATGGATAATCAGATATAAAAATCTGGGATTTAGGAGCAGGCAACCGAGTTCATGTCATAGATTGTCTCTTCTCTCCTTACTAGGGAACCCATATGGAGAATGAGCTTTCTATGCATCTGAGCAGGGGTTCTAGGTCCTCTCTAGGTATGGTCTTTGGTTAATGCATCACTCTCTGCAGTTCCCTCTAGGGCTTGCTTCTTTTGATTTTTTGTGGCTTCTGCTTCTCTGTGAACTTTTATATCCTCCTTCCATAAGACTCCTTGAACTCTGTCCAAAGCTTGACTGTGAGTCTCTGCATCTGCTTCAATCCCCTGCTAGCTGGTATCTTTTAGAGGACACATGTGGTAGGCTCCCATCCTGTTCCCTCTCTTCTACTGCTAACCCACAGAGGAAGAATATCCAGGCAGTCCTGATGGGACCTGATAGGCTAGGGTCAGACAGTAGGGGAAGAGGACTTCCCCTACCAGTGGACTAGAGAAAAGGGATAGGGGAAGAAAAGAGAGAGGGGTGGGGGGCTACAAGCGGGATACAAAGTGAATGAATTGTAAATAACAATAAAAAGAAAAAGAAAGAAAACAAAATCTGGCATTTAGAAAAATTTAGACCCAAAGGAGTCAATTCAGGAGCCATTTGTTTACAGATAATATTTGGAATCATAAACTGACTGAACTAGATCATAACTTCATTAAATTTTGAAAGAAAAGAGATAGGGAAAGTGAAGCAAAAGCAAAGGCAAGACCCTGTGTTATCCTGGATCATCTGTGTGGGTCTGTGCTAGGAAGGAAAGCAAGGTAACCACATTCCATGCCGAGGTAAGACAGATAGTCAGGGGATGATGAAGGGGTGAATATGCTCAAGCACTGAATGATACCTCAAAGAACTAGTACAAACCTATTTTAAAGGTACATCCACTAGGCCCTGTGTATCCCGTGTGTGTGTGTGCGTGTGTGTGTATGGAGATTATGAAGGAATGTGTTTCCGTATGGCTTTTCCAACATCCTTAGTGTTAGTTATCCTTCCAACCTCCTGTTCTGACCACTCCTAAATCCCTCTCTTCATTACTCTCCCTTTTTCCATCTATGGTTTTACAAACTTTCAAGTCTCATAATTAAAAGTCATAAACTTCCTTAAAATCCTTAATATCTGCATGAATTATACAGAAAAATCTGGAAAACTGTGTTCATGTTTGGTTAGGGAAAGGAACAGGTTCTCTGGATGCTGCTTTTCCTTTTTATCTAGGAAGATCTGTAGAGCATTGCTTTACACTCTTTCGCTAGTGTTAGTGTGGTGCTATGTAAAGCTGAACGCAGTATGTCTGAATTTAACTCTCTTTAACCTAACAAGATGGCTTTCATGTGGCTGGGACTAAAGTATGCAATATGTATGCATGCAGCTATACACACTGCTCTATACAGAAAAAAAAAATACTCAAATAAAAATAAATTAAATCGGCACAAGATCTTGTTTACAAAAATGTTTCCTGGAAAGTTAACTTTATAAATTTCTCCTTTCAAGAGAAAAAAAAAAATCAAGGCAGAGAAGATAGAGTACTGGCTGGATCTACACTTCTTCCCTTGCTCATTCTCACCTAAGTCTTTACTAAAAACAAGAAGTGATTGGTATTTTAAACATTTGACTTTAAAACAGTTCAGGCACACGTTTGTTTGCAACAATGGAAAGCAATATCAAATGTACAGTGAGGAATATGGAAGTTACCTTCAGATCTGATGCTGGCACGTGTGCTTGTACGTGTAGCATCAACAGGCGTGTGATTAAGTACCCATGAGCGCACATGTGAAGGATCTTGGGTGTCATCTTCTGTCATTTCCACCTTGCTTCCTAAAGAAAGAGTTTCTTACTGAAGCAGAGGCGGCTGGCTGTACAGCAACCTTGGGTATTCTGCCTGCCTGTCACCCGCACTGGAGTCACAGGCACTCGCAGCCATGTCCAGTTGTTTTTTTTTTTTTTTTTTTTTTTTTTTTTTTTTTTTTTTTTTTTTTTTATGTGCATGCCAGAAAGTCAAACTCATCTTCATGCTTTCATAGCAAGATCTCCTACCCACCCAGTCATCTTCATGGCCTTGTTTTCACTCCTCTTTCCACAAATTCAACTGTTTTTCTCTGAGGTCACCTGTATAAAAGGCTTCTGGTCTTCTTTATGATCACTGGTCTGTGTCTACCTGTACATCTAATTGTATCCCTCCTTTACCTTTCTTTTATCTTCTTTTTAAACAAATGGGAATTTAATAAGTATTTTTTTCTAGTGAGTTTTTTAGTTAATGATGCATTTGACTTCTGCCACATTGTATTCAATGACATTGCTATATTATAATTTATCCAATTCCTGTTGAAGTTTGAATTTGTACCATTAGATATGAATGATAATAATAATAATTCTATTTCAAGAATCAGTGTGAGAGCTGAATATATTAGTATATGTAAAATATGCATGAGAGTACTTGGCTAACTAACATTTAATAATACCAGGCTTGCTTTTAAACAGAAATCTGATGAGTAGAAATTATGGGAAGTTACTTTTATTTATTGTGTTAGTCAGACTTTTCATCATGGTGACAAATCCCTCAGGAAAATGACTTAGAGAAAGAAAAGATTTAGTTTGGTTCAGTTTCATAGGTTATCGCTTATGGTCAACCTTTTACATCATTTCTGTGACTGGTAAGGAAGAAAGTCTTGACAGATAGGTGAGCAAAACAATTGAGTAGCTCTTGCCAACAAAGAAGTAGGGAGAAAGGTAGAGGGATACTTGGGATAAGATACAGTCCAAAAATAGATGGCCTGGTGATCCAATTCCTCCAAGGAAGCCTCTCTTTCCCATTATTCCCATCTCCTTCCAACCAGTTATGAACTTATCAGTCAGTTAACTCATTGGTTATGTCAGGTTTACCATGGCCAAATCAACTCTCAGTGACTGTATCTATCAGCTGGAAAACTAGGCTTCAAACAAATGAACCTTTACATAACCATAACATCTTCTCTTCCTGATTTATAATGATTTTATTTTGTTCTGTGCTACCTGTCAGCATGTATTTTTTTAATAACTAACTTTTTTTTGTTTGGAAAATCATATGTTCTATAGATATTCTTCTTTTTAAAATTTATTTTTAAAATGTTTTACATAGAATATATTTTTATCATATGCTTTTCTTCCTCCAACTTCTTTTAGATCCTCCCTGCTTCCCTACAAACTCACCTTCAAGACTTCATGTTCTCCACCTCCATTGCTGGTGGGAATGTAAACTTGTACAACCATTTTGGAAATCAACCTGTCACTTTCTCAGACAATTAGGAATAGCGCTTCCTCAAGCTTCAGCTATACCACTCCTGGGCATATATCCAAAAGATGCTCAAGTACACAACAAGGACATTTGCTCAACTATGTTTGTAGCAGCTTTATTTGTAATAGCCAGAAGCTGGAAACAACCCAGATGCCCATCTGTTTAGGAATGGATACAGAAATTATGGTATATTTACACAATGGAATACTACTCAACAACTAAAAACAAGGAAATCATGAAATTTGCAGGCAAATGGTGGGAACTAGAAAAGATCATCCAGAGTGAGGTAGCCCAGAAGCATAAAGACTCACATGGTATATACTCAGTTCTAAGTGGATACTAGACCTAAAAGATAGGATAAACATACTAAAATCTGTACACCTAAAGAAGCTAAGCAAGGAGGACCCTGGGTAAGATGATCAATTCTCACTCAGAAAGGTGAACAGGATGGACATTGGAAGGAGATAATAGGAAACAGGACAGAAGCCTACCACAGGGGGCCTCTGAAAGACTCTACCCATCAGGGTAGGGAAGCAGATGCTGAGGCTCATCACCAAACTTTGGGCAGAGTGCAGGGAATCTTAAGAAAGAAGTGGGAAATAATAAGTGCTGGAGAAGACAGGAGCTCCACAAGGAGAGCAACAGAACCAAAAAATCTGGGCACAGGGGTCTTTTCTGCAACTGATACTCCAGCCAAGGACCATTCCTGGAGATAACCTAGAACCCCTGCTCAGATGTAGTCCATGGCAGCTCAGTATCCAAGCGGGTTCCCCACTAAGGGGAACAGGGACTGTCTCTGACATAAACTCAATGGCTCTTTGATCACTCCCCACCCCCCTGAGGGGAGAGCAGCCTTTCCAGGCCACAGAGGAAGACAGCCAGTCCTGATGAGACATGATAGGCTAGGGTCAGATGGAAGGGGAAGAGGATCTCCCTTATCAGTGAACATGGAGAAGGGCATGGGAGGAGATGAGGGAGGGAAGATGGGATTGGGAGGGAATGAAGGAGGGGACTAGAGCTGGGATACAATGTGAATAAACTGTAATTAATATAAAAATTAAAATTAAAAAAGAAAGAAAAAAAAAGACTTCATGTTCTTTCTCTCTTCAAAATAAAATAATAAACAAAAAGACCAGAGGTCAACACAAACAAACAAATAACACAACAATACAAAGATGAAAGAAAATAAAATCAAACACACACACACACACACACATACACACAATCATGGAGTTTATTTTGTGTTGGCCAATTACTTGTAGGCATGAAGGCTGCCTTGGAGTATGGTTGGTATATTTAGTGACACTCCATTGGAGAAAACTTATTTTCCCTTTTATAAAAGTTATCATTGCAAACATCTTCTTGGTTAAGGGTGAGACTTTGTGTTCATTTCTGTTTTTCAGTGCTAGGTTTTGTCTGTTTTTAATTTGTGCTATTCTAGTGTGTGCTATGCTGTTACGGTCTCTGTGAGTTCACATGTGTATTAGCCCTGTTGAGTCTAGAAGGTACTGTTTCCTATCCTAGCCAGGAAGCTGTTTGCATTTGATTCCTAGGAGGAAGGGGGAATTCAGTTTTCTCCAAGGGAGTGAAACTTGGGCATGTTAATCACATTCCAAAGAAGGCCTCATGCCCAGGAGTAGTTGATCAACACAACTACAAAACTGAGCCTATCAGGCTATTTTTGTGTGTGTGCTTTTCATATCTTTGTTGTGTTTAGGTTTGATTTGTTGTCTTACTGTTTTTTTTTTTTTCTTTTTGTTGTTTTGAGCTGGTTTTAAAACCCTTTTGAGAAAGAAGTGAGGGAAAGAGAAATATCACAGAGAGACAGAGACAGAGAGACAGAGAGATAAAGAGAAAGAGAGAGAGAGAAATGAGTCGTATGTCTTGAATGACTTAGACAACTGGTGCAGTTGTGTTGATGAACTGAGGTCTTGGTGAAATATTCCCTCAAGATAAAGGCATCTCCTTGCACCACTTGCTCTTCAGCTTTAGAGAAGTTAGCAAATCTTCTCCTGCATTGGTGGGAACATTCAGAGCTTGGTATGTAGTGTATACCACTCTTGGGACTCTTCCCTCTGATTATTTGACTAGAGTTCCACCTTTTATTGAAGTCCAGAAAACGATAGGATTCCTCATGAGATTTAAGGTGTCGTTGCCACTGTTGTTCCATGTACAATCTGACTCTGCAGGTGCGGAGGGCTATGGGTGGGAGCTTTAGCCAGAGAGCTGTTGTACATTTCTCTGAGCAGCCTGGGGAAGCTGACGATTTCAGTTGAACAAGGCATTGTTTGAAAATCCGCTTTAAAAAAATAAATTGAGGAGTATATGGGGCAGAAATTGCCATATTTGTAGGAAAACTGAAACTTAAAAAAAAAAGAAAGAAAATCTGCTTCTATTGAGACTACTGAGCCCTTGTAGTGACTGTCGTACACCAATACACAAAGCAGCCATGTTTGCTGTTACTTAATAAGAAAAAGTTTGTCAGATCAACAATAATAAAGTCAGTGAGAGTCATAGGAATTTGCTGGCAGCCTGAAATAATTTGTTAGGGATTGTGTGCAAATAGTTTCATAGGACAGGTTTGCTAATGGCACCTTAAGGAATATTTTCTTCAGTCAGATGATATGTATCAGGGTATATATATATGAATATATATATCAGATGAAGTATATATTAGATGACATATATCATCTGACTCCATATACATGCATATATATATGAAGTAGAGATGTGTATATATATATATATATATATATATATATATATATGAATATATGGAGAGAGAGACAGACACACACACAGAGAAAGGAGAGAGATTGAGTCTAGTTTAGTTTGTAGTCTGGTTCAGTATGGTAGTGTGATTCAAATGTGGAATTCTGACCAATGCCCAACTCAACAGTAGCTCTAAAAGTTACTGCTGAGATAAAACCATTTCATTAGTCAGGGCTGTGAGGAACATAGCTTTATTTCTCTCATATGGAGGGAAAAGTGTACTGGAGTAAGACATATGTCTGTGTGGATTCCTGCGTAACAATTTTATGGCTTCACATATTATTGCTGTAATATGTAAGCTATGATCTGCATGCCAAATATCATCTTCTGCCTATTTCTGTATGGTCTATGAATTGAAAATAAAACATTTTAAAGTGTGGAAAAAAGTTTTTAAGATAATATTATTTTATAAAATGTGAAAATTATGTTAACTTCAAGTTTTAGTGTTCACAAAAAAGATTTTGTTTAGGTAATCTTTCTCTTTCTCAGTAACAACGTGGGAGTCGAATGGTTACAAAAGAGACTGTATAGATCAGAAACCCTAAAGTACTTACTATGATTAATTTTGTGACCCCACAATGTCATAATGATGCATTCTGATTACTGTTTCCCCAACTCCTATCTCTCCTCATTGCTATCAACAATATCTCATCTCCGTCACTTCCTTCCTCAGAATCATTACTTCTGGTTTTGTTTTGTGAGCCATTTATTCAGTCAGCATCAGGTTTGTGACCATTGGATTGGAACTATCTGTTGGAGCCTCTGGAGTCACATAAATATATTAGTAGCAAACAATTAACAGCAAGAGGCAATGTTATTTATAAAACTTGAAATCAGGCTGCTTTCTAAATATTTGTGTTTATGTCTACAGAAAAATGTTACTTTCAGCCTTAATCAGATAATCCCTTCTTTACAATAAATGATGGTGAATGAAAAAAACTAATGACTGTGCGAGGTGTGAGAAAAAGTGAGGAATGGGTGGTATATTATCCTAAGACTATGAGAACATTGCTGAAGAGTGGTCAGAATGAATTTAAGAACTGTAAGACTGGAGTAAAGGTTTGAAATGTCATCTTTTGGGAAAGATATAGCCACTGCAATCATAAGCTCATAGCAGCTACTGATTCCTGTGGTGGGTCTGCATAAGATTGGAAGTAGGAGAAAACAAGTAACAGGACAGAAGCCCACCACAGAGGGCTCTGAAAGACTCTACCTAGCAGTGTATCAAAGCAGATGCTGAGACTCATAGCCAAACCTTGGGCAGAGTGCAGGAAATCATATGAAAGAAGGGGGAGTTAGTATGACCTGGAGAGGGTAGGAGTTCCACAAGGACTAAATATATCTGGGCACAGGAGTCTTTTATGAGACTGTATATCCAACCAAGGACCATGTATGGGTATAACGTAGAACCCCTTCTCAGATGTAGCCCAGGGCAGTTCAGTATCCAAGTGGGTACCCTAGTAAATGGAACAGGGATTATTTCTGACATGAATTCAAATGAATTCAATGGCTGGCTCTTTGCCCACCCCCCAAGGGAGGAGCAGCCTTGCTAGGCCACAGATGAGGACATTGCATCCAGTCCTGAAGATACCTGCTAAAACAGGGTCAGATGGAAGGGGAGGAGGACCTCCCCTATTAGTGGACTTGGAAACGGGCAGGGAGGAGATGAGGAATGGAGGGTGGGATTGGGAGGGTATGAAAGAGTAGGCTGGGGTACAAAGTTAATAAACTGTAACTAGTATGAAAACAGTAAAAATTTAATTAAAATAAAAGAATGGGCCGAGTAACAGTCAGTTACAAATGGATGGAAGAGGGCTTTATGGTCTACCTCTCAGTGTTGAACTTTGTGTACTCAGAAAACGTTTATAGCCTTTCTAGATAAGAGCTCAGGAGAAGAATTAACTGACTAGTATAGGCAAAAATGTCTTTAAATAAGACATTGAGATAGCATTCTGAGGATAGTAAAGGCTCTTTAAATCTCGGTGAATACCTGATGGGAAGAGGTCATTGCATAAGAGACTTGAGCGAATACACGGGGTGAGCTCATCTGATGGCTGTCACCTAGCTCTGCATCCAGCTCGTGCTTTCCTTAAGGACCAGAAACTGAAGAGAGGTCTGTGCTGGTAAACAAATGACCCAGGTGATTAATTAAAAAGGAAGAAAAGATGGGAGGAGGTGAAGGAGGGAGGGTGGGATTGGGAGGGAATGAGAGAGGGGGCTGAGATACAAAGTGAATAAACTGTAAATTAATATAAAAATTAAAATTAAAAAAGGAAGAATTTATTTTGACCCAGGTTTTAGAGCACCCCCATAGTGGTTGGGAAACAGGAGGGAGAACCTTTATCCACTCCAAGGGTATGCCTCCAACTCTTTTCTACGAGCCAGTGTTTTCTAGACATTTGCACATTTCCAGTCCAAACTGTGAAATGAGGGTGGTGCTGATAGATGAGGCTCAGATAAAATAGCAACTTAGAGTTCATGATCAAGATCTTTTCTGTTCCCTCTCTTGGTTCCTGGGGAGTGTGTAGCAGATGAGGTCTTCCAGAAAAGTATTGCTCTTTTAAACTGATATCAGGACATCTTATAGATCAGTTTTATTGGTTTTCTTGATATCCTTTTCTGTCAAATAATTGTGTCTTCTAGGGATATAACTACAATCTTCCATATGTACTGAGAACTATTTCCTTATTATCTGTTATTTTTACACCTGAAAAAGCAGACATATTGATCATTTCCCTCATTAAACAAAAATAAATCCCCACAAAGGATCAAGCAAATCTTCAGTCCAGCAGTAGATCAATCGTGTTTAGGAAGACTGAATAGCGTAGTTTATATATGAGAACAGGAATTTTAAAGCAGAAAATAAAGTTGGAAAAGAGTCAGGAGTCAGAGTGAGACCAAAATCATGTGCAAGACATAGCAAGAGTCATCACAAGTCAAACACAGGAACAGTAACTCCAGGCCAGACTCAGGGATGCTGAAGGCACTTTCTCTTCGGGTGTGCTCACTTTGGAGGAAAGTTATGTGGTCAGGGATCAGACTATGTTAGCTGGAAGCTGGGAAGTGCTGGAATGGTGAGAAAGTTCCAAAGCTTCCATACTTCTTCCTCTCTTTATGAGATTCTAGGGGAGCCTCTTTGCATTAGTCATCCTGGGGTCTATAAGCAAATCATGCACAGAGGTTTTTTATTTTCCAGTTCCACAGAGGTGAAGAGTATGTACAGAAAGGCAACCCAGCATTATTATTGAATGTTAAGTGCAGAGGATAATTGACTGTTAGTAGTAAGTAAAGTGGAAACACTCTAAATCGACTTTTTATCACTGTTAATTATCATTACAAGTAAAAAGGTGAAATAATTCTTGACCTTCCCACAGAGATATGGATTCTTTTGAGACTAAAATAACATAAGTGCTAATCAACTTTACTTTTTCTGTAAAATCAGGTAAGGTCCATCAGCTCTCAGCTCCAATATAACTGATGAGCCATATATATATATACACACACACATACGTATATATATACATATATATACATGTATATATATATGTGTGTGTGTATGTGTATGTGTGTATGTATATACACATATGTATATGCTAAAGAAAATATTTAGAAATGTCCTATTGCCATATATTAACAGTGTAACTTGGCTTTATTTATTCATTTATTTATTTATTCTAACAATGTATTTATTTTAGAACCATAAAGACAGGAAGAGCTAGGTCACAATAATTGGTCAAGAGCAACATGTATACATGGAAAGAAAAAAAAGAAATAAAGTGGCATTAGACATGTTAATTAAACTCATCTAAATAGATATAAATAAACATGTGGACTATGAATGTATTTTCTGACATGACACCATCAGTCAGAGAGTTTGAAAGATAAATGCTATGAACCTCATTAAAAACGAGAGCAGAGAATAGTTTCAGTTACCCCCGGTATGACCAAAATGTTCTGCGTATAGCTGCAGCAAAAATATTTAAAAATAGAGACTGACTTATAGAAAGTATCAATGAGGAGCTATTGCATTTGAGCAGGTGCCTTAATGAGAGTGTGAATAGTAATGATGTTTTTATTCCTTGTTAGCAAGACAATGAAAGAAAGAAGAAAAAGTACAAGGTATGGGTGGATAATGTTTCAGGCCTTATTGAAGAGGTGAGTTATAAATAAAATTGTAGTACAATTTACAGAAATGAGTAAAATCACAGAATAGTAAAATTAGAGCCAAATGTAAATGAGAATAAAACTCCAGAGAAAATGGTTGCCATTGCACATTAACACTGGCAATCCCAATAACTCTGGACTTGTAAAGACACTGTAAACAGCCATGGTTAACTGGTTGGAAAACTTTGCATGAAAAGCTTTATTTACATATCCAATATGTTATACCAAATCAACACCTAGTTGTTACTAGTGAAAGAGAGTTTAGGATCACTTGTAACAAAGTTGGTCCTAATACTTACCTTCAATATTTCACTTTTCTTGGCCTACTTGAGAAAAACTTTAGGCCATACATTGAGGGTAGTGTTTTTGCATAAGCATTATTTAAGTCCCTGTGAGATGACCTCGAGCATTAAACCCGACAATCTTGAGTTCAGTCCCCTCCCTGGAACTCACGTGGTGGAAAGAGAAGGCAGAACTCTACATGCTGTCCTCTGCCATCCACTCATGCACCAAGGTATGCGTGCTCCCAACCCCCAACAACAATAAAGAAATAGGTGTGAAAATGCTTATCAACAGATATTTAGAGCCAGAATGAAATTTATTAGATGCTTTTTTAATTAAAGTTTTTATTTTTTTGTATTAATTACAGTTTGTTCACTTTGTATCCCAGCTGTAGCCCCCTCCCTCATTCCCTCCCAATTTCACCCTCCTTCCCTCATATCCTCTCATGCCCCTCTCCAAGCCTGCTGATAGGGGAGGTCCTCCTCCCCTTCCATCTGACACTAGCTTATCAGGTCTCATCAGGAGTGACTTCATTGTCATCTACTGTGTCCTTGTAAGGCTGCTTCCCCCTCAGGGGTAGGTGATCAAAGAGTAGGCAAATCAGTTCATGTCAGAAACAGTCCCTGTTCCCCTTAATCCCTGGGAACTCACTTGGATACTGAGCTGCCATGGGCTACATCCGAGCAGGGGTTCTAGGGTATGTAGGTTAAAACCAGGAATGGTCCTTGGTTGGAGTAGCAGTCTCAGAAAAGACCCCTGTGCCCAGAATTTTGGTTCTGTTGCTCTCATTGTGGAGCTCCTTTTAAGTTTGATATTTGTAGCAAAGGTTCCGTTCTTATAGAAAGCCTAGAATTGAATGATAAGCCTCTATGGATTCTTATCTTTTACATGATAGTCATCATCAGGATACTCATGGGTGGGAACTAACATTTTCTAATCTGACCAAGTGTCATATCCATAATTTGTCATGCAATTCGCTTCTACAAGAGTTTGTTGAGAGGAAAGACTGTAAAGACAGCTCTCTTTTCTGTTAAGGCTTTATATAGGTAGGTTGTGCTCATTCAGTATGTAAGTCTTTGCTGCTTTTCTGCTGAGTTCTTACTTGCGTTGAAGTTCCATCAGCACTTGTAGGATGCTGTTCTGCAGAAGATTTTACAGACTGAAATGGAAACTGCGAGGCCAACTATCCCAAAGACAGTTGGATTTTGTGTTTTCTGTCAGCCAATCACCTACTGCCTTTGAAGGTCCAGGGAAGGGTACCCTGTCCTCTAGAACACAGTGTTCATTTTCCCACGTGCAGCATCGGCAGGCAGTTATTATTCACAGATGCACTTGCCCTCAAATAAATTTTCTGACAGTCTGTATTGTATCTTTTCCTCTTAAAATTTGTTCACTTTACATCCAGATCGTAGCCCCCTACCGCATCTCCTTCCTGTCCTACACTCCCTCCCTCTTTCTCCCCTTCTCCCCTAGTCCTCAGAAAGGGGTAGCCATCTTCCCTTACCAACTGACCACAGACTATCAAGTCTCTTCAGGACCGCTTGCATCCTCTTTCTCTGTGGATTGGCAAAGTTGCCCCGCCTGGGGGTAATCTAAGAGCATGTAACAAAGTCCATGTCCGAGAATGCCTGATCCAGGACCCACAAGAAGACTGTGCTACCTATTGCCTATATCTGAGCAGGGGGCCTAGGTCTTCTCCATGCATGGTCCTTGGTTAGTATCTCATTCTCTGCAGGGCCCCCTGGGCCCAGATTTGTTAAAGTTGTTAGTCTTCTTGTGGAGCTCCTTTCTCTTCTGGGTCCTTTTATTCCCACTCTTCCATAAGACCCTGTGCTCTGCCTAAAGTTTTGCTGTGAGTCTCAGCATCTACTCTGATGCCCTGGTCGGTGGAGTCTTTCAGAGGAGATCTATGGTAGGCTTCCTCTCATCCTGTTCCCTCTCTTCAACCACTTCCAGTGTCTATTCTGTTTGCCCCTTTGAGATCTTTCTCAGGTCCTCCTTGTTACTTAGCTTCTGTCTATGGATTTTAGTATTGACAACAGAGTAAAAGAGATGGAAGAGAGAATCTCTGGCATTGAGGATATGCTACAAGAAATGAATACATCCATCAAAGCAAAATGCTAAATCTTAAAAATTCCTGACACAAAACATCCAGAAAACCTGGGACACTACGAAAAGTCTGAACCAGAATAATAGAAACAAAGGAAGGAGAAGCATCCCAGCTCAAAGTCCAGGAAATATTTTTTAACAAAATCATAGAAGAAAATTTTTCTAATCTAAAAAAGGACATATGTACAAAGGTACAAGAAGCTTACAGAACACCAGATTGGTTGGACCAGAAAATGAAGTCTCTTCACCACATAATAAAACACTAAACATATAAAACAAAGAAAGAAAATTAAAAGCAAAATGACAAAAAAAGACCCAGTGTCATCTAAAAGCAGACCTATAGGAATTACACCTGACTTTATAGTGTCTCAGTGGAGACACTAAAAATCAGAAGGGCCTGGACAGATAGGTGCAGATTATAAGAGACTTCAGATGCCAGCTGAGAATACGACACCCATCAAATTTTTTAATCACCATATATAAAGAAAATAATATATTATAATATATAATATATTATAAAGAGAAATTTTTGACAAAATCTAATCCTCCTTTTGATAAAAGTTCTGGGAGAGATTAGGGATACAATAGTTATATGTAAACATAATAAAGGCAATTTACAGAACATCAATTTAGCCAACATCAATTTAAATGGAGAGAATCACAAAACAGTTCCACTAAAATCATGAACAATACAAGGTTGGCCACTTTCTTCTTATATATTCAATATAGTACTCGAAGTTTTAGCCAGAGCAATATGACAACTGAAGGAGATCAAAGGAACATAAATTGGAAAGGAAGACGCCAGAATATCCTTATTTGCAGATGACATGATAGTATACTTAAATGACTCTAAAAATTCCACTGAGGAACTCCTACAGTTCTCCTACACAAACTCCTGATAAACACTTTCAGCAAAGTGGCTGGATATAAGATTAACTAAAAAAAATAAATAAAAATAAATAAGTAGCCTTTCTATATACAAATAACAAAGGGACTGAGAAAGAAATCAAGAAAACAATATCTTTTAAAATATCCTTAAATATTATAAAATATCCCGGAGGTAACTCTAACTAAGCAAATGAAAACCTTGTATGATTCAAAACAAACAATAAACAAACAAAAACTTTCAAGTCTTTGAGAGAAGACCTTGAAGGAACTATCAGAAGGTGGAAAGATCTCCCATGCTCATAGATTGGTAGGAGTAACAGTTAGAATGACCATTTTACCAAAAGCAATCTACAGCTTCAATGCAATTCTCATTGACTTCTAACACAATTCTTTACAGACCTTGAAAACACAATTTTTACCTTCAGTTGGAAAAAAAAATTAGATAAAATGATCCTGAACAATATACGAACTGCTTAAGGTATCACTAACCTTGATTTTAAGTTGTACTACAGAATTATAATAATAAAATCCACATGATGTTGGCATGAAAACAGACAAATTGATCAATGGAATTGAATTGAAGGCCTGACATAAATCTACTCACCTATGGACACTTGATTTTTGACAAAGAAGCCAGAAATATACCCTGGAAATAAAGAAAGCTGAACTTGCTAGAAAAGTAACTGTGGAAGATCCTTAAACACGTTGGTGCAGAAGATGACTTTCTGAACAGAACTCAGAGAGTACAGTCACTAAAGGCAACAATTAATAAATGGGTCCTTATGAAACTGAGAAGCTTATGTATGACAAAAGGTACTTTCACTCAAAGTGGAAGCCTACAGAGTGGGAAAGGATTTTTACCAACTGTACATATGATAAAGACTAATATCCAATATGTATAGTGAACTCAAGAAACTAGTTATCATGAAACCCAAGTGATCCATTTTAAAAATAGGGTACAGGTCTAAACAGAGAATTCTCAATAATGAAATTTCAAGTGGCAGAGAAACACTTAAAGAAATGTTCAACATACTTAGCTATCAAGGAAATTCAAATAAAAATGACATAGGGATTTCATCTTACACCTGTGAGAATGGCTAAGATCAAAAACATAAGTTACTGAGCTTCCCTAGTAAGAGGAACAGAGACTGTCTCTGACATGAACTCAGTGGCTGGCTCTTTGTCCACCCCCCACCCCCCGAGGGAGGAGCAGTCTTGCCAGGCCACAAAGGAGGACAATGCAGCTAGTCCTGATGAGGCTTGATAAGCTAGGGTTAGATGGAGGGGGAGGAGGACCTCCCTTATCAGTGGACTTGGAGAGGGCACCTCAGAAAGATGGATAACAATTTATCTCAAGATCCACTATACCACTATATATTCTCTCTACAACTCATATTAAAAAAAAAAAAGGGCATATTAAAAAAAATGCTTCATCCTACCGTAAGGACACTTGCTCAACCAAGTTCATTGTTGCTCTTTTTTATAATACTCAGAAACTGGAAACAACCTAAATGCTCTCCAAGAAAAGAATGGGTGAAGAAATGAGGTAGATCTACACAATAGAATATTACTCGACTGTTTTTAAAAAAAGTGACATAATGACATTTGCAAGCAAATGGATGGAAATAAAAAAAAAACATTCTGAGTGAGTAAAAACAGACTCAGATAAATATGGCATGTATTAGCTTATACGTGGATATGAGCTGTTAAATAAATGATAACCAAGCCACAAAGCACAGACTCAGACAGGTTAGGACTCTGGAGAGGAACCATGGATCACCCTGAGAAGCAGAAATACAATAGATTTTTGTGGGAAGAGAGGGGGTAGTTGGGGACAAGAGCAGAAGAGATTAGGTGGTGGAGGATGAGATGGGGGAAGAAAGTGAAAAGAGATATGTCTGAAATTGGCTGGAGAGTTCTTGGGGGTAAGTGTGGAAACTGAGCACAGTGGAGACTATACAAGTGATCTTAGTGAGGTCTCCTTGTAGTTGGGGATAGATATAGAATCTGAACTGACTATCTTAAGTAGCCAGGCAAGTTTCCTAGTGGCAAGACTAGGTTACATTAATTTGGTTAAGTTATTGGCTGGTGGGGTGCCATGGAGATCCCCAAATAACACAGGCTGATGTTGGAACAGAGGGCTCCTCTCCCCAAACTGTTATCAGAATCCCATTGCTGTTGATAGCATCCACACAGCTTCTTAAACATGGAGAAGTCAATCTGGTGACTACATGGAGCCTTCACCCCTGTGCTCTAGTCTCACCAAAAGAGAAATTTGGACAAGAGTCCTGCTACAAAAGCTGTGACCTACAATCTGTCCTGTCTGAAAGATGTGGTAGGATCATGCAGAATTTGTGGGAGTGGCCAAGCAATGTCTGGTTTAACTTGAGGTCCACACCTCAACAGGGAGTTTATGCCCAGCACTGCTTGGACAGCCAGAAATTGGAAACTGGATAGCTCATAGACTTAGGGTAGAACCAAACACAACTGGTCTAAAAACTATCAACGATGACTATGACGCCTATTGATAGTCTGCTGTACTCATAGATCAGTGCCTTGTGCAGTTGTCATCAGAGAGTTGTCCTTTGCTTCCTCCAGCAGCAGATGGGGCAGATGTTGACACCCTCAGCTAGACATAATGTAGAGAGGAAGTCTAAATTGGAGGTATCCATCAGCTCCTGCCCTTTGGAGCTCAGGGAATCTCAAAGAGGAGGAGACAAAAGTACTGTAGGAGTCATAGAGGTTAGAAGACACTAGAACAAAGTCTACTTTCTCAACTACTTAGGGCATGTGTAGGTTCACAAAGACAAAAGCTGCAAGCATGGGGCCTGAAGTGTCTGTGCCAGGTCCTCTGTGAAATAATAAATGCACTCCTCAGAAGTGGATGTACAGAAGGAACATGCCTTTCATGATTGAGGTGACAGTGTTTCCATGTGCAGGCACGGTGCTTGCACAGAGTCCACATTGGGGATGAGTTTTCAAATGTACAAAACTGTAGTACAAGTTAGAATCCTTGGAAGTCTTTACAGAATAGACTTCTAGTACTGGGGATGAGGTCCAGAGAAATTCATACAATGGTGATCTATGAAGAAATAGTGTTGACAATTTAAAACAATGGAGAAAAAAATGAACAAAAGAAAACCACTCAAAACAAAGTAAGGGAAACATAATTTAGTGAGCTATGAAAATATGGTGCATGATGGAAATCTGTGTGGAATAAGTCCCTACGCTCTGCCTGGCTTTCATGCCCATGTATTATTTTTTAGAATTTTACACTGTATGAACTGTTGCCCTTTTCTTTTAAGGCATGTGTGTTGTTTATGTTCTGGGTAGTGCTGGGTCCTCTTGACCCAAATTATTTAGGCTTTCACACCAGGCTCCTCCTGGAACATCCTTACTGACACACACAAACAATGCACGGTCAGCTTTTTAAGTGTGTCCTCATTTAAAACAGTGCAAGTCTCTCAAAAACAAGAGAAGCCATGCTCCTCTCCCAGAATATTTTTTGTTTGTATGTGTATGCTGGGTCTTTGTATCGGGGGTAAAGATGTGTGCAGGCGTGTGGAGGCCAAAGGTTGATGTTCAACATCTTTCTCGCCACTCTCCACAATTTAGTTCCTCTAGGCAGCTTGCTCCATGGATCCTGTGTCTTTCTCCTAAGCACCAGAATTACAGGTGGGCAGCGTCACTCACCTGCCATTAAAATGAATAATAGGAAAAAACACAATGATTTTGCTATGTGGATGTGCTCATTTTGTAATCAGGTTGTCCACTCTTTCCTTCTTCAGTTCTAGGACGCACTTTTACATTTACGATGATACTGTGGCTCATTTGCTGCCAGAAGACACACTAATTTTATTTATTTGTTTTTGAGGGCATTTTGGATAATGTTAAGTGAATGCATCTTAAAACTGATGTGTTAATATTCTGTATCCACTATGGTAGTCATGTGGAATTACACCTTTCGTTATTTCAAAACTTCACTCTCTGTAGTGATTTGCAATGGACAGTCATTTTGGGTAAACTCTGGCTTGAGTTTTAAATCGATTCAGATTTTTATTCATTAACCCATAAATTATATGGTACAACATAGTAATTGTAATAGGCTAGAGAGGAGAGAGAAGCAAGCTGATCTGAAGGTGAAGTGTTCAAGCTACAACAAGCCCAAAATCTCAAGAAAATGTTTTAGCAGTGCTCATGTTGGTTTGAGTAAACAGTAAAGGAATTACAGAACTTTATTACACTGAACTCAAGGCTTGTGTGCCATCATCTAGTAACATACACATGCAAGGGGTTCTCCCTAAGCACAACTCATATATATCTCTATATATGTACATGCATGTACACACATACATGTTTAACAATATAAAGAACAGTGCATGCACTGTAAAGAATTTGGAAAGGATATTTAAAAGTTTATGTTACTGTACATTTTTTATTGGTCCATCTTGATATTGGATCAATGTATTATTTAAAGCATATTGCTCAGCTCCAGCAAAGTAACCATCTCCAAAATATAAATCTTATGTAATTAATACAAATTTTATGAGGTAAATAATTCAATTCGTATTTAACTCAGTTTTTTATTCTATGAACTACGAAGAGAAGAAACTTTTATTTGTTTTATATTATAGTTATTTATGACATATTATAATGAAAGTCATAGGTTAGCACTGCAAAGAGATGGAACAGGCTAATAGCAGAAGCCAAAATAACAAATTAATCCTGGAAATACAACAGAAAAGATGGGCTTATTTGCCCATGAGTTAGGATGTAATAGAATATTTTAATGCTTAAAGTTTGGTGTTGGTGAATCTATTCTTGTATATTTTGTGTGTCTTTGTTGTAAAATTATTTCATTTTTCAGAATCATTGTGTTGGTTCTTCTAGAATTGTGCTGCACAATTTCTAAACAGAAGGCTGAGAAAGTTGAAGAAGTGTAAAGATGATACACAGCTGCCCACATAGGAAAATTATTAGGGTTTAACCCATTCAAGCCATGGTCATAATATTCATCTTGATAAGGATACATCGGTATTTGATAAAGTAGCATGCCTCAGAGTCAGGAGAGTACTTACTATTTTCATCTTTGCATTAATTTGGAGGAAAGTTTGAGGGAACTAGAATAGACTTATTTTTTTTTTCTACCAGCTCTGGTTAGTGAAATAGGTCTTTGGGTTTTGTTTTGTTTTTCTTTTTCTTTTTCTTTTTTTTTTCAGAGAAAAATAAAGAACTGAGGCCAAAGGGTAAAGGACAATATTTCTTAGATTTCAAATGGAAGGAAAAAAGACAAAGCGAAATGATCTGGCATTATATACTCACATCAATGGCAGTAATTAAGCTTTGCAGTGTCATTAGGCACGATAACAATAATTTGTAGCCTTTTATGGTGCTTTACATGCTAAGCATACGGAATCACACAGTGTCAGGACCCTTAGTATTTCTCATTGTTATTATTATTATTTTTTTTCTGCTAAGGAAATAATGGCTTTCAGTTGTCATGAAATGGGGAGATACACAACACAAATTTGGATTCTCATCTGCAAAGAAGAAAAGAGGGAGTGTTTTATGCTTTTTAACCACCTGTGAAATGTATGGCAGCAATAAAACGCATACAAGACATGGAGGTGACTACTTCTAGAGTACAGTATTTAAATTTATAAAAGTTAATTTGGCATTATATTAAACGAGAAGTTAATGTTCCTACAAGCCCAGTAACTGAACTATGACATATTACACCATAGTGTTGAAATGAACCAGGAATATTCAAGTATTTGATTGTGGAAAATCTGTCCTTAATCAGTAAAAAATTTCCTAGTATTGTGATTAGTACAGAGAAAAACCCCTGGATGAGTACTTTGGAACTATAGAGTCCATAGTAGGAAATGAGAAAGTCTTAAGAAGCTAAATATTTCTTTTTTTTTTATTTTTTTTATTAATTACACTTTATTCATTTTGTATCCCCCCATAAGCCCCTCCCTCCTCCCCTCCCGATCCCATCCTCCCTCCCCTTTCTGCATGCATGCCACTCCCCAAGTCCACTGATAGGGGAGGTTCTCCTCTTCTTTCTGATCTTAGTCTATCAGTTCTCATCAAAAGTGGCTGCATTGTCCTCTACTGTGGCCTGATAAGGCTGCTCCCCCCTCAGGGGGAGGTGATCAACGAGCAGGCCAATCAGATCATGTCAGAGGCAGTCCCTCTTCCCATTACTATGTAACCCACTTGGACACTGAACTGCCATGGGCTACACCTGTGCAGGGGTTCCAGGTCATCTCTACGAATAGTCCTTGGTTGGAGTATGAGTCTCTGGGAAGTTCCCTGTGTTCAAATTATCTTGTTCTGTTGCTCTCCTTGTGGAGTTCCCATCCCCTCCAGCTCTTACTATTTCCCACTACTTACATAGAATTCCATTCACTCTGCCCATCAGTTGGCCATCAGGCTCAGCATCTGCTTTGACGGTCTATACTGCAGAAGCTTTCAGAGGCCCTCTGTGGCAGGTTTCAAGGTTGTTTCCTGTTTTCTTCTGGCTTTCAGAGGCCCTCTGTAGCAGGTTCCGAAGTTGTTTCCTATTTTCTTTTTCTTCTGATGTCCATCCTCTTTGCCTTTCAGGATGGGGATTGAACATTTTAGTTAGGGTCCTCTCTTTTGCTTAGTTTGTTTAGATGTACAGATTTTAGTGGGTTTATTCTATATTGTATGTTTATATGAGTGAGTATATATCATGTGTGTTTTTTTGCTTCTCGGACAACTCACTCAGGATGATCCTTTCCAGGTCCCACCATTTACCTGCAAATTTCATGATTTCCTTATTTTTCATTGCTGAGTAATACTCCATTGTATAGATGTACCACAGTTTCTGCATCCATTCTTCAGTTGAGGGTCATCTGGGTTGTTTCCAGCTTCTGGCTATTACAAACAAAGCTGCTACAAACATGGTTGAGCAAATGTCTTTTTGTGTACTTGTGCCTCTTTTGGGTATATGCCTAGGAGTGGTATGGTTGGATCTTGAGGTAGTGCTATTCCTAGGTGTCTGAGAAAGCGCCAGATTGATTTCCAGAGTGGTTGTACCAGTTTACATTCCCACCAGCAGTGGAGAAGGGTTCCCCTTTCTCCACAACCTCTCTAGCATGTGTTGTCCCTTGAGTTTTTCATCTTGGCCATTCTGATGGGTGTAAGGTGAAATCTCAGGGTTGTTTTGATTTGCATTTCCCTAATGGCTAATGAGGTTGAGCATTTCTTTAAGTGCTTCTCTGCCATTCGATATTCCTCTACAGAGAATTCTCTGTTTAGCTCTGTTCCCCATTTTTTAAGTGGATTACTTGGTTTATTGCTTTTCAGCTTGTTTAGTTCTCTATATATATTGGATATGAGTCCTCTGTCAGATAAAGGGTTGGTGATGATTCTTTCCCAATCTGTAGGCAGTTGCTTTGTTTTGATGACGGTGTCCTTTGCTTTACAGAAGCTTTTCAATTTCATGAGGTCCCATTTATTGATTGTTGCTCTTAGAGCCTGTGCTGTTGGTGTTCTGTTCAGGAAGTTTTCTCCTGTACCAATGAGTTCTAGGGTATT
Source organism: Psammomys obesus (assembly GCF_907164565.1). Lineage (NCBI taxonomy): Eukaryota > Metazoa > Chordata > Mammalia > Rodentia > Muridae > Psammomys > Psammomys obesus. The sequence continues at coordinate 34,954,153 of NW_026596073.1, forward strand.
CCCCACTTTTTTTCTAGCCGATTTAATGTGTCTGATTTTATGTTGAGGTCTTTGATCCACTTGGACTTCAGTTTTGTGCAGGGTGATATGTATGGATCTATTTTTATTTTTCTACATGTAGACATCCAATTGGACCAGCACCATTTGTTGAAGATGCTATCTTTTTTCCATTGTATGGTTTTGGCATCTTTGTCAAAAATCAGGTGTCTGTAAGTGTGTGGGTTTATTTCTGGATCTTCTGTTCGATTCCATTGATCCACCATTCTGTTTCTATGCCAGTACCATGCAGTTTTTATAACTGTTGCTCTATAGTACAGCTTGAGATCAGGGATGGAGATACCTCCAGAAGATCTTTTATTGTAGAGGATTGTTTTAGCAATTCTTGGCTTCTTGTTATTCCATACGAAGTTGAGAATTTTTCTTTCTAGGTCTGTAAAGAATTGTGTTGGCAATTTGATGGGAATTGCATTAAATCTGTAGATTGCTTTTGGTAAGATGGCCATTTTTACTATATTAATCCTGCCAAGCCATGAGCATGGGAGATCTTTCCATCTTCTCATATCTTCCTCTAATTCTTTCTTCAGAGACTTGAAATTTTTTTCATACAAGTCTTTGACTTGCTTGGTTAGGGTTACACCAAGGTACTTTATGTCATTTGTGGCTATTGTGAATGGTGTTGTTTCTCTAATTTCTTTCTCAGCCCTTTTGTCTTTTGTATACAGGAGTGCTACTGATTTTTTTGAGTTAATTTTGTATCTGGCGACTTTGCTGAAGGTGTTTATCAGCTGTAGGAGTTCCCTGGTAGAGTTTTTGGGGTCACTCATGTATACTATCATATCATCTGCAAATAGTGATACTTTGACTTCTTCCTTTCCCATCTGTATCCCCTTGATCTCCTTCAACTGTCTTATTGCTCTAGCAAGGACTTCCAGCACTATGTTGAAGAGATATGGAGAGAGTGGGCAGCCTTGTCTTGTCCCTGATTTCAGTGGGATTGCTTTAAGTTTCTCTCCGTTCAGTTTGATGTTGGCTATGGGCTTGCTGTAAATCGCCTTTACTATGTTTAGATATGTGCCTTGTATCCCTGATCTCTCCAGTACTTTAAACATGAATGGATGTTGGATTTTGTCAAATGCTTTTTCAGCATCTAGGGAGATTATCATGTGGTTTTTTTCTTTCAGTTTGTTAATATGGTGGATCTCATTGATGGATTTCCATATATTGAACCACCCCTGCATACCTGGGATGAAGCCTACTTGGTCATAGTGGATAATATCTTTGATGTGTTCTTGGATTCGGTTTGCAAGTATTTTGTTAAGTACTTTTGCATCAATGTTCATAAGGGAGATTGGCCTGAAATTCACTTTGTTTGTTGAGTCTTTGTGAGGTTTAGGTACCAAGGTGATTGTGGCTTCATAGAATGAGTTTGGTAATGTTCCTTCTGTTTCTATTTTGTGGAATAGTTTGAAGAGAATTGGAGTTAGCTCTTCTTTGAAGGTCTGGTAGAATTCTGCGCTGAACCCATCTGGTCCTGGACTTTTTTTGGATGGGAGACCAAACTAGTTGACAGTGTTTACATACAGTCATGTTTAGTTTTCTTTCTTGACCATGCAATTAAAATGAAAATCTATTTTTATATTTTTCCAAGGCTCCTTTCAGTGGGTATTCTAATAATTAGAATTTCTCCAAGAATTGCAACTCTGATGAGTCTTTAAGTGCACACGTTGATAATAATGAATAAGAAATCTCTGCTTCAAATTTACTTTACAACCACCCATCTCAGTGTGCTCACACTCTTTATCCTAACACTGACATCTTGCAAATGCACCAGATACTAGTGTTTGAGTATTGGCTTTAAGACAGTTGAATTAGTAAACTCAATGGACACGAAGCAAGGCTTCCGTTTTTAGGACTGAGTATATCCTGAGAAATTAAAGAAAAAGTAGCCCATGTTATCTTCTTTGATAGAAAGTTTAGCTTGCAGTTTGGTCTGGGTTAGGAACCAGTGATTTTTTTTTCACTCATTTTTTTCCTTTATTTTTCAGACCCTTTAAAATATTTTATCAGTTCTTGAGAGTTTCATAAAAGCATTTTGATCATATTCACCCTCCTCTCAACTATTTCTCTCTTAAATATTTCCAAATCCACACCCAATTCTAGCCCACCAGTGTGTGTGTTCGTATGTGTGCATGCAGGTGAGTATGTGCATGTGTATGCCTTTGTGTGTGTGTGTGTGTGTTTGTGTGGTGTGCATATTTGTGTGCTTCAAGACTGATTTGTGCTACCTCAAATATTCTTGGGTGTATAGTCTTCCACTAGAGTGTGCTTCGATTACTGGGGGTTAAACTCTTAGAGGAAACTCTATCTCCTCCCAGAGTCTAACAATTGGCAATAATTCTATGGCTAGGGTGATAGTGTTGGCCACCTCTTTCCTCCACGCTGAGATTTACTGAGTTTAGACAGATTTGTACATGCAGTCACTATCACTATTTGTTCATAAGTACTGCTGTCCTGCTATGTCCAAAGACACAGTTAGTTTCCTTGTCTTATCCACCATTTCTGTCTCTTAGGCTTATTCTGCTCCCTATCAGGGTTCAGTGAATCCTGAACTTTGGGATTGGCTGTGCATAACACATACATGCACGCAAGCAGACATGCACACAAGTACACATATATTCTCTTAGGCTGAGAATTCTATAGTCTCTTATTATCTTCTCCTTAGGCTGTTGTGTGTTGCTGTGTTAACAACAGTTGGCTGCAAATAGAAGCTTCTCCGATGAGTGGCAAAAGATGTATTGATCTATACAGGAGGATAACAAGAAGCCATTAGAACTTGGTTTAATACAATCTCTAATTAGCAGCATAATAGTTGTAGGTTTTCCACTGGGGAAGACTTTTATTGTCTAATTCATAGATACCTCTCTTAATGTTTAAGCTACTAAGCTAGTTTGGCACAGAAGAGTTTATATAAGAGTGTATATTAATGCTAAAACAATAATAAATAATAATAATAATACTCTGTCAAATTTCAAGATTCTTCCTTAGTTATACTGATAATTTCTCTAAAATCTTTGCTTTTGGTGTTATTAACTGTTTTCCCAATAAACAATTAAAATGAAAATTATGTTTTTCATCCTGAGTGAGGTATTCCAGAAACAGAGAGACACTCATGGTATATATTTATTTATAAGTGGATATTAGCTATACTATATAGGAAGCCATACTAAAATATAAAGACCTAAAGAAGCTAAATGATAAGGAGAACCCTAGGGAAGATGCTTAATTCTCATTCAGAAGGGAAATCAGGATAGAAGCTGGAAGCAGGAGAAAAGAGGAAACAGGACTGCAGCCTACCACAGATGGCCTCTGAAAGACTCCAACCAGCAGGGGTTAGGAGCAGATGCAGAAACTCACTGCCAAATTTTGGACAGAGCACAGGGAGTTTTACTGAAGAAGGGGAATATAGAATGACCTGGAGGGGACAGGAGCCACAGAAGAAGACCAACAAAGCCAAAGCCAAAGCCAAAGCCAAATAAAAAAATTGATGGACCCAGGGATGACTGCAGAGACTGATGTATCAACCAAAGACCATGCATAGAGAGGACCTAGACCACCTGTTCATATGTATTCCATAGAGAGCTCAGTCCCCATGTGGGTTTCCTAATAAGAGAAGAGGCAGTCTCTGACATAAACTCTGTTGCCTGCTCCTTGATCACTTCGCCCTGATGGGGCACCCGAGCTAGCTCACAGAAGAAGAGGATTTAGGCAGTCCTGATGATACCTGATAGGCTAGAGTCAGACACTAAGGGAGGAAGACTTCCCCTGTCAGTGGGCTAGAGAAGAGGGATAGGGGAGGAAAAGAAGGAAAGTAAGAGGGAGGGAGAGTGGGACAGGGAGGAGATGAGGGAGGAGGCTACAACTGGGATACAAGTGAATAAATTGTAAATAATAATGATGATGATGATGAAAAAGATTTCATTTTATAGTTGTTAGTCTTAAAAAGGTCTAATGAGTATATTGAGGTCTTTTTTACTTTCTTATTTTTGAGATTATAATTACAACATTTTCCCTTCTCTTTTCTCTCCTCAAACCCTCCCATACAGCCCTCTTTATTATCCTTCAAACTTATAGGTTCTTTCTTTCATTATTATTGCATGTATATATGTATATGTATTTCTAAATAAAACATATTTAGAACATCTAAATATATAAGCATATATTTCTAACTATAATCTGCTATGTCTGTATATTGTTCCTCTTAGGTTATGTATGTTTTCAGTGCAGGCCACTTGATATTAGACAATCAATTGGTGTGCTCTGCCCTGGAGAGGAATATTTCTTCCACTGCTAGCTTTCCTCAGTCAAGGAGGGTTGATTTTGAATACAAGCTAAAGAACAACACATGTCTTTTTGAATCAGAAGACAGATTGAAGGTGGACAACATGACCCCAGATAATCAGTTCCTATATCTGCTTGTAATTTCCAGAATCCAGAAATGAAAATCTTTAATTCTCAAACAGCTTTTACTTTGTTCAACAGTGACATTCATGTATCCGTTTCTGATTCACTTTAGCAATTCTTGATATTTTCGGGTGAATATTTATGCATTCACTTGCCTTGCTGCCACGTAAATTTGATTAATGCACTAGTATTGATGTGTAATTGGTTAGTGTATAACCAGTGATTTAGTGAAAATGTTGAGATTAGATGTAACATCACGGAGATGTTTAAAAGAAGAGTTTGGAAGGTTTGGTCACTGGTTGGATGTGGAAGTGAGTCATAAAGTGTACATTACCATGACATGAGTAAGGAGAAGAAAACATGAATTGAGATGAGCTTAATGGGTTTGAGGAGCCTCTGCTGCATTCAACATGCTGATTTTCCAGGTCTGTGATACACGCACAGAATTTAGGAAGAGTCTTACCTCAGGGTTCAAACTTGGGAACTTGATGTCCTAGCACATTGGAGAACTTGACCAGTTACGATGTGTTGTTAGTGAAAAGCATGTCTTAAAAATAATGGGTGAAAGTGAAAACTATCACAAAGGGAGTTGCAGAGGAGATAAAGGTCCCAGTTGATTTTGGACATCATGCTTCCCCCTTCCTTTGTTTAAAGTTCAGTCAGAAAATATTACAAGAATGGAAGATCCAAGGCAATCCAAATCTGCCTTCCTCCCTGAAGGACACAGGGCTGAAACATTTGAGCTCAGCACAACCAGTGTCTGAGGCTCTACAGACCCTGGTGGTGTCAAGGACCCTCAGCTGTGTACTCAAGTGGGGGCCTAAGATCTGTGTCCACCTGTCCTCCCCCACTCTTCTGAGCTTGTTATCTGAATCATCAATGGATCCCTGGGTTTTGCTTATTCTCATTGCTTGACTATGAATAGTAAATCTAATTTTCCTGACTTGTACCCACATAATTGATAGAAATTATGCAGAAAATAGGAGATATGGCCCAACAGACAGTATTATCAGTAACCACAGAAGCACATTATTCACACTGAAATTCTTCATTTTGTTTCACAGTAACTTCAAGATGTAGATTTGGAAAATGTTGACTGCCCACTCTTCACTCCAGTAGAATACAGTGTTTTTCCTTCATATGCAATCACTTTTATTGCTCTAGAAAATCTTTCCTCCCATACCCTACTTGCAATATCAAGATAATTATAGGATTTTTATGTGAAGTTCATTATTATACACACAATGAAAAAGTATGCCGAACACTAAATTGTAAACATTTCAACTCCCTTTTTTCCCCTGGAACATCATGGTGAGCCTACTGTAATTCCCTTTCCCTTGTCTATTGCTGAAAAGCTAAAAAAGTTTCTGAGGACAGAGGTCTTTGCAGTATCCTCAAGTATCTTGACTGCTAAATCTAGATAATAACAATGCATACCTCATGAGGTTGTTATGACTACTAGAGAGGACAGTCTTTATCCATTGGGACTGGGCTCCCCAACTCTACTTTTATTGGCTGTAGTCAGAAACTGCAAAGAGCAGTTTTTTATTTTTGATATAATGGAAAGATTGTACTTATCTTTGGGGATAAAGATAAATGTTTATATCATGTTGCTAGGGATTATGCTGCTTTTGTAAAGCAGTGGTTGTAGATTCTCTTCCAATAACAATGGCTTCATGAGCACTGAGTAGTTAAATGGTACCAGTAATTTCCAGTACCAGGCATGACTCATTAAATGGGCCATAAGTTGGTTGCCACCAAAAAACATGTGCAACTACTGCATTCATAGAGTTATCTTGTCATACCCGTCATTGATGTGGTTGTTAGGCATCATATCTGGGTAGGACTGTTGGTCGCCTCTTTCTTTGAAAGCTTCCATGCCATCTTCTGGTATCATGAAAGTTAGTACTCAGTGAGGAGTGGTTCAGGTCAATTCCAGCACAGGGGTTCTGTTTCTGAAATGCATGGTATCTTTAGCTATAGGCACTTACCTTTCACCCCTGAGGATAACAAAGTGTAATAGTCATAAACTTTATGTCCTGGAAATCTCTTACTTAGACAGACTAACCAACAGCTAAAAAGAAAAACGGGTTTTAATGTCTTGTATTCGGGTGTTTGTTATGTGGTCTTTGGCTCTTGGAGGGAGCATGGTCAGCCTGAATGATATGTTAATTAAATTTTTTATACATTGAATTATGTGTATTATAGGTTTGTGTGTTTGTCTACAAAACACTGCCACAACTAAGACTCAGAGAACATTGCGGAAGAAGGGGTGAAAAGATTGTAAGAGCCAGAGGGTCACAGAATATGTAAGATTGTGTTTCATAGGAATGTTAGAAGCTACACTCATGAAGTCTCAGCGACATGACTACCCAAGTGTAAGCTGAATAAGGATGGAAACAGTAAGCAAGCCTATGAGGCTTTGACACTACCCAAAGAATGATAAGTTACTGAGGATTGCTAAGAGGGAGAGAGGTGTTTCCTCAGGGAGAAGCACATTAATTGGTTGCCCAGTGCCATATAATCAGCCTTAAATACATATACACAAGTAATATTATAAAGACTGAGCAGGTAATATTTGAAAATATTCATGAATATGTACATATATATGTGAAATAGTAATTATGATAAAAGAGGCCCTTATTAGTAGGCTTGGAGAAGGGCATGGGAGGAAATAAGGGAGGAAGGGAACGAGGGAGGGGGCTACAGCTGGGATACAAGGTGAATAAACTGTAATTATTACAAAAATAAAAATTAAGATAAAAAAGAGGCCATGAATTTGAAGGTGAGTGGTGAGAGTTATATGGGAGAGTTTGAAGGAAGAGAAGGAGTAAATGTAATTAGATTATAATATCTATAAATAATAATAATAGAATAGAGGAATAGAGTAGAATAGCAGAATAGAGGAATAAATAGAGAAGAAAAGGGGGAGGAAGAGGAGGAGAAGAAGGAAGAGGAAATGATAGGTTTAAGGACTTATTTACGAGCCAGTCTGGCTCTACAGCCTGACGTCATGGATGACAGGCTGGCGAACTGGGTTTGTGATTAGTTTTTCTATGCCAGCTCATGACTTCAGTGATTGTCAATACACTCATCTATTTCAGCAGAGGAAATTGCCAATATGAGTGATATCTGGGGACAATTAGATTGACCCATTCACTACCAGATACTCATGGGGCTTCACTAGAATGTGCACACTTAGAGAATCGATAATTCTTTAAGGCTTTTGATTACCCCATGAAAGATCTATATAACTATATTCTCCACTGACTTTCTTAAGTTGGTGAAGTATTTCACTTCTCAGGCAATTATTTCTTCAATCAGCTCTAGACACAGGATTAAAATGACTGATAGTGAAAAATCACAGAGAGAAGACACAGCTCAACATCCAGAAAGCTACTTTCCATCTGAAGCTGTCTTTCTGAGGACATGGAAAGAAAGCACTTACACATCTCCACAAATTCTATTTTCTTTTCCACTCAGCAGCATAGATTATTTTTAGAATTTCTCACATAACAATAAATTTATAATTGATAACAGTGAAAAAAAAGTGACAGAAAAAGAAGTTTGGGGACTCAGAATGTATGTTAGGTATGTTTTGCTTCAATTCTCTATAATCTAGAATGACTGTATAATATTTTTTAGCTTATATGTATATGAAAATATATTTGTGAATTGAAGTATTTTATTATGCATAAAAAGTTTCTACTCTAAGAGCAAAATATTAGTTTAATTATAGAAAATAAAGACATTCATTATTTTCTTAACATTAGTCAGCATGTAAGTATCAAGTTAGTGCACTTTTCAATTTTTTATTTACACATGTATTCATTTATTCTTTTAAAAGATCATCAAGTGAGGTATCCCAGAAGCAGAAAGACACACATGGTATATACTCACTCATAAGTGGATATTAGCCATATAATATAGGATAAACATACTAAAATCTGTACACCTAAAGAAATTAAGAAAGAGGACTCTGACTAAGATGTTCAATCCCCATTTAGAAAGGCAAAGAGGATGGACTTCAGAAGAGGGAAGTAAACAGGGAATAGCACAGGAGCCTACCACAGAGGACCTCTGAAAGACCCTAACCTGCAGGGTATCAGAGCAGATGCTGAGACTTATACCCAAACTTTGGGCAGAGTTCAGGGAATCTTATGAAAGAAGCAGGAGATAGTAAGACCTGGAGAGGACAGGAACTCCACAAGGAAAGCAACAGAACCAAAAAATCTGGGCACAGGGGTCTTTCCTGAGACTGATACTCCAACCAAGGACCATTCATGGAGATAACCTAGAACTCCTGCACAGATGTAGCCCATAGCAGTTCAATGTCCAAGTGGATTCCATCGTAATGGGAACAAGGACTGTCTCTGACACGAACTGATTGGCCTGCTCTTTGATTACCTCCCCTTGACGTGGGAACAGCCTTACCAGGCCACAGAAGAAGACAATGCAGCCGCTCCTGATGAGACCTGATAGACTAGGATCAGAAGGAAGGAGAGGAGGACTTCCCCTATCAGTGGACTTGGGTAGGGGCATGGGTAGAGAAGAAGGAGGGAGGGTGAGATTGGGAGGGGAGGAGAGAGGAAACTACAGGGAGGATAAAAAGTGAATAAACTATAATTAATAAAAATAAAAAAATTATCCCCTTGGCAAAAATGCTTTAATTACCTAATTTATTTTCAAAAAGTTACATATTTCTTATTCATATGGTTTTCTCCATTGTTATTATTGTAATTTTTACCATTACTTAAATTAAAGGAAGTAGGATGCATAGCTACTGGACAGTTGACCCATCTTTAGGTTATTAGAAGACAGTGTACATGAAATATTGAATATAAAATAGAAAAAAAAGTATTTTCAAAATATGCAAAACCATTTCTTCCTCAAAATATTTAAAACTTTATCAACAATCTGAGCCTAACTCTGTCTTTAAAGTGTCTATGAGAGCACATTCTTACTGAATACATCAACTGGTAAAACTGTCTCTGTAGCTAAAATGTTAAAATAAGAAAAATAACAGATTTGGCTTATTTTGATAATTATGAATGTATATTCTGATAAAAATCCTTTCAGCAAAAAAAAGTTTGTTGATTAAAAATTTTAGCTAGGATATTTAAATAGATACTGGTGGAAATTCAGAAGAAAAAGAGAGTGTATTGTTCATCCTCAACAGGCTCTGCTTCAAAGAATAAGAATAAAAATTATAATAAGAATAAGAGGATAAGAATAGGAGAAAGAGAACAAGACAATAAAAGAAAAAAAAGAAGGAGGAGGAGGTAGTGGTTTGAGGAGGAGGAGTTTTTAGGAACCACAGCAACAGCAGATAAAAAACGTTATCTTTGCCGTGGAGAGTCTGTATTGTAGTGCCTGAACACCAGCCTCAAGTCTTCTGTTGTTAAGTGAACTGAAAAGGCCACTGTGATTTCATTGGTGATCACCTGACAGTGCAACAAAATTAACTGCTGCTGACTCGAGATGGCCTGTAAAAAAACCCTTAAAGTGTTCCAAACAAGAGGTCTGCTGTGCGTTAGCTTTTGACAGGTGCTCGCACACACTGTGAGTGTCTTTCTTCCTCTTTCAGTACTAGTGTAAGTGCGCGTGCACCATGGTGCACATGTGGAGGTCAGAGGTTACCTTCAGAGGTGTGTCTTTGCCCTCTGCCTTTTCTAAGACACCATCTCATTGCTGTTCTCATTGCAAACACCAGGCTAGCTACCCCCTGCATGGATTTCTAAATATTTTCCAGTCTCTACCAAGCGGCTTGAGATAACAGCACCGAGACAATAGGCACACGTTGGTATGATTGCCTTTATGTTGGTTGTAGGATCCAAATCTTATTTTTTGTTAGGGAAGTTTGAAACAGCTGAGTTTTAGGAATGATCTGGTGACTCAGTTTTACCAGAGCCTATCTCTGTGGTTTTCTTGAGCATTGTTATACTAGAAGTAGCTTCTAAGAGACCAGCCCTTAATTTTCAGGAACTGACTGTAAAACACAGGAGAGTATTTCAAATGAAGTTTCATGAAATATATACATATTAAAAACAGAGGCAATAATATGGAAATCATCATTCCCAAATTGTTCTTCTTCACTTTGTTGGTATCTGTTGATTAGAGAGTTATGGGAACACTCACAGGGACAAAAGGCACAGGTCTTAATGTCCATAGAACCTGTTGCTTACATGGCTACCTTCCTCTTCAGTGACAATCTGTGCAGTCCAGCCATCCCTTACCCAATTAAATTACCATAATATGCTTACTAAAGGATAATGCCAGGGTGTCTCCACAGACACATTGGCTATTGCTCTATATCTTACATTGGTGGAAATTACCTTGAAACAGACAGAGTTTTAAAGAAACATTGCTATCATTATTAGCAACCCCAGATGCCTTGAAGAACCCTCTAAAAGCCAGTTGGTGGGCAACCTGGATTTTCTCGAAGTGGTGTTGTTTAATTTTCTTCAATGCCTTTTATTTCTGAAGGAAGCTTCCCCTGAGAGAACATGACAGTCTTGGTTTTCATGTCTAGAATCCCTGAGACAAGTTCTTTTGTACCTAATATCACTTGTGACCTTGAGGCTGTATCAATACTGTGCAATAGTGTTTACTGCAGATCTTTACAAAGCTTCATGCTCAATGACATCACATTCTTGACCTTAATGATCAAAGCGGGGTCATTGCCACCAAGAGAATCGGCAAAGCTCTACAACTGGCTGATAATCTAGTTCACAGCATAATCTTGCTCTTCTGTCTGCCTTTGAGGGAGCAATGGGTCTTGTGACTTCCCTAAATGAGAAAAATGTTTTGAGGGAGAGGGAGTGAGAAATAGTGGGAGGACAGAGGTAAATTTAGAAAACTGAAAGCAAAAATATCACAGGCCACTTGTAGCGGGAGTGTGAGTGTAGGATGGGGGCTGCCCACATTTTGAAAAATGATGAACTGTATGCAGAGCTTAGGACACATGAAAGAAGACAGAGAGGTGAGACAAATATGGTCAGGGGGTGGAAGGCATTTTGTAACCCGCCTTTTAACTGTATGGTGGATAGGTATCTCTGCTTTATTGAGTATTCTCCTACCACACAATTCCTAAGATAGGAGGGTACTCTATTATTGAAACATTTTTTTGAAAGGAATTGACCTAATGAATTAAAATGTGTTAATATTATTCAGTTTTTATGTTTACTATTCATGGTTAACAACCCAGGCCACTTTGACTCATGTTTCATTGAGGAAGAGGAAAAGGGACAAGAGATGATACAATTAAAAATAAAGGTTGGAATTATTGTTGGGGGAATGCTATTTTCAGGTCTTGATTATAGTCTTTCATCTGGAGAAGTTTAAGAAAAAAATTAGAAAGTAAAAGACAAATTTGACATGTTAGCCATAAGCTTTTGCATTAAAATAAGAAGAAAATAATGTTCATCTATCAAGAGAATTAGGTTACAAGCTGAAGCTTGCAAACCTCTTCACACAATCAAATGTGCTTCCCAAAAAGAATTAATGGTATTCTACTTATTTTCATTGAAATAAGGTTAGAGACTCCAGCTCTGGTAAAAATTTAGCAACTGAATGCCCAATTGAATTAATTCAACTTTCCTGGGAAGGAGAATTCTAGTTATTGCTTTTCTATTTTTCTGAACTTGTTGCTCTTAAATTACAATGGGCACTTAAAGCTGGCAAGCGCATTGGCAGTGGCACAGGAGTCCCTGAGTACCCTGTTCCTGGCTGAGCTGTGTAAGACAGAGTTTTTTACTAAAGTGCATTTAAGAACCTTGAACATGAAAAAAAAAAGAAAAAAAGAAAATGAAAACAATAACAACCAAAAAATAATGGGGGGGGAGTCAGTGTGAAAATATGAGATATTTTGTTTCAGAATACGTTTTTCTTTTTCTATAGGATTCTTGTAAGAACTGAGTACTGTCAAGCTTGTCTGAGGTGCAAAGATAATTGCTAGCCTGGAAGAGGACTTATCAAAATAAGAAGGATGGGAATAATTGGCCATCAGAAATCCACAGGAAGGGAGCCGGTACTAATCTTTTTCTGTTGAGGATGAGAGTGATGTAAATGAAGGCACCAAAGGAGGTCCATTCCACACTTTTCAATGAGATGTCATTCTGGCAAGTTCTTCCCATCAGGTACAAATATGCTGAAGTGAGGATTTTCTCACTTGTTGTCATCAACTGGTAGCCTGAAATAAATACTTTATTTCAAAAAGAAATGTGACTGATAGCTCCCGTTTGCCTTTCAAATGATCATTTCATTTTTATTTCCCATAGTTCAGCATTTTTCTCTCAGAGTTACATTTCTGGTCAGAACAGGAATTGCCAAGTGGAATCAAATAGTAGAAGAACGACAAAGTTCTATACATATCATTTCAAGTGATGTGTTAGCATGTGACATGCTATTCTGATTTTGTATTTTTGATAAGTCAAGAATTCTAAGAATAATAAAATCGCGAAAATCACAGGTAGTGTTTTCTGTGAGAGGTTCCGTCTACTTGGTTGTATTCTGCAAACTGCACAGGACCCCAAACTTCTCTCATTCTAAAAATCATCTAAACATCTGTGTAGTTTGGTTTCATTCTGCACTTTTCCATATTGCTTCTTCAAATAATTTATTGGCTACTTAAAATGTGCTTTCTGTTAATATTTAAGCTCAGCAGCAGCTTTATGATATTGTTATCTTCTTTCTTTATACACAAAGAGATTGGGGCTCAGGCTATGGCTAATGCATGCTGACTATGCAGCCAGTAAGTGGCGCGAAGGCAGAACAGTCATTGTGGTGATTGCCGCACGTTATTTTAAAGACTCATAATGGCACATGTCAGTGAAAAGATCCTTGAATGACAACAGAGTATACTTCAGTCCTCACCACCTGAGCACTTTGTTCCCAAACTCAGCGGCAAGAGGAACTGAGAGGATAAGAGTTTTCTGTGCTCTTAACAAACAGTAGGAAGAAGGTAGAAAGGTGACTTGGCAAAAAAGATGAGAAAGAAATATGAGGGAAGTTGGACAGCATGGATTTAAATGGGCCAAAACCTTGGACATACACCCACAGATATCTTTGATGTCTAGTGAAGAAGGAAGCAATGACTGAGTGGATGTTATTTAGGATGCTTGTGTCCAAAGCACTGGAAACCACTCTTCACACTCTTCAAATCCTGAAGATTCCGATAGATAAAAGTGAGAAGATGCCAGTATCTTCTGTAAGTTTGTAGGTTGGACATATTCTACTTTAATATTCTACTTTAATCAGATTTTTAAAAACTGCATTTTTTGAAGTTTTGCATACTATAATATATTCAAGACAATTCTCCACAAATTAAAAAAAATTTTTTTTTTAAATTTTTACATTCCCATAATATCCCTATTGCAGCCCCTTTCTCTTTTCCTCCTGGTCCCATTCTCCCACTCTCCTCCCTCCAACCCTCTCCCCTTCTCAGAAAAGGGAAGCCCCCACCAACCCATCTCAGCCCATAAAGTTGCATCAGGACTGAGCTCCTCCTTATCTACTGAGGACATGCAAGGCAGCTCCTCTAGGCAGGAAATGATCAGAAAGCAGGCAGTGGAATCCATATCATAGACACCAACCACTCAACTTATTAGGGGATCCACATGAGCAATAAGCTCCCAGTTGTTTACATATGTGTAGGTGGGCCAAGGTCCAGTTCATCACACTCTTTGTCTGGTGCTTCCCTCTCATGTCTGTAAGCCTCCATGGGTCTAGGTTAGTTGACTCTGCTGGTCTTCTTGCATTTTTTTTGTCCCTTCAGGATCCCTCTATCTTTTCCTCCCATCCTTCCACGGAACTCCCCCAGCTCTGCCTAATGCTTGACTATGAGTCTCCACATCTGATTCAATCAGCCGCTGGATGGGGCCTCTCAGAAGACAGTTATGCTAGCCTCCTGTCTGTAAACAGAGCAGAGTGTCATTAATAGTGTCAGGAGTCACCTCTCTCCCATGGGTTGAGTCTCTGGTTGGGCCAGGCCTTGGTTGGACATTTACTCAGTCTCTGCTCTACATCTCTGCACATCTTGTAAGCAGGGTAAATTTGGGGGTGAAAGTTATGTAGGTGGGTTGGTGTTCCCCTCCCACCACTATCAGTCCTGCCTGTCTAGAAGGTGGCCTCCTCAGTCTCCATGTCTTCAGCTGCTAGGAGGCTCTGCTAGAGTCATTCCTATATCCTCTTTGGAGCCTACCCTGTTACAGGTCCAGCTTGTCCTAGAGATATCCCTATTCTTGTTTTTTCTTGTCTCTGAAGGCCCTCTCACTTCTCCTCCCCTCCCCACTCTCCCCACATCTGTTTACTCCCACCCAGTTTCCCTCCCTACACCCTCTCCTAACCAGTTCCCATTTTTCATCCACTTTGGCTGTCTATTCTATTTCCCCATCTGAGTGAGCTTCAAGGAGGACCTCCCTTGGACCTTCCTTATTACTTAGCTTCTTTGGTTCTGTGAATTGTAGCATGACTATTCTATAATATATGGCTAATATCCACTTATAGGTAAATACATACCATATCTAACTTTCTGGATCTGGGTTACTCACTCTATCAATTTACCTGCAAATTTCATGGTTTCCTGGTTTTTAATAGCTGAGTGCAATATTTTCTTTATCCATTGTTCAGTTGAGGGACATCTAGGTTGTTTCCAGTTTCTGGTTATTATGAATAAAGCTGCTATGAACATAGTTGTATTGGTTTTATTTATTTTTAGGGGATATGTGGACATCAGGCAGAATGGGGTAGGTTGGTTTGAGGAAACCGGTCATGGAACACAGCAGGTGAATTAAAAAAAAAATTCCTAATTTGACTCTCAACAGCTATCAGAAACAGATGATGTGATTTTACAAGTAGCTTTGTCTCTGAGCCTATTGAGCAGCTGTCTCATCTCTAAACATGGCCATCCCACTTGATTTTTGTTTCCATGGTCTAAGCTCATATATATGAATCTCTTATGTTTTCATGTAGCTTTTCTTATAGGAACTAGATATGCCCTACCAATAGATTCAGTGGAAGAGATTAATTTTTTAAATCTCTTGTTAGATCTGACATAACATAGATAAAGCTAAAACAAGTGAAATCAAGCAAAACAAAACCAGAATTCTGCCTGCCTCAAAAAACTGATAGCTAAAAAAGATGTACTAATAGTATCTTGATTCTGTACTTTAAGAAAATCCCATCTGTAATTATATATGTAAATTGAGTAAATGTGTTTATTTTGACTAATCATATACTTAATAGCAGATTTCATGGTTTTAAAAGGAGAGTGGAGATGGGGAAAGATACATGAGGATTTTACGGAAGGAAATGGGCTGCAGGTGATTTTCATCTCCACAGTGACGTCACCTTACAGAGGTAGATGCTGTTAGCAGCACAGGAGTGCAGTGAGCTGGACTACCACCATCGAATACAGCTGGTGTCATCCCGTGCCACACAAAGCTGCGGAACAATGAGTCACTACTGTACGAAATCAGAACATCCAGTAAAACAGTAAAGCAATCGGAAAGTTCAAACAAATATTAACGTCCCAGAATTTTCTTGCTCATCCGTTTAGGAAGTTAAGCATGCTTTTAGATAGAAATTCTGAACTCCTGATGCTTCCGTATTTCATGCTTTTGTTTTACTCATACTTGCATCTAAGTGTGTGTGTGTGTGTGTGTGTGTGTGTGTGTGTGTGTGTGTGTTTGCGCAGGTGTGTGATCATGCACAAGCCTTTTGACTTAGGGACTCTTCTCAGTATCCCCTCCACTTCCAGTTTATTTACAGGGGAGGTTATCTTGCTGAACCCAGAGTACAGGGTCAGTTCTTGCTAGCCTAACAAATTAGCTTGTTTGGGGGAGATACTGATTCTATCCTATGTACACCGGGATTCCTGGCTGCCTACCAAGCCTACCTGTCCTTCACCTATGACCTCGGAATCCAACTCAGCTCCTCACACCCGCATGGAGAGTGCTTTATACACCCAGCCATTTCTCTTGACCTGCGTTTGAGTTTCGCAGGTTTTAAGGGAAGTAAAGGCAAATTCAGAATGGAGGAATATGGAATGGGAATACATTTTCATTTTAAATAAAGAGTTGGTATTTTATACATTTGTCAATGAAAGAAAAATGAATTCCATGCTTCAAGATCACTATTTTGAGTGTGTCTGGAAACTGTGCCCCTGTTCACACCACAGGAGAAAGACTTCCATCAACTGCTTGTGCACATCAGCACATCGCTGCACAACCTTACTCACCTCTGTGGCATTCAACAAACAAAATGATTATAATTTAAAAGCACTTAAGTACACTAAGTAACAAAAACATCAAGGCAGCCATTAAATGGTAGTATTAACCTATTTTTGACCTTTTCTAAAAAAAATAAAAAAGCAATAACTTTCTGATAAACAGGACATGGTGAGATAATATTGTGAATATAATCATTATTTACCAATAGAATGCTTTAAAATATAGATGAAAGCAAAAAAAAAAAAAAAAAAAAAAAAAAAACAAAACAAAAAACCTTGTTATAATGGTTATGGGCATAGCATCCTTAAACAATCTTTTGTTTCATACTTATTTTTCTACAATTAACTGCTGAGGATAAATGATTGCTCAGTGGAAAGGTAGTTGACTTAGCATTATTCAATTTAACATCTGGCACCATAAACTGCAGAGGATTAGGCATTCATATTAGCTTGTATACAATAAAAATCGAAGGTAAAATCCTTCAATTTCATTAAGATACATTTAAGATGCTTTAAAACCTTTGACTAACTGAGATGGCAAACTTGATCAGTCCTTAAGAAGATAAATGGGAAATCCCCTCCCTATCGTAAGATTATTTTAAATCATTCCAGGTGTAGGCTGATGTGCCTCTTCTCTGAAACATGTCGAGTAGAAAAAGAACAGATACCTGTCTCTTTGGTGGAAAATTAAGAAAAGGCTCTTGAGTGAATAACAAGCAGTGCTTATTACAAAGAGAAAGAATAAAATAGAAAGGTTTATCTACTCTTGAAGTTGTGGTGAAATTGCATTAACATCACTGCAGCTTAGTTTCCCTCTTGTATAGATACACACCAAAAACCTTATGTGTGTACTAAATGTTCTGAAAAGACAAATATAAAGTATGGCTTAAAAGGAGAGTGGGTATATACTGCTCTTTCCAGATATATGTAGGTTAATAGGGTAGGAATTGGTCCAACAGTGTACTATCTGTGTAAAGTTTGAATTTAAGACGGAGACTCGTGTTCTTTCCTTTGTGACTGTCCTGCAACCAGCTGTGGACCTCTCATGGGCATCTTCCGTACTCCAAAGTTACATGGACAAATTTGCAAACAGAGTGATGAGCCTTGACTCTAAACACATTAGATGCTAAAACTTTCTAAACGTCATTCCTGCTTTCCCTCAGGATGAACATAAAAAATAGAAAGATTGCATTTTGAGAGAGTTTCTGACTTTTCTTCATTAATTTGTTCTGGTAAGACCTCACTCCATTTCCCTCCAATAACCTGTTAAAACAGTGTCAATTTCATGCTTCACACACCTGGCTTTATAGAGGAATTTTTCTCCAGAATGGTTGAACTGCTCTTTGGAATCACACAGGGTAAAATTCCAGACTCACGCTGCCCTGTTGCTCCTGCCTCCATTATGGCCTGTCCTGCTGAGCCAAGATTTCCGCTCACATTGTAGACTAGATGACACGCAGGCTCACTTTTTCATCTTAACGGGCTGAAGGAGGGGAGAGGGGAAGCAATTTGGGGTTTGATGAGGTACCTAGCTGACACTTAGGCCTGGGTTTCTAAAATGTCCTGAAGCTAAATTCAGAAGAAATGGAGTTGATTTTTGGTAGGTTCCTGCTGCCTTTTGAATGTCACTTTATCTGCTGCTATTGGTTTTGATAGGATCATTATATAACCTGTTATTACTAAGTTCTGTAACCTTGGGCTGTCTGTGACCCTGAACTTCCTTTTGATAACTGGGTCAGATGATTTTTTTTTTTTTTTTTTTTACTATTTTGGTTCTGGGGCAGACTTGGGATAATATTATCCATAAAGTTCTGCCCTATCAATTGTACTAATTGCTTTGAGTTATAATTAAATTTTATTTAGACATGAACTAGGCTTGTACATTCCTAAGTGTCCAGTTAGAGCAATGCATTAATGTTTAAAATGTCATGGGCTGCCAAGAGCTAACAAGAAGATGAATCCCTTCTCTCCTGGTATTGTTTTACTCACCTTCCTGTCCTATCACAGAGATGAATGTGTTGTTTGGGGGAAGGGATGAAATTGAATAACAGTCAGGAGAAAGCAGTTTCTTGGAATCTATGTGTCTTCATAAAAGCACTTTGACTTTTGGTACATGCCAAGGCTTAGCCTTGTAGCTTAGGCTTCCAGAGGCCATAAAAGTCTCCAAATGCTCCAATCCAGATCCACCCACACTTCACTTTAAATTATCTTGAGCTAACAACTACACTGTACAGATGTAAACAGAGGGCTCCTAATGTGACACAGCATACCAGGCTGAAATAATAGCCAGCCCAATTGTGAATTAAAACAACAATAGAAATGCCTACAGAGCCTCTTGCCTTGTTAGTGAAGAGTTTGGAGTAAATGGTGATGAAGAGGGTTATAACATAAGATGGCAGCCAACTTTGGCTGCAACTGAGTTAGGATGATAAAGAGACATTGGGGATTAGTGGTAATATATCCAGAATTAAATGAAAGGAGTTGACTGTTAATAACAAGCAGGTGAGGAATAATGAGGAGCCAAATGATCCTATAACATTGTAGGAGCTTTGGCTTCTAACTTGTGCTTCACATTTTTACTGGTAAGGTTAAAAGCATAAGCCTATTTTAGTAACAACAGCGTGTATATGTTTCAGTGGGTTGGATTGATTTTAGACAGAAGCACTGTCAATTAAAGTAAACATTTTGTAATTTTTTGTTCTTAAGTGTCTGGCTTTCTTAAAATTAGTGAGAATCCAATACATATATACAGTGAAATAAAATCTTATCCTCTCCCCATTTCCCCCTCCCATTTCCATGACCTGTTAACCACATCCCCAAAGAAGAATGATTCTCCCTCCCCAGCGACAATCAACTGCAATAGCTTCTCAGTTAGAGGTGGGCCTTTAAACTGGGGACATTTGTTGTATGGAAAAATTAATAGCCTAAGTTTAGAGCTTGCTAGTAGCCTTGATCAGTACATGACTCAGTTTCCTTCCCAGATGTTCTTTAATACTGTGACAAGATAGGTTGACTGATGCTAGCCTTATAAGTAGGAAAGTCTGCAGTAATCTCAGCTGTTTCCCCTTAAGAACAAGAAGTAATGGGGTCTTTAAAAAAGTTTCTAAGAAAAATTTCTTCAGGTTGCAGGAGGCAGCTGTATAACATAAATATGCCGAGTACATGTGGGATGGTTGTATATTGAACCAACCAAATATACCCTGAATTCCTTGCTCTGATTTTTCACTGACTTGTGAGTGACGACAAATTTAGAGAAGTCAGATTATTTTTGTGACAATAAAATTCTGTGGATTCTTAAGAGCATAAAAGCATTTCTCACTCCAACTTCTCATGTGCATTTTCACATCCTGAGCCTTACCTTGAAAGCCTGGCTAACTAAGCATCTCCTAGCTGGAAAGATGCTTGTGTATGTATGGCTAACTATGTCTACTCCTTAAAACGAAAGTTTGTTTAGTCATAGACTAGCTACATTAGAATTCTTCCCCGAAAGCCTTAAATTAAATACATTTTATAAGCATCAATAAAATGACTTCCACACTAAGATATAGAGTGTCACTATTCTGCCTTTTGATCTCTGCAATCTGTTTTTCCTTCCATTCCCTGTTCACTGACCCTGATTTTTGTTATCAGTCAGTAATTAGCATTTTCTAGAATCTTATGTGGATAGAATTCCAGATAATTCATTCTTCCTGTTTTCTTTCATTGAGAGGATGATTTAGAATTTCATCTGCTTTTCCTGTTTATCAGTCATTCCTTCCTATTTAGACTCAGTATTTCACAAGCTTTCTCTGTTTATTAGTCATTCCTTCCTATTTAGACTCAGTAGTTCATTTTATGTGTTATAGTTTGTGTATCCATTCAACTCTAGGTAATTTCCTGTTTATGTCTGTTCTGAATGAATTTTTCTGAATGCTCGGGTCATGCCTTGGTTGGAACAAATAGATTCTCTCCTCTGATCAAACCCTGATTTGTGCAAGGCTTGTGAATATCATATTGTGAATAGATATTGCTTTAATTTGGAATAAACTGCTGCACAGTTTTCCAGTGTGGTATAACAATCTTACATTCTCATCAGTAGTAAGTGAGAGATCAGAGTTCCCCAAATCTTTGCCAATACTACCTGTTTTCAGACCTCTAAAATTTAAACATAGTAACATAAGAATTTTATTAATATGGTTTTTACGTTGCATTTCTCTTATGGGCAATGGTTTTTAGTATCTTACCTACTTATTTGTCATTCACATAGCTTTTTATGTAACACATCTGTTCTGCTTATTCATTTGTCAAACTTTTGATTGAATCTTGTTAATTATGGTCAGAATTCATATGGCTTACAGTTTAATTATTTTAAATATATTGAAACTTGCTTGATGGCATTGCCAGGTTGTTGAAATGAAATATATTTGAGGAAGGATCTGTATTCTGTTGTTTTGTGTTGCAGTAGTATATAACATGGTATAAAGAAGCAAATATACATGAATCACACATGTTTTTTTTTAAAAAAAAATCTCAAATGTTTGATTTTACCAATAAAGACTCAGGAGCCAGATGCAGAAGTTAAAGCCTACTAGTTCAGAGAGATAAAGAAAGCACCCAGCTCACTTTCTTAGTCCGCTGAAATCCCTGACAGAAAAGGCCCTTTCTCCTTCACAATGCTGTCTTAAAAACCCTACAAACTGAATGTCTGTCCTGTCTTCTTCCTTTGCTTCTCTCTGTCCATCCTCCGGACTTCTCTCTTTCTATGTTTTTTCCTGTGTTCACTCCTTGTGAACTGGTTACTTGCTCCACCTCTTGACCTATAGTTTGCTTTATTCAATCCTGTTTTCAGAGGATCTTGGATTAAAGGTGTGTGCTAATGTTGAGCCACACTACAAATACCTGTTTACAATAAACAGAAAGCTTTTGATGAAAAGTGTGTGTTAGGGCTGAGCCAGGCCACAGCTAGAAACAGGTTTTTCTGGTACACAGCCTTGGGTTTCACAGTGTGATCAAATATTCTGCAACATACATGCATTCATAGGTAAAGTTACCATATACTGTCAACTTCTGTGGCTGCCTTGTATTTACATAATAAACATATATACATACATGCCATCTACATACTGCACTGACATTCATGCATTAACTTATACACACATATACCACATATACATGAGATACACATACATACTATATGTATATACCAAGTCATAGATATAGGCAGTATTGTTGGAATAATTTCCCCGTTTTTTGATTGTTGTGTAGATTATTTTTCTGTTGCTGAGTATTAAAACTTTACTTTCTAACAGAGGCTATTACAGAAAAGCATAACCAATCAAAATGCCGAACTGTGGGGCCCAGCCCCAAAGAACACATCTACAGTAACTCTCACACTTAAAGCTCAGAGAACATTGCTGAAGAGCAGATAGAAAGATTGTAAGAGCCAGAGGATCAGGAAGTTTGCTGTGAGATTTTGTATCATAATGATGTCAGAAGCTTCACTATAAAATCTCATCAATATCACTGCCTAAACATGAACCGAACAAGGACAACAACAGATATGCCAAAGTGGGTAGAGAAAAGACCATGAGGTCATAATCCTAGTCAAAGGACCACAGGCAACCAACCAATGCTGAGAGCAGGAGAAATAGTCTTCTTTAGGGAAAAGCATACCAACGGGTTATCCAATACCAAATGGTCAGTCCTGAAAACATGCATATACAGACTGAAAACATCATAAACATTTTACAGACCAAACATGTTAGATTTAGGAATACATACGTACATACATACACATAATGCATGTAACAGCAATTAATGCAAAAAGAGGTTATGAATTTGAAAAAAGTGAGGAAGGCTATTTCGGAGGCTGCATATACAGTGTGCTTATGTTTTGTGGACAGGCTATGTGGTGGACATCCAGCAGGGAATCAGTGTGCTTAGTCTTCCCTGCACAGTCCATGACCTGCATGTGGATTTGCTGTCCTTGGTTAGTCTGCTGTTACTCCACTATCACCCAAGGTCTTGACACATGCCCTGTGCATTCTAGTGCTACCCTGCATAGTAATGAAGCCAGTTTATATTAGAGCAATGGCTTAACATGCATGAGACTGGATGTTTTCACCACGCACCCCATTATGGAGATGCATCCCATCTTGAAGCAGCACCATCTTTTATTTTCTGCTGTATGGTGGGTGAATCATCCTTGGGTACAATTCATAACCCACAGTAAAAATTAATGGAACTTTCCGACCCTATTCAGATAGAATAGCTGAGGTCTCAGAGCCCTTTGTAATAAAAGGAAGATTAATTCATCCCGCATAAAGCCTGAATAGAAGAAGGGCAGACCCCAAATAAAGAGATCAAGGGAAAAGGAAGCAGTGAAGCCAAGCCATGCTCACAAACACAGACTCAATGCCGGCCATATAACAAGTGCCTGAACTGACAATACGTTAATAAAAATATTCACTTTCCACCCCATTACTGACAATGACTTTATGTGGGACGTATTTTTTGAAGCAAACTTTAAAATTTCAATTTTCAGCTATATGGATAACAAGGTAAGTTGTAATTGAGAAATGTTAAGTGGAGATCATTCAGAAACCGCTGTCTTGGTAGGGGAGGTAAAAAGTTATGTGGTCTTTCAGGAGAATGTGGTTATTCATTTCACTAAGAATAATTCCACTCTGTAAGTGGACTCATTTTTACAAAAGATATTTTTAATGTAAGAATGGAATGCTTAAGTGAGGAATCAAAAGCGAATGACATTTGTTGGACAGTTTAAGTTACTTTTGCTTCCAAATGTTACACCCTCTATTTAGAAAATTTTACCCTTCTAATACTATATCTTCTGCTTAGCTAATTCTACCCCTCGTGAGTTTTTTATTTTTAATTTATTACAATTTATTGACTTTGTATCTCAGCTGTAGCCCCCTCCCTCCTCTCCTGCCAGTTCCACCCACCCTATTCTCCCCTAGTACACTGATATGGGAGGTCCTTCTCCTCTTCCATCTGACCCTAGCCTGTCAGGTCTCATCAGGACTGGCTGCACTGTCTTCCTGGTAAGGCTGCTCCCCCCTCAGGGGAAGGTGATTAAAGAGCCAGCCACTGAGTTCATGTCAGAGACAGCCCCTGTTCCCCTTACTAGTGGGCACCTTACTAGGGTACCCACTTGGAGACTTAGCTGCCATGTATCAGTCTCAGAAAAGACTCCTGACCCAGCTGTTTTTGGTTCTGTTGCTCTCCTTGTAGAGCTCCTGTTCCCTCCAGGTCTTACTATCTCCTCCTTCTTTCATAAGATTTCCTGCACTCTGCCCAAAGTTTGACTATGAGTCTCAGCATCTGCTTCGATATCTGCTGGATAGAGTCTTTCAGAGTCCCTCTGTGGTAGGCTCCTGTCCTGGTCCCTGTTTTCTCCCACTTCTGATGTATGTCCCATTTGCCTTTCTGAATGAGGATTGAGCAACCTCTCTAGGGTCTTCCTTCTTGCTTAGCTTCTTTAGGTGTACCCTCATGAGTTTTATTGGAGGTGATGCATTCATCTTAGGGTGAAAATAGACATAACATAAAAGAAATAACCACCAACAAAAATGTACTCATTATCCCACTTTTCTTTTCAGCTAATGACAAGCCTATAATCAAGCCCCAGCAAGTCAAAGGCAACCATTCCTTACTTTTAAAACAAGTGTTAATGTCTCACCTACAGAAGAATAAAGGACACCCACATACACTTAAAATAGACATGTACATATAACACATATATGCACACATCAGCTGGTTTCACCAGGCAGCCCATTATTGAGATGCAACCCATTCTAAAACATTGCCATTTTTATTTTCGGCTGTATGGTGAATATTTGGTTGAATTCATAACCCACAATAAAAATTAATGCAACCTATAGACTTTATCCAGATTTGCATAAACGTATATGGCCCATGTATAGACATATAAAGCATATGTAAAATTTACATGTATGTGCATACATACATATGTACCTTACACACATATAGATATAACATATGTGATGATATACACTTAACCTATATTCACACATATAAAAGTACATTACATGAGTAAACAGTGACATACATATAGAAATATAGACACAGATGCATATCTATGTAACACACAGAAAAAACATATATACATATATCCACACACGTGCATGTACACATACCCGGTACATACACTTATGTACATATAAACCTACGTGTATATGCACAGAAGCACAAACAAAAAACAGCCAACCAAAGAACAAATGAAATGGCTGCAGAGATCCTTCTGATTTGAAGAGACAGTGCAACCAGCTCAGTGTCCATATTGGCATCCCATAGTTCCCATCTGTGTCACATAATACAGTTACATGTGTTCAATTCCCTTAAGTCTGGTAGTCAATATAAGACATTTCTTTTGGCATTCATTCATTCATTCATTCATTCATTCATTCATTCATTCTTACATTCCTTTTCTTTCTTTGTTTCTCTAGCTGTGAGACTTCAGTGAACTAGTCATCCTATAAAATGTCCCTCCATGTTGATTTCTCTGATCATTTCATGTGATTAGGTCTAGGTTGTGCAAACCTTCACTGGCAGCTTAGAAGTCTTAATGCTACAGATAAGGTTAATTTTGATCAGCAGAGTAACCAACTGATAATCAGCTGCATGTTTTCGCTTAGTGGAGGAATACTCTGCAAAAGTATAAGTATCTTTTTCAAAATTTTATCTTATTTAGCTATTTATGAAATTTAATATGGATGCTAGATCCCTATTTTATTTTTATTTCTTGAGATTATACTATTATTACATTACATCATTTTTTACTTCTTGCTCCTTCCCCCAACCCCTCCTTCTTCTTCCATGGCCTCTTTTTTAAATTGTTGTTAAAAACACAGACACACACACACACACATTTTAAGCAAATCCTCCCACTTATTTTGATGTTCAACTTGTCTTTGATTTTGCCAGCACTCTGATAGCCCAAGTCAGAATATGTGTTTTGCTGGTATATCTTTGTGACCTGGTCAAGGTATTTAATCTTGCTGAGACTTGTCATGTCTCTTTAAAATGGAGATGTTCATAGAATTGTAATGAAGATCAAATGGCAACATTGGTCTGGTAGGTGTTTAACATGTGCACATCTTTCTTTATTATGACATAGTTCAGCATAGCATTCCATATATATATGCCTGTTGCTATAATTTGTCCTCCAAGTTTTGAATCATATGCATAATAGAACATTCAGAAAGATATAATAAAATAAAAGCAATAAACTATTTAGTAAATGTAAAAATTTAGCATGTATTCCTTTTTTATGAGAGACCATTGTGCAAAGATCTGTGTTGACTGCACCTCTGAATCAGAGATCCAGAAAAATAGCAGGTCAGAATTAGGAGACTATCCCCAGCAATGGATTCTGGGACTTGAATCAGGAACAGGTTAAATGAGAAATCAGAAATGTCCACCTCAAGTATAAGCGGCGAGGATGGAGAAAGGGCCGCTTCTCCTCAAGGATTTTATATTATGGGAAGGACCCATTTTCAGCTCCGACTCTCTTTGGTCATGTAGCAGATGTATGTGGAGCTTGTGGCACTAGGAAAGCACAGAAGGAAAAGTTGGAAAAGAGGAGGATTTCTGTAGAAACAGCTTTCCTGCAATATTTGTCACCTTCTACGTGGTAGAGTCTGGGTCAAGCCATAGGCAAGCCCTTGTTCTGGACACTCAGCTATTCTGTGAGCTTAGTTTTCACTTTCCTTATTGTGCAGGCGAGGGAATGTAAACATTTTTGTGGATGACTTAGCTCATGGAGGATAGTGTTAAAAGCATGAAGATGGCCTGAAACCCCTGCATGGAGGTAGTCTATGGCAGTTCAGTGTCCAAGTGGGTTCCATAGTAATGGAGACATGAACTGACATGAACTGATTGGCCTGCTCCTTGATCACCTCCCTCTAAGGGGGGAGCAACCTTACCAGGCCACAGAGGAAGACAGTGCAGTCACTCCTGATGAGACCTGATAGACTAAGATCAGTGGGAAGGGGAGGAAGACCTCCCCTATCAGTGGACTGGGAGAGGGACATGGGTGGGGAAGAGAGAGGGTAGGATTGGGAGGGGAAAAGGGAGGGAGGTACAGGGGGATACAAAGTGAAGAAACTGTAATTAGTAAAAATAAAAATAATTAAATAATAAAAAGTTTGTTTTGAAACCACCTTTTCTACTCCTGGTCTACAGTAATTCTATCACTTCTAAGGTCTACATTCCTATGTGATATGTTATTGACTGAGTCTTTGTTGGATACCTCATCATTTTTTAAACTTTTCTGCAGTGTATTGTTGAATATATGAATTATAATTCTACAAATAATTATTATTGATATATTTAAGGAATCTGAAGTACCCGGTTTCTTTTTGTTTGTTATTCTCCAGAAAGCATCTGATGTCACAGAACTCAATGAATTCAACTCTTGAGTTAGGAAAACCAACTTATGGCTCTGTTTTGAGACTGTCATGGCTGGAAGTCAACCCTATCCCGAATGCAAAACACACACACACACATACACACACACACACACACGATATGATTTCTGTCTAGAAAAATTTTGAGGCAAAAACTTGGGTTATTAATAGAAAATAGTATAGTAAACATATTTAAATCCCCTCTGTTTAATGCATCATCAGAAACCATTGGTTTCTTCGGGTTTCAGAAGACTGCCATTTGCTAAAGAAGCATTGATCAAATGTGAGAAGAAAAAGAGACAAAATGTCTCTTTTGAATAATTTATACTACTATTCTCTTTTATTCCAAGATTATTATGGTGATTATTAATTTGTCAGTCAAGTAAAAATGGTTATTCACATGTCTCTTTAGGATGTAAAGTGCGTAGCTAATTCATAAGCAGTAAACTACAGTACTCTCCATTTCCACCTACACAGTGTCGGTAAGATTCCACTTTCAGCCTTGCAAATGGAAAACAGAGGCCCACTAATTGGTTGGATGAAACAGCAATTCTGATACCTTAGCTGTTCGGTCAATCTCTTCTCATTTCTCTAAAGGTCAGGAATATGTACACACATGCAAATGTGCTTTTCACATTAGGAAAAATAGATAGGTTAAAATGATAGTGTAGTTAGACCTTGCATTCTAATGAAAAGTTGCTAGTAAGTATTCTATATAGCCTTCGAACAATAGCCACATTAGCAGGAGTTAAGGCAGTGATTTGTGCCTTCCTGATCCGTTTTATTACCTTTAATGTAATTGCTATTGGAAGAATGAAAGTTTTAGATAAAAAACATTCTGCATTTCAAGTGCCTGTGTAGACATCTGAAAATTCAATTTTTGTTTTCACTCTTAAAATTTGATTTACTTAGTGGACTCTTATGTTGATATACAATCTTAGTGTTTATCTAAAACTAATCAGTGATAACCGGGTGAGTATTTGTAGTGAAAAAGCAACAATCCTAGGAAGGGATTATTAATTCTTAATATTCATATTGTTTGAAAATATCATTCATTAGCATGGGAGTTTTATGAAGTGATTGTGTGAGACTGTAAATCAGTTTCCTGTGGGGATTTAATGCTGCTTGTTTCCACATGTAAAATTCACAGCTCTGTGCTATCATATGGTTTGGCATCTTGACTCCATGGTGAATGACTCTCACATTTCTTATGCTGAGAACCTTTGTTGCCCCTTCTTCCAGGCCTCATGGTGTGTTTCCTAGGGATTTAGTATAAAGAACAAAAGTGTATAATTCTTGATTCTGTCTTGCAGGCAACCAGTGTATATCCCAAAACATGAAATTTGGTTACCATTACTATCTGGAATTCTGTATTTGATAGGCTTTGTAGTGCTCACATAATTACTCAGGCCTGTGTGAGAAAACTAGAAATGGACTTGCTGCCTCCCTTCCAGTGACAGCTCGATTTCTACACTGACTTCATTCTTTTCAGCGAACAGAAAACCGAAGCATGGGGGGGAAAGTTAAAATTCTTTCTAGATATGGTCTGTGGTACATTTTGGGCATGTCTCTGAAACTTAGTGCTAGGTGTCTGAGTGCTATCAAAATGCCACAAATCGGGTGGGCTGTAATAAACAGAAACGTACTTTTAGCAGTAAAGCAAGCAATGATCAGAGAGAAAGCAGTTATGGTGTCTGGAAAGCACCTGTTTCCTTCTTCAAAGAAGGCAGCCTTCTCTTGATGTCCTCATCCAGCAGGCAGAAGGAGCAGATGTTGGCACCTTCTGTAAACTTACTGATCCTGTGGTAGGGATTGCCCGCATGGCTTCATCACCTTTTTCAATGACATCACCTCCAAATATATCCCATTCATAATTAGATTCAGGATATGAACTTAGAGAAAGGCACATGTTCTGTTTCTCCATGATGAGGCAACAACATTGTCACCTGATATAATAGATTCATTATCCTTTGTCACAAAGTCTCCCACTCAGAAGGGCTGATTCACAGTCACACTCCCCCAATCCTTCAAAACTCTTCTGTCAGAGATCTTTTTTGGCAAATTTATTTTTATTTATGTACTTTTCTTAATTTTTGTTTTTCTTTGTTTGTTTTTTTAAGACAGGGTTTCTCTGTGTAGCCTTAGCTATCCTGGAACTCACACTGTAGACTAGGCTGGCCTCCAGCTCTGCCTGCCTCTGTCTCCAGAGTGCTGAGATTAAAGGTGTGCACCCCCACCACTCGGCTTATATTTTTCTTAATTTCTAAGTTAGCATAAAAGTATTGGTTTCCATTATGCATCTCCTTGTATTGTTATTATACTTTACTTTTATCGGTCCTCTCTCCCTGCATTTCTCCAACCCCCTTGCCTACTACTACTACTGGTCTCATTCCTAACCAATGGTAGCTTCCCCTTCTGCTTTCATGTCATGTGTATTCAATTACCTGCTTTTTCCCCCTCTTCCTTGCCCTTGAGATCACACACACTCCCTCTCACACACTCTCTTTAGAGTCCACTTCAGAGAAAGTACATGCAATATTTATCTTATTCTTGGTTATTTCACTTAACATTATGATGTGCAGTTCTACCCATTTTACTTCAAATTCCATGCTTTCATTTATCCTGATCACTAATTACAATTCAATTGTGCATATTTACCATATTTTCTTTATCCTTTCATTTGTTGATGGCTATCTATGTTGATTCAGTAACTTTGCCAATGGGAATAGTGCTACAAGTATGTCTGTGGTGTGCAGACTTGCACCATTTTAGACATGCATCCAGGAGAAGAACAGATCAATCACATTGTGATTGTGGTCTTAGTATTGCCAAGCGTCCATACAGACTGCCATTTACAATCCATGGATCAGAATGTAAGGGTGCCTTTTTCTCCTGCCTTGTTTGATGATGACACTCACTGTGGTCTTTAAATCAAAAGATCTTATCCTATGTATGACCTTGCACCAACTCTCTGCACAGCCATCAATACCCTGTAATTGGAAACATATCCACCCTCTCTTGAGTTCCTTTGCATTGTGTCATCTTAATTTTCCTACGCTTTTAATCACCATTCTTCATTTCTTTTGCTAATCCTGAATCTGGTTAAAAAATGCAAGCCTGAGATGCTGTCCTTTCCGTGTGTACGTGTTAATGCCTATTCCGTGTGGTTGTAGTAAGCCATGGGCTCTTGGGATGCTAAGTAGCTCATGTAAATGAATTTCTCATGAGTAAGATTAGGGCCTTTCTAAACCAGACCCGAGGAAACTTATTTGTCCCTTCTTTCATATGAGGATATAGCCAGAAACTGTCATCTTTGAAGAAGTGAGACAAAGGTGTACTGTCAACTTGTAAATTAACAAACTAGGACATTGTTACATTAGCCTAAAGACAATTACCCAAAATTATTTCTTTATGGCATTGCCATTCACTGCTCTTCACTTTTTCTTATTCTTTAAAAAAATATAACTTTAAGTGTATGTGTGGTTTACCTTCACGTATGCATGTGAAACATGTGCATGCTGTACCCTTGGAGGAAGAAGAAAAATAGTGTCAAATCCCCTGGGACTAGAGGTCCATTGTCTGAGCATCCATGCATATGCTGGACACTGAATCCATGTTCTTTGCAGGAGCACCAAGTGCTATTAACCACTAAGCCATAGCTCCAGCCCACACTTTCCTTAATTCCTGAGGGCTTAGTGCATGTTAGCATTGTGCTAACAGACTCATCAGAGGGCTAGAGATATGACTTGGTACTGGAAGCCCTGGGTTTGATACTCAGCACTGTATAAACTGGGCGTGATGGTGCTTACCTGTAATGCATGCACTTGAAAGGTAGGAGGATTGGTAGGTCAAGATTCTCCTCAGCTACATAGTAGGTTCTAGGCTGGTCTGTACTATATAGGACTCTGTCCTGCCCCCCCCCCCAAATTTCTCATCAAATTTTGAAAAATAACTAATAACGAATAAAATGAACATGATCTTTGTATTCAAGGAACCCATATTGTAAAAGGGAGATAGAGAAAACAAAACATGATAAAAATAAGAAAGTTAAAAATTTCAATCATTTTATTAAGAAAAAAAGAGAAAAAGAAAAGGAAAAATTTTTATCAAGAAAAGAAAATTGACTTTGGGGCATCACTAAAGTCACTATCAGGTATTATCCTAAAATGGAGAAGTCTCCTTCACGTTTAATTTTGTCTTTCATTCTCTTCTATGAGTGTGAGCTCTGGCTTCTTACCCTTCCACCTTACCTTGCTCTTTAGGAGAGAGTGATTGAATTTGTTAAGCGCAGACATAGATTGGCTTCTTTCCGGTCTTCAACATCTGGAAGTGCACTTTAGGGTACCGAACAGACACTCGGGGTTTACATGTTTAAGGTCGAGGCCCCATCCTGTAGAGAAAACCTGCCTTGTTTAAGTCTCTTCCCTTCACCACTACGGGGAGGTACCATCTGATTGGAGGGAGAAGGGTCTCTGTAGCTCACATTCTTCCCACTGTTTTAAAGCCAGCTCTCCTGTCTTAGGAGACAGCTGTTCCTGCTAGGCTTAGGAAGCCTTCCAGACTTGTAAGTGTGCTCTTACAGACCCAAGCATCGAGAGCAGAGCTTGCAAATATGGCTTGTGTTTCAAATTTGGTCCAAAGGCTGTTTATATTTTTAAAGGTTGTATAAAAAACAAAGACAGATTCATAGCAGAGACCCTGTGTGGCTCACAAAGTCTAAAATATTTACTGTCCAGCCCCTCACAAAAAGTGCTGTAGTCTCTGAAAACGGAACAAGGGCCCAGTAACCTAAAAAATTAAACAACTAATAAAAATTTGGAAGAATAGAGTATATACGGATAAGTTAGGCTTCTGTCAAACTAAGGCGGGTGACTTGTGTTGATGCTGTTATTAAGTATGGACTGTGTGTACAGGCTTTGGCTTTAAAGCTTTTAGAAACTCACGACCAAGACCAATTTATGCAGATATGTAGTTAGCTTCTGTCTCTGGAGAGAAAGCTAAACATGATTTAGGTTCCATGTCTCTTATTATGTTTTAAAAGCTGCCACATTTTACTCTGGGTCTACTTTTTCATAGGGAAATTTATATAAATAAATGTATATTTAT
Source organism: Psammomys obesus (assembly GCF_907164565.1). Taxonomy (NCBI): domain Eukaryota; kingdom Metazoa; phylum Chordata; class Mammalia; order Rodentia; family Muridae; genus Psammomys; species Psammomys obesus. The sequence continues at coordinate 34,986,376 of NW_026596073.1, forward strand.
ATATAAACAGAATACATATATATTAATATATGTAAATATATATACATGTACAGACATATGTGTATATATATATATACCCACATATGAATATATATATATGTATGTTTGTTTAGGGCAGAGGCCCTATCCTTTGGAAAAAAATGCTTTATTTATGTCTGTGCACCACCACTACAAAAAGATGCCATCTGGTTGGAGAGAGAAGAGTCTCTCTCTCTCTGGTCCTTCACCAAAACCAATGGAAATGTTAATACGGCTGAAGGCATAAAGGTGTAGCCCACGCTGTCTTTGCAAACAGAGACTCTGCCCTAAGCAAAAGGATACATCATTATCAGGATGAGAGTGTTCAAACTGCTGTTTTAGCATGACTTACATGGTTATGTTGGTCATGTGGACCTCAGGACAGGACTGTTAATAGGGCAATGGAGGCTTCAGGAAGCATGTTCACCTGAGGCAATTATTCTCCTCTGAGGGTTCTTTGTCTTATAGCCCTTGTGATCTAAGGCTACTGAATAGTACCTCCTATTTTTACACTCTTAACTATTTTTTTTTTACATTTTCTCAATCATATCCGTAATTAGAGAGAAAACTGTAAAAGAAACTAAATCATACTGAGTGTGATGTGATGGTCTAAGCATCAATGTTTGCTGCCAGGCCTATGTAGATGCTGTGGATTCAGTACTTCCACATTTGTTGCTCTTTGTGTCTTTCTGATCTAACTTCAGGTCAGAACAAGAGCTGAGATCATTTCAAAAGAAGGTTCTGCAGCTCTCAGCATTGCAAGGTGAGTGGCAATAGAACTTCCCTGGACTGCTGGACCCAAGACTTTTTCTCCTAGAAAACTGCAGGCTGTGTCCCAAGATGGAAGTCCCACTCAAGTCAGAAGATCCTACCTGTCTTGGCTATGCTTCTATTCCTGTAATAATACAATACTTCCAGAAAACTTGGGGAGAAAGGGGTTGAGTTCAGCTTACATGTCCCAATCACAGTCCATTACTAAGGGAAGTCAGGGCAACAACTCAAGGCAGGAACCTGGAGGCAGGAACTGAAAAAATGGAGGAGGGCTTTTGCTAGTTGGCTCCTTATGGTTTTCTTAGCCTGCCCTTTTAGAGCACCCAGGACAACCAGCTCAGAGCGGCACTGCCCAGAGAGAGCTGGACTTTCTCACATCAATCATTCATCGAGAAAATGACCTACAGACCAGTTTGACGTGGGAAGTTTCTCTATTGGGATTCTTGCTTTCAAAATTACTCTGGTTTATACCAAGTTGACATAAAACTAGACAGTACACTATTAAAAACTACCAAAGGGCAGAATAAAATTAAAAAGCCTGGAATACATTGGCTGAGAAAGAAAGGTGTTTGGCTAACTTGAGTTTGAAGCTGCTAATGCTTGCAAAGTTCCAAAGTTCATAAGAATGAAAATAGTGTATCTAAATAGCCCTCTACCATACTCACTCTGAAATTAAACTTTTATGATAATTTAGCTTTCAGTTGCCAGATTATTAGTCTGGACAATAGCACACTGCTGAGGCTGAAACCAAAAGTAACTCTCTTCTTTCTCCTCCTCCTTATCCATCCCACCTGTTTTTCTGCTTTGATCTTCCTCTATTCCTCTTGCACAATCTTTTCTTTTCTTCTCTCTTCTTCTTCTTTCTCCATTCCACTTGTATTTCTTTCTTTCTCCTCTACTTTCCCCAATTCTGTTCTTACTGCCTCTCTCCATTCTTCCTAAGTAAACACATTTCTTCACTGAGTTCATGTCAAAGACAGTTTCTGTTTCCCTTACTAGGGAACCCACATGGAGACTGAGCTGCCATGGGCTACATCTGTGCAGGGGATCTACATCCTTTCCATGCATGGTCCTTGGTTGATTCATCAGTCTCTGCAGGACCATTTGGGCCCAGCTTTTTTGGCTCTGTTGTTCTTGTAGAGCTCCTGCCCACTCCAGGTCTTTCTATTTCCTTCTTCTTTCATAATATTCCCTGCACTCTGCCCAAAATTTGGTTTTAAGTCTCAGTATCTGCTTTGATACTCTGATGAGTAGAGTCTTTTAGAGGCCCCATGTGAAAGGCTCCTGTCCTGTTCATTGTCTTCTCCTACTTCTGATGTTTATCCTGTTTGCCCTTCTGAATGATGGTTAAACCTTTTCCCTAGGGTCTGCCTTCTTGTTTAGATTCTTTAGGACTATAGATTTTAGTATGTTTATCCTATATTATGGGCCTAATATCCTCTTATAAGTGAGTATATACCAATCCTACATCTGACAGAGGGCTAATATCCAGAATATATAAAGAACTGAAGAAGTTAAACACCAACAAAACGCGTAATCCAATTTAAAAGTGGAGTACGAGCTAAACAGAGAATTCTCAACAGAGGAATACTGAATGGTAGAGAAACACTTAAAGAAATGCTCAACATCCTTTGTCATCAGGGAAATGGAAAGCAAAATGCCACTAAAATTCTACCTTACTCCCATCAGAATAGCTAAGATCAAAAATTCAAGGGATGACACATGCTGGAAAGGTTGTGGAGAAGGAAGAACCCTCCTCCATTGCTGGTGGGGATGTAAACTTGTACAACCACCTTGAAAATCAATCAGATGCTTTCTCATAAAATTAGGAATAGTGCTACCTCAATATCCAGCAATACCATTCCTGGGCATATATCTGAAAGATGCTCAACCATACAACAAAAACATTTGCTTATCCATGTTCATAGCAGCTTTATTTATAATAGACAAAATCTGTAAAAATAGAGATGTCCCTCAACTAAAGAATGGATACAGAAATTGTGGTACATTTTCACAATGGAATATTACTCAACCATTAAAATCAAGGAAATCATGAAATTTGCAGGCAAATGGTGGGAAATAGAAAAGATCATCCTGAGTGAGGTAACCCAGAAGCAGAAGACACACATGGTTTATTTGCGTTTTTAAAAATTAGAATTGTAGCCAAACTTTTGGCAGAGTGCAGGGAGTCTTATGAAAGAAGGGGGAGATTAAAAGACCTGGAGAGGACAAGAGCTCCGCAAGGAGAGCAACAGAACAGAAAAATCTGGGCACAGGGGTCTTTTCTGAGACTGATACTCCAACAAAGGACCATGCATGAAGATAACCTAGAAGCCCTGCATAGATGTAGCCCATGGCAGCTTAGTCTCCAAGTGGGTTCCCTAGTAATGGGACCAGGGACTGTCTTTTACATGAACTCAGTGGCTGGCTCTTTGATCATGTCCCCCAATGGAGGAACAGCATTACCAGGCCACAGAGGAAGACAACAGAGCCAGTCCTGTTGAGACCTGATGGGCTAGGGTCAGAAGGAAGGAGAAGAGGACCTCCCCTATCAGTGGACTGGGAGATGGGCATAGGAAAAATGAGGAAGTAAGTGTAGGATTGGGGGGGTACAATGGAGGGGGCTACAGCTGAGATACAAAGTGAATAAACTGTAATTAACAAGGCCATATTCTCAACTATGTTTGTAGCAGATTTGTTTGTAATAGCCACAAGCTGGAAACAGCCCAGATGCCCCTCAGTTGAGGAATGGATACAGAATTTGTGGTACATGTACACAACAGAATATTACTCAGCGGAAAAAAAAAATAAGGAAATGAAATTTGCAGGTAAATGGTGGGAACTGGAAAAAATCATCCTAAGTGTGGTGTCCCAGAAGCAGAAATACATACAGGGTATATATTCACTCATAAGTAAATATTAGCCATATAATATAGGATAAACATACTAAAATCTGTACACCTAAGGAAGCTAATCAGGAAGGAGGACTCTGGCTAAGATGCTCAATCCTGATTCAGAAAGGCAAAGAAGATGGACATTGGAGAAGGGAGAAAACAGGGAACAGGATAGGAGCCTACCACAGAGGGCCTCTGAAAGGCTCTACCCTTCAGGGTATCAAGGCAGATGCTGAGACTTATAGCTAAACTTTGGGCAGAGTGTAGGGAATCTTATGAAAGAAGTGGGAGATAGTAAGACCTGGAGAGGACAAGAGCTCTACAAGTAGAGCAACAGATCCAAAAAATAGGGGCACAAGGGTCTTTTCTGAAACTGATACTCCAGCCAAGGACCATGCATGGAGATGGCCTGGAACCCCTGCACAGAGGTAACCTATGGCAGTTCAGTATCTAAGTGGATTCCATTGTAATGGGGAAAGGGACTGTCTCTGACAGGAACTGATTGGCCTCCCCCATCACCTCCCCTTGAGGGGGGAGCAGCCTTATCAGGCCACAGAAGAAGACAATGCAGCCACTCCTCATGAGACCTGATAGACTAGGATCAGAGGGAAGGGGAGGAGGACCTCCTTTATCAGTGGACTGGGAGAGGGACATGGGTGGGATAGAGGGAGAATGGGATTGAGAGGGGAGGAGGGAGGTAGCTACAGCTTGGATACAAAGTGAATAAACTGTAATTAATAAAAATAAAAATAGTTTAAAAATAAAATAAATTGTGAAAAATTAGAATTGTGCACATGACTTGACCAATAGTGTCTTAGTTAGGGTTTCTATTATTGTCTGAAGACATCATGACCACTCTTATAAAGAAATCTTATAAAGAAAAATTTTTAAATGGGTCTAGCTTACAGTTTCAAAGGTCTTAGTCTATTTTGATCTTTTTTTTTTTTTTTTTTTTTTGGAAAAATGGCAGAGTGCAGGCAGACTTGGTATTGGAGAAGGAGCTGAGAGTTCTACATCTTAATCCAATGGCAGCAGGAAAGAGATGATGTACCACACTGGGCGTAGCTTGAGCACACAAGTCCTCAGAGCCCACATCCACAGTGGAACACTTCCTCCAAGGAGCCACATCCAGTCAAACAAGGACACACCTGTAATAATGCCTCTTTCTGTTGCAAAACATTCAAGCACAGGTATCTCTGGGGACCATTCCTATTCAAATCACCACAGGAGGTCTCAAAGTATTTTTCCAAATAAACAAAGGAAACTGGAAAAGACTTCTGATTGATCACAAATGTTCTTCAGTAACATTCAAATCTATATGTTTACAAAAATAATCTGTGAAGCTAGTACATCTAAGTTAATTTCATTTTTTTAAAGTTTTCATTGAAATTTTTATAAATTTTATAATGCATTCGAATTATTTTTATTTTCACTGTTTGTCACCTCCTTTCCACTGTCATTAACACTTTCATTCTACAAGTCCCTTTCCCCTGATCATGTCTTTTTATTTGTTTTTATCACTACGGAGTTTAACCAGTGCTGTCTTCATGAACACAGGTGTGGAACTGCCCACGGAGTACAGTTGTCTCACTGGTGGTTTCACAAGTGAAGAAAATGATGTCTTCTTCCCAAGCCTCCATTATAGCCTACAGTTCCCCAGAGAAGGATACGGTCCCATGAATCAACCCCTCTCTCATTCACGAATTACTGTTAACAGCCCCAGCCTTTTGCAGGACTAATGCAACCAACCACAACCACTGTGAGTTTATGATTGCTATGACCATATTATGCCCCAAATATGGCATTTTCTAACTCACTCCGTCCTTCTCTTGTATTCTTTCCACAATCTCTTTCAAGATGTTACTCAGACCTCGGAGGAAGTGATATACATGTCAACTGTAACTTATTCTATGCACTTTAAGTAGTTCCCATTGTTCACTGAAAAAAGAATCCTCTGATCTGGGCTGTCTACGAGATAAACATTTACACTTAGAAGGTTCTTGTTCATTTTCCTAAAGAATAGTATTTCTTCCTATATCCTATGACCACCCTAGCTATCTTTTCTTTTCTCTTTTTGTTTTTTTTTCTTTTCTTTTTTAAATCAGCTGTGTAATACCAGGCACAAATTTTCTCCTGAGAAATGGGGCAGATGGTGAATGGTTATCTCCATAGCGTCCATGACACTTTTGCACCAGTGTCCACATCTTTCCTAACATGTTGGTGTGTATTATGCCAGATCTATGTATTGGTAAAGCTGTTTATACTTTGCCCGTTAGCAGCCTTCCCGGCACCCTCCGGCACTGTGTATCCTAGCCAGCAGTGGGTATGGGAAGATCATTAAGTTTAGTTCCAGCTTGGTTTCTTTATCTCCTGGAACCAATGTGTGCATTATCTACTTTATGTGGACAGACAGAATAACATCAATGGTATGTATTGTTTTGGAGACATCTAGGGACTTCTGGACTATTGATTTGCAAGGAGGTATCCTGTATCACCTCTTGGCACTAAGAGTTTTGTTTGGTTAATAATGGCTTCTGGAATTGGTATTATCCACCAATGATGAGAATCAGCCTTGATATCAATGAACTGATGAGTAGATAAATAAAATATATTTCACATACACAATGAAATTATATCTAGCTGTTAAAAGATGAAATCAATTGAAGAATTCAGTACCTGGGGGGAACAAAGAAGGGTTCCATTTGTAAGCCCAGAAAATGGAGGGTTGCTTTATTTTGTTTTGTTTTGTTTTTCATAGATGAAAGATTGCTTTGTGTGCATACAATAAGGTAACATTGAAGCAGAACATGAACTCTGAGACTTAAGTAAAAGCAGCTGATTTAAAACATGGCAGTTCTTCCTCCCATTGTTAAAAGTGTGGGCAGCAGCAGATACAGAAGAAATCAAGTTGTTGTTGCCCTTCCTGAGGTGAAAGGGCCCATGAGAAGTTACTAAACAGAATTTGACAGTTTCTAAGTAAAGGTTTACTCCTAGACGTAGGGTGTTTCAATCCCTGTAATTTTGGAAGTACTTAACAGTATTTTTCTTTTCAAATGAAGGTAAGTAACTTATGAAATCCAGCATATTCTTTTTTTAAGCCATTTTGAATTCTCATGGTGAAAAACTAGTATCCGGCAAGCATTTTCTGTACCTTTATAGTATCACTCCAAAGGCTAGGAGGTGTGATTGAGAGAATCAGGCTGTGCATGGAATGGCCAGGGTGCAAAATGAGGTCTGTGTACCCCAGCTTTTGTAGGAATTTTCTTTATACTGGTTTTCTTACTAGAATGAATGTCTACCCAGTCTTTGAATGCTGATACCTGGATAACTAGGGCATTGCCCAGATAAATTTCCTCTTGTCCCATCAATAGTTCTTTCATTTGTATATACTACTGTGCTGCCATAGAAAAGAAAAATATTGAAGCTATTCTATATTTTATATATAGGTTTATGTATTGTTGGGATGTTTATGCTGTGCTGTTTTGGACAAAATAAAAGAATTCTGTTTTGAGGCTACACAAAAAGAAGAAGAAGAAGAAGAAGAAGAAGAAGAAGAAGAAGAAGAAGAAGAAGAAGAAGAAGAAGAAGAAGAAGAA
>NW_026596073.1:34993664-35024292 GCF_907164565.1 Psammomys obesus
AAGAAGAAGAAGAAGAAGAAGAAGAAGAAGAAGAAGAAGAAGAAGAAATCAGGAGGAAAATGAGTGGATTGGAACATATACTGAGTAAAGCTGCCCAGAACTAGAAAGAGAAATGTCTCATGCTGTCTTTTACATGTGCATCACAGCTTCACACTTTAGGATTTTGAAATTTACCTTGGAATATTTATGGCAGTCAGGAAGCTAAAAGTGGTCTTGGAAAGGAGATCTGGAAGGAGATAGATAGTAGAACACAGGCAAAATTATGTAAAGGGGTTTCTGGGGTTGTCATGTCTAAATGGAGGAACTGAGAAAGAGAAGATAGGCCAAAGAAAGAAGTGAGGGGCATATCTAACTACCTATTTTTTTTAAATTAATTGGTCTTTGAGATATTTTGTAACCTTCCAAAACATACAGTTGATTTTAGTTTCACTGTCAAACTTCTGAATAATATATAAATGAACAATCATAGTTTCTGGTCCCCAATGGAATAGTAAATGATGATTGATGATACTGAGGGATGCTTAAGAAAGTCTTTAATAAAGAATAATCTCTCTTATGCTCCTATGCAAGCATGGGTGCTAATGCTGCAATAATTCATTTGTCCTCCTCTTCTGCACCCCACCCCCTCACTGAATAACATTCTCCAGCACTGTTATCTGAGTAGATTTCCCAAGGGCATGAAAACACACTTACATTTAACCTAGTTTTTAAATTCAAGGGTGATTCCTAAGAACAAAGGCGGTGGGGGACACTTAGGACGGGAGCTGCATTTAACTTATCAGCTGTGCTTAGCCATTGTCAGAGTTGGAGAGAAATGGTTCTTGCTAAAACTTTTAACATTGGCAAGAAACCACTTGAATCAGAGCACTGGCTAGTGCACATTTTCAAAGAGAAACTATTTCCAGTGAGAATCAGACTTTTCCCCCTGACAATGTGCAATTACCTTCCACTTATCCAAGTGCCATTATCAACTGGATCATGCTACCAAGTCCCCTGACATTTAAGTCAATTTTCAATCCCCCTCACAATTTCTTATGATCTAATTAAGCACAAAATGTCTACTTGTATAGCAAATTACTCTTTTTTGATATTTTAAAATAGCGATACTTGTGAATATTTATACTTCTTTATATACATTTTATATAGTAGTCTTATTGGCAAATATGCTGATCAGTTTTACTAATGACTTCTCAGAGCTATACTCCCAAACTGTCAAAGCAACTTGTTGTTCAAAAATCACCTTTCAATATTCACTAATTATAATCTATTGTTTTTAAACGATGTCTTAGTTTTGTTCCCCCATTTTGTTGTTGGTCATTTATCATCTAAAGCAATTATAAAAGTGTCCTTCATTCATTTTTAAAATTTATGTCTTAAAATATGGGTATATATCATTTTAGTGAATGTCTATAGTGGAATATTTTGTAATAGTTTGATATATTATTAGTCTAAAAATACATGAAAAAGGCCTTAAATGTTGAGCTAGATAGATGGCTCAGTGGCTAAGAGCTCTTGTGGCTCTTGGTGTGTAAGCAGGAAACCCTAAGTTCAAATTCTTGGTGCCCCTTTATAAAGCCAGGCATATCTCTTGGTGTCTGTAACCCTGATATTGGAGGCCAGAGACAAGTCTATCCCGGTGTCTTACTAGACAGCTAGACTAGCCAAAATGCTAAGCTTCAGATTCAGTGAGGGCTCTTTTCCCAAGTAAACCAGATGAAGAGTGGTAGAGGAGAGCGCCTAACATTCTCCTTGGGCCTCTGCCTGAATTCACATGCACACACACACATATACATACACACTAATTCAGACAATTTCTCTTACTTACTAACTCTTACTTATTTTCTGATTATTTTAGATATGTTCCTGCACACATCCAATTTTAACTCCCATACACAGACACTGAATTCTTAGTAACCAAAACAAAAAGTAAATTCATGGGGGCTAAACGCATATCTCAATGGAAGAATGTATACATAGCATGGAAAAGGTTTTGTGTTTGGCGGCTTAAATGCATACAAGTCCATGAATATAAAATTATATTTATGGCAAACATAAAATTTAAATAAAAACCCTTGTTTGATTAATTATTATAATGATTTTAAAGAAGCTATTTCAAGCAACACAATTATATTAAATTTTAATACAGATCATGTAAAATATATATTTGAACATATCTTTTAAAACATATATGGTTTACTTACCAAGACAACACTCTTAAAGAAACTGACTTTCCTTCTCCCCATAACTATCTGTTGCCAACAGCTTCTTGGCTAGAGATGGGACTACATGGCTACCTCCCTCTCCATGCTGGGATTTGGTTTGTCTTGGAATTACACAGGACTTGTCTGCATGCTGTCACAATCTCTGTGGGTTCTTATGTGCAGCTGTCCTACTGTGTCTGGAGTACAGTTTCCTTGAACTTATCAATAACTTTTGGGTCTTACCCCCCCCTTCCCCTCTACCACAATCCGTGTGTGTGTGTGTGTGTGTGTGTTTATGGATATAATGATAAGACAGTGGGAATCAGTTTAATATGCAATTCATCAGAATATTAGTAGTATGTTCTCCACCCCACAAGGGAGGAGCAGTCTGTTAGGCCACAGAGGAGGACTTTGCAGCCAGTCCTGAAAACACCTGACAAAACAGAGTCATATGAAAGGGGAGGAGGTCCTTCCCTATCAGTGGACTTGGAAAGGGGCAGGGAGGAGATGAGGGAGGGAGGGTGGGATTGGGGACAGAATGAGGGAGCAGGATACAGCTGGGATACAGGATTACCAAAATGTAACTAATAAGAAAAATAAAATTTAAAAAAATATTAGATTTTAAAGAAAAAAAAAAGTAGTATGTTCTTCCTTGGAGTATATGACTTGTTTAACCATAGATTCTGGGCCTGACTATGATATTCATCTTGTGGAGTTGTACTTAAATCAATTTCAGAAGTTTTGGTTTCACCCATGGTGTTTCTGCCACTACACTAGTGAGCATGTCTTTTTAGGTCAGTCATTTCTGCAGTTGTAGGTTTCACATCTGGACAAGATTGAGGATTACTTTTCTTCTCTGGCAACATGTATAAGACCTCCCAGCATTGATCAAAACAGGCTTTACAATCCTCTAGCAAGAAGGTTATATATTTCTTCTCCTTCTTTCCCCTTTTCATTTAAGAATCACATTTACCAAAGAATTTGGTATAATTACTAAAGATACATAATAAATCATAATGAATGTTTTAATTTAATATGCTATATTTTTGCTGAGAGGCATCTTTCAAATCTGATGTAGTCTGAAAACAGAACTTAACTCAAACATAAATTGACCAGCATTAGTATTTTGAATAAGACATAGTTCTGCTAAAATCTTGCTACTTCAGATTTAACATTTTTAAAGCTTTGGAAAGTGTCATGAAATCTATTCAATTTCTTTCGACTTGGTCAGCAAGCCAAATCATACTTAAGTCTGTCAGAAAAAGTTTAGGTTTAGTTTTCAATTCAATAAATATGTTAACACTCTTCCCTGTGACAGCCATCTCACTTTGGAGTTCGGGGATGGTTAAAGAATGGAACCTTGACAAGTTTGGTTCCTATGTAAAATAAAGCATGCCACATTCAATATTTCTTACTGATAACCTTTTTTTTTTTTTTTGTCCACCTGAATCTCAGTATTAAACACACTGCATTTCTGACACATTAAAGGACTAGATAGAGTTATGAAAGTATTTAATTGGCTCAACTTCTCTGCAATACTGCTATATACTGAAGTTTTGAAAACGACTATGAAAAGATGAAAGGGTTATTAGGAGGGTTATTATAGATAAAGGGTTATTAATGGTATCTTCATTAAAACAATGAAGAATGGTGCTCAGATTTCCATTGTTCATATTGCCTGGCTCTTGAAAGGTGTCAGAAACAATGTAGTGTGAAGCAGGGATAAAGCAGAAGGAAGCAGTTTGTGCTGGACTAACATCAGTGGCACAACAATAAAAATTTAACAATTGACTGAAAAACTGCATGTGGTGTATATGCTCATTAATTTACTGTGAGGATGCTAGTGGGGTTGCCCAGTGATTAAGAGCTATTATGGCTTTCTTGCTAGTTTTTTGTTTCTGTTTTGGGTTTTTTTGTTTTGTTTTGTCAACTTAATACAAGCGATACTCCTTTCAGAAGAGGGAATCTTAAATGGAGAAAATGCCTCATTGGATTGGCCTGTAGGAAAACATATGGAGCATTTTCTTGAAGGATAATTAATGTGGAAGGGCCCAGCCTTCTGAGGGTGGTGCCGTCCCCAAGAATCAGTCATGGGTTATATAAGGTAGCAAACTGGGCAGGCCAGGAGGCCCAAGCCAATTAGCAGAATTTCTTCATGGTCTCTGCTTCAGTTTTTGCTTACAGGTTTTTGCCTTGAGTCTCTGCCCTGATTTCCCCAAATGGCAGGGTATAATCTGTAAGCTAAAATGAACCCTTTCCTCTTTAAGCTGATTTTGGTCATGTAATAAAAAAGCAAACTAAGACAGTAATTCATACCAAGAGTTGGGTATTGCTGTGACCATCTCTTTTGGGGAGAATTGTGCAAAGGGTTTGAACCTTTGCGCTAAGAAAGCCCAAAATGTTCAGAGCATAATGAGTTGTGGGAACCTGGAAGACAGGAATTTTGAGAGCGAAGCAGAGATTGTAGGTCTGGCATATGAAGTTTCAGAGGGAAGTTTGGGGATTCTTCAAGACATTGTTATCGCTCATCATGTGATATTTTGAATTGAGGATATGTGGTTTCTGGTCATCAAGACTGAAGAATCAGCTGTGATTAAGAAAACACCAGAATCACTTAAATGAAATCTTTACTGGGTTAATCGACACTGGTTATCCGGTGTTGAAAAATGTGCTATGATTAAAAGAGCGTAACAACACTGAGATGAAATGTTAGAGAAAAGTGTCCTCAGGGTCAGAACATGGGTGATATGATCCAAAAGGGACCAAGTCCTCATCTGGACCCAACTTGGTCATTTGAGAATTTTTTTTTTGAGACACAGATCTAACACATTAAAAAGGAAACAAATGAATTAGTCATATACGTACATATAGAATAAAAATACTAGCAAACTGGAGAAGAAAAGGTACTAATGGGAGCTAGTAGGGTAAGTGAGGTAGATACAGATGAAAATGTGCTCAAAGTACATCATACACATTCAAGAAAATGTTCTTACATAACCTACTACCACGTACACTGAAAATACGTCAGTGGGTAATAATACATAAAAAAATAAACAACTAATTGCACTTAACCAAAATAAAAAGCTTGGCTACACAAAGGCCTTATCAGCAGGAAGAAGAGATGCTTTAAAACTAGGAGAAAAATCTTAGCAAATCACGTCTAAAAAATGAAAAATATCTAGAATTTACATGTATTCAACTCTCAAGACTCGGTAGTAATACACAAACAATTAAATTAGAAAATGACAGAAGTAGAGACATATTACCATTTGACCTGATCGTTCTATTCCTTGTTTTGTATTCCAGAGAAACAAAGGTTATATTTACATCAAACCTGCATATTAAGGTTTAGTACCCAATAGTAGAAGAGTGGTCAGAGTACAGACAGACTCAAAAATCCATAGCCTTTTCCTTTAGGAGATATAATGAATCAGTAAATATAAAAGTAAAATACCATAGCTGGACTAATAACGAAAACTGTAAAATCTTAATGAACAAACTTAATTAAATTATATAAGACTTGTCAGAGATCTGTGGAAAAAGTACTAAAGGAACACAAATTAATGGAAATATATCTTGTGTCCTTGAATAGAATGGAGTTCTAAATTGATGGAGAGACTTTTAAGCTATTGGATGGGAAGATCAAATTTGTAAAAAAATAAGATAAAATTCAGTTTTCTCAAAAGTGGGCTACTGAGTTTGATGGATGTTTCCAAGAGATATTTTCTGTAATCTGATTTTACAATTCATTCAAAAGTTAAACTCTAGCCAAAGAGATTTGGAAAAGAATATTAAAGGGATATGTCACACATTTTCAGGCATTTTAACAATATGGTCCTACATGTAAAGAAGCAATTGTTATGTTTTGATAATTCAGAACAATAAGATAATTAAAATATTAGAAAATATAAAAATATTAGAATATTAGAAATATGTAACCCATTTTATAAGAGTAACATGGCTCCATTTCTAATACTAGATTAGGTTATACAAATACTAATTAAATGGTGGTAATATGAACTCAAAAAGATGCACACAAATTCATGAAGCAGATACATTGAATCTCTCTCCTGAAGTGTGGCTCTTTACACCAGGAAAGAGCACTGTTGAAAAAAAGTAACACAATGGACAACCATTTGGTGTGCTATAACACACACACACACACACACGTGAGCACACATGTGCACGTACATACGCACACTTGCACGTCATACCTACATATGAAGCAACAGAGGAAAAAAGAGGGAATAAATTTGAAAGAGAGCAAGGGGGATACATGAGAGGGTTTGAAGGGATGAAGGGGAAGGGGTAAATGACATAATCATAATCTCAAAAGATAAAAGTATTTAAACAAATTCAATACTGATGTGATAGTTCTAAGTGCAAAGTATAGAAGGACAGTTTTGTAACTATGGTTAGAGTTGAGGAAATGGTTCATAACTCTACTTTCAAGAAAATTATTAGATATGTTTTTATAACAGATCTGCTCTCTTCTAGGAAAACAACTTCAAAAAAATACAAAAGACACATGTTTCAGGAATAATTATCACTTGCAATATGTGTCACAGACAGAGGACTTTGTTATTGTTGGCTTTGGTTTTGATTTTTTCCTTTAGTTGTGCTTCTGTATTTCTATCAAGAGTTCTCAATGTCATTTGGAGAGTGAAAATAAAACAAATTGCTAAGGCAAGATGATGACAGCCTTGATTGTACAATGATTAGATATTTTATAAATAAAAACTCTGAAGTATGAAATTATATACTTATATACCAAAAATGTCAATGAAAGGAAATTTTGCTTTTTACATAGTGCCATTTCTACTGTAAGAAATACTCATACATTAAAATAATTAATATATTTTTATTAATTCTTCGAAATTTTCTTACAGTGTACTTTTATTCCTCCAACTCCTCTAATACCCACCATAACCTTTCTACTCATTGACGTTTAGTTTTCCTAATGTTGCCCAATTTTTCTTGAGAGTTGGGCCTGCCTGGAGTGTAGGTAGTTGACCTACCAATAGTGATATCAAAAGCAATTTACAGATTCAACACGATTTCCATCAAAATTTCAATGCAAATGCTAGGTTGAAACTTATTTTATGAAGCTTTTTCTTATGACACGACAAGCTTCACTGGCTCCAGGAAATGGCCCCTGCCTCATCTCCCTGAGACAAAGCCTCAAAAGTCAGCCTGGCTTGCCACAAGGTGCTGGAAATCAGAAAAAATAATCTTCAGTTTCATTTGGAAACATATTAAACCCAGGATGTCCAAAAATAATTTTGAACTATAAGAGAAACCTCTTAAGGTATTGCTGTAGTTAATAAAACCAGTACTGGCATAAAAACATCTGTGCATTGACCAATGGAATAGAACTGAGGATGTACACATAAACCTACAGGCTTACAGTTACCTGAGTTTTTGAAAACAAACAGACAAAAAAATAACAAAAACAAAATCCAGAACAATACACTGAATAAAGGACAGTTTCAACAAATGCTGCTGTTCAAGCTAGATGGCTGCATGCAGAACAGGAGTAGATTCCTATCTCTTAGCATGCACAAATCTCAACATTAAATGGATCAAGGAACTCTGCATAAGACAAGATTCTGATATGAGAGGAAGAAAGGGAGTGGCTTGAATTTACATCACAGAAAAAAACCTTTCAGAACAAGGGCATTAAGATAACAATAAATAAGTGGCACTTCACAGAAAGATCTGAAAAGCTCTGTATAGCAATGGACACCATCATCCAGCAGCCTACAGAATGGACTGAAAAATCCTTTTATCTGCTATAAATCTAATAGAGGGTTAGTATCTAGACTATTAAAAGAACTTCAAAATTTCCACAGGTTTAGAACTAATTGAAACTTTTGGAAATTAGTATCAGCCATGTCCAGGGTAGTTCACACAGACTACACCCTGACCCAAATGAAGAGCTATATTGATACAGACTGGTATTGAGTTGCCAGTTTCTTCTGCCTGTAGTGCTTCCGACTCCATTGAAAATTGGGAGAGACCTAGAAGTCCATGTGCATACTGATTTCCTCTTCCTGGTGCCTTTCTTTGTGTCATTTGCTATTTCCTTTTACTTCCCATAGCTTCTGCCTTTGGCAGGCTTCTTTACCTTAAAGTCCAAGGAGCCACAACATCATTTCCTTGGGACCTGGGAATGGGTGCATGGGTCTGATTTGCTTTATTCATAGGCGATTTTATCTCTAAGACTTTATTGAACTCTAAATCTTTGGTTCTGAAGGCAATGGTTTGGTTGTCTGATCAAACTTATGATACTGACCAAGAGAAAGTTTGTTGGAAGAGTGGGCATGGCAGTCTATTACATGGACTGCCATGCCTTCTCCTAAAACTCTAGTAATTTCTTTGGAGCTGCTTCTTGCTAGCTAAGCTTCTGTGCTTTGTAAGCCAAGTACTGGAGCCTATGCATTCACCATCAGCTTTCTTGTCATGAATTTCACATTGCTTTGTACTGATACTGGCCTTTGTAGGTGACATTCCTACGAGATGCTCAGAGGTCAGAACTCTGGGGGTTCTTACTCTATGTTTGCTTTTTGCTAGATTGAAACTCATTTTATGAAGCTTTTCTTCTGATGCTATAAGCTTCACTGGCTTCAGGAAATGGCCCCTACCTCGTATCCCTGAGACAAAGCCTCAAAAGTCAGCCTTGGCTTGACACAGGGTGCTCAGCCACCCTGGGGTTTTTCCCTAGTGTTCCCCAGGCCTGTCTTTATTAAGGCTCTCTTAGCCACTGTCTGTAGTGGAGTGGTCTTTGTGTCTGGCCAGGACTTAAATTCAGGCTGCCGTGGTTGAGGTTTCACATGACCACTTTTAAAGTCTATCAACAAAGGCCCGAAGAACACTCTAGGCCTCTTTTATGCATTTTGAACCTCTTTTCTGTTCAAGACAAACTATATTCAATAAATAAGTAGTACAATGTAAATAATATAATAAATCTTCTCTAATCACTACAATTATTGAAATACTAGACATTGAATCCTATTTCAGCCTTTGGTTAAATAAGAAAATAGTGTTTTAGGTTTGATATCAATGCTGAGAAAATGGGCGTTAAATTTTATTGTTCACACTTAGAAATTGGTATTAACGTTTGAACCGAATATTCTTTCGAGTTTATTCATAGTCTACAACACTACACCTTCATTCTACTTCTTTTTAACAACTTCGTTTTCTGCTAGACACAAAGTCATATCATGCACGTGTCTTTTCTCAATAGATTGCAATTCCTCATCAGAAATCCCGTCAGTGATCTCTATCCATTATACTTGTTCAATTGATGATCCATTTAGAGACCTGAATTTGAGGCAAAGTGAGGTAATTGAAGCTGTGTGGGTAAATGTAACTGCTTGGGCCTCCTTAGGGTCATATATATTTATTTAACAAATATATGTTATATATCCACAATATTCTAGACAATTTATATTCAAGGTTTTCATGTGGGAGAAATTTATGTTGAAATGAAGCCAAGGTACTTTTCATAGAAAATAAATCAAAATAAAGCAAAACCTGTGTAAGAGTTACTGTCCTCTGCCTTTTCTGAGCATCTTCAAGCTCTCTCTTATTATACTGTTACTATGGGAAAGTGCATTACAAGTAGTAACCAACTTTTAAGTGTATGCTTGGCTTTCAGTCTGCTTAAATTGAAAGCTGTTTCCCCATGACCCCTTTTAACATCTTGAAGAAGATGCTATGGCAGCTTATAAATCTCAGTTAACAATCAGAAATATAAGAAAGGTAATTTAATCCTTGCTTTAAATCATTTTTGACATTTTTCTCTTTCCTTGCAAATCATAAAGGAAAAAACAAGTGAAAGCCTAGAAATTAATTATAAACTACCATATCAAACAAGGCTTCATACTTTTTCTAAAATTTCAAATCAGATAGACATAATTTCATTAAATGGTGCTTACTCAGGAGCAAGGCAGAAGATACTATTAATGGTGGCACCCACTGAATTGCTTTGGTGGGAGTTGATGGACATCAGTAGGTGATAGAAACTGCTGTCGGTGATGATGTCATTCATTATCACACAGAAGGAGAGGATCCGTTCTCAGAAATGCTGACCATCTGTTTTGAAATATGTTCAACTATTCACCCATAACACAAAATCTCCTTTCTGTACTCTTAATTCGGTGGCTGTGTCCATTTTTAAGATCAGAAGGAAGGAGAGGAGGACCTCCCCTATCAGTGGACTTGGGGAGGGACATGCATGAAGAAGGGGGTGAGAGGGTGGGATCGGGAGGGGAGGAGGGACTTATGGGGGGGATACAAAGTGAATATAGTGTAATTAATAAAAATAAAAAAAGAAAAAAAGAATAGCTCAGTAGCTAGAGTTTCTATGTTAAAAAAAAAGAGCCATTTATCAACTCTTAGCAGGTAGCTCTTGACAGAAGATTTTAAAGACTATTCTTATCATTTACCAACAACAATGCATCTGTATTTTGTATTTTAAATTTTGTTCTTTCCTTTTGTAACCTATATCTTCTTCTTTTTTTTTTTAAATGCTGTTCTATTTGTATAAAGCTGAGCTTGTTAATTGCACCCAGCCTAACTAGTTTCTTTTTTCAAGGGAAGACAGATGAACTTCTTCTAACACAGTGCTTTTAGAAGAAAAGCAGTAGAGATGTCTAGTGTCTTTTTCTGTCTTGGAAGACTTCAAATAAGCAGACAGGACGGTGTATACAGCCATTTCCATTGCTTACCTCTGCTGTTTAGAAGCCTTGCCTTCCATCCTGCTAGAGACAGGCACTAGTTGTTGAACATCTTACTTTTAGATCCAGAGTGGGTTTGTTTCCATTTGCTTCTTGAGACTTGCATACATACCAACTGTAGTGATGGGGTTTGCCCTTCCTGTATTTGTGTTAGAAATGTATCCGTGGTCCCTGAAAGCAGCTGTACTGTAGGCAGAGTGGATTCTCTGACCTGTGCCTCCAAACTCAGCTCTGAAACCCTAGTCTTTTGGGGACTCTCATTCAGACTTAGTCCATAGCCTTAAAACTCCTGAGCTCAAAGTATTCTTACTAATAATTCAGGCTGTTGGGTGATTTTTATATTGCTTCTGACCACATTTTGTTCTGACCAAGATCCTAAAAAATCTCAGAAAATGCACTCTAGGACACACTTAATATCTTGATTTGCAGGTATTTGAATTACAAAGTATAACCTCAATTTTGGAAGAAAACAACAACAATGTATGTACTAGACTTTCAACCTGCCAATAAAGCCCTCTGTGATGGGGTACTGGCTGTCTTCCAAACTTATGGTTTACCTGGTTGCCTGCTGTCTCTTCCCAGCATGTAGCAGTTATACAGTTTGGACAAAATTAACTCATTCTTGATTGTCAGTCCCATGATTCCTAATATAACAGTTACTTAGGTGCTGGGCTTGCTCAGAGTGAATACAAAGTGGGAAGTATTCTCTTGATCAAAGGGTTTTTCTTTTTCAGTTATTATGCACTTCAATCTTTGTGTTCATTTAGGAAGTAAATATAATTTCTCAATTTTGCATAGGAGGGAAGCAGTGTCTTGTCTACATTCAGCATCATGTGAACTTCATAGATTGACTACACGGTGAATGGTGTCTTGCCTAATTACAAAGTATACAATAAACATCCTTGAACAGAAGAACTAACTAAACACTGGTTCCTGCTGCTGGGATCTCCTGACCATTGTCTCTGTCATCATGGATACAGCCAATCTGAAGACAGTAGGTAGGAGACATCTTAGGTAAGTGCAGAATTACAAAATAAAGGGATTATATATACCAGCAAACAATTTTGTAATAATGACACTATAATTAAAGTTGATTTCTTCAAATTTGCTTTCTTTTCAATGTATCCCCAAAAAGGAAAGTTGGAAAAACTGAATAGCAACTGACGTTCCTCCTACCGTCCTCCTCATTCTCTGCAGTCCTGGAATTTATAGTCCTATCATTAGATATATGCCTCCCAGTTGTATCTGTAAGTGACCATATTGCCAGAGAAGGTTTTCAGATCTGGTTATCTTTTTAGTTAGTCATAAATCCTGTGAAATATATATTTGCTCCATCAGACCTGACCAAGCCATCAGAATTTTTTCATGGCAACATGAGCAAGAATAAGAAGAATCAGAGTGAACAAAGCACATGGTTAACAGTGAGAAAAAAAAATATACTACTCTTCTTACAAACTTAAAAGAAAGGAGGTTTCCTTGTAATACCACTTTGGATTGTCTGCTGTCAAATTTTCTGGTTTGAGAAAATCAACTTGGTGTGATGACTTTTAGCCAAATCATTCCTTTCTGATTTTGTTTGAACAGAATTAGTACAGGAACTCAGCTTAAAATAATGTATTCTTAAAAATTTATTAGCGACATATTTTTTGAGGGGAAATTCTCTGTATTGAAAGTTCATCCACACTGCCACTACTTTTCAGTGGCACTAAACTTCGCTGAGAACATTTTAGCTTGACTTCCTTTCCTTCTTTCCTATACATGACTTATTTAAGAAACTGAAAGATGGCAGAGTTTGCATTAATTTTCATATCTACAGTGGCAAGAGAGAAAAGTTAACTGAAGTTGAGATCAGTCAACGTAGAAAATGTACATTCTATTGTTTCCTGAGCTCACATTCATTGTCTTATACTAGGAAGATCTGCTACTAAGACCTTGACAGCTTTTCCATTGTAAAACAGTACCTTAGAAGATGACCATTCTTGGTGAACCTTCCTAGTAATCTGTCCTCAGCAAGGTGTTGCCATGATATTTAAGAGATTTTACATTGGATAATTTTTATAGTGTTTAATTATTTCTTTAATATGATATAATTGAGTGGCATTGGTACAAATTTTTAGACCATTCCTTTTTTCTTTTTTTTATTAATTACACTTTATTCACTTTGTATCCCCCCATAAGCCCCTCACTCCTCCCCTCCTAATCCCACCTTCCCTCTCCCTTCTTCACTTGTGCCCCTCCCCAAGTCCACTGATAGGGAAGGTCCCTCTTTCCTTTCTTCTGATCTTAGTCTATCAGATCTCATCAGGAGTGGCTGCATTGTCATGTTCTGTGTCCTGGTAAGGCTGCTCCCCCCTCAGGGGAAGGTGATCAAAGAGCAGGCCAATCAGTTTATGTCAGAGGCAGTCCCTCTTCTTATGGAACTAACTTGGAAACTAACTATGGAACCCACTTGGAAACTAAACTGCCATGGGCTACATCTGTGCAGGGGTTCTAGGTTATCTCCATGCATGGTATTTGGTTGGAGTATGAGTCTCTGGAAAGACTTCCATGCTCAAATTTTCTGGTTCTGTTGCTCTCCTTGTGGAGTTCCTATCCTCCCCAGATCTTACTATTTCCCTCTTCTTTCATGGGATAAACCTACTAAAATCTGTACATCTAAAGAAACTAATCAAGAGGGAGGGCCCTGACTAAAATGCTCAATCCCCATTCTGAAAGGAAAAGAGGATGGACATCAGAAGAAGAAGAAAACAGGAAACAAGTTAGGAACCTGCCACAGAGGGCCTTTGAAAGGCTCTGCCTTGCAGACTATCAAAGCAGATGCTGAGACTTATGGCCAACTGTTGGGCAGAGTGCATGGAATCTTATGAAAGAAGAGGGAAATGAACCATTTCTAAGAAGCTTTCTTGTCACAGCCTCTGAGGAAGGAGTTAAAGTTATGTAATGTAACTTTAAATCACATGTAACTGTTACAATCCTACTTTGCTTTTTTTTTTTTTTTTTTTTCTCTAATGCTACTCAGGTAAGCCTATTTAGTTGCTTACAAGTATTTCTGGCAGATTTCTTTTTTACCTTTTTATTCATTTGTTGATCTTAAAGGCAAAGGGGGTACAAGCATTTCGATCCCACTTTATTCTAAATCTTAACCTTGAATTTATTTACATTTGTGAAGAAATGCCACATGGGAAACACTTAAACAGCTCCTGGATAAAAATTCAGAATATGCTTTCATGCACACAGTTTATTGCCAGCTTTTTAAAATAATCTAGTTGAAAGACTTCTTTAAATAAAAATATGTTTGTGTATGTTCACACCATAGTTTGGTTCAGCTTGAAATCATTCTCCTTTTAATATTTTATGTTATTCCTAAAACACTTAATCTGGAACCACAAAGGTAGTTGTTGAAGACATAACCTCTACATAAATAAAAGGATGAAATGTTGCAATTTAGAGATAGAAAATATTTTTTAATGTTTTTGTTGGTTTTACTTCTGATGATGTGCCTGACTAAGGGGAAGCAACTTAGAAGTATCTTAATGTGAGTTTTGGATTTGTTTTTAAGATTTTAGTTTGATTTTTAATCATGTGTATGTGTGTGAGGGTTTATGAAGTGAGTGACAGTGTGTATGGAGTCTAGAAAAGTCCATGGGATCCCCTGGAGGTGGAGTTACAAGCTATTGTGAGAAATGTGATAGCAATGCTGGGAATCGAAATCAGGTCCTCTGAAGAGCATCAAGCATACTTCTGAGCCATTTCTCTAGCTGTTAGGTCTGTCACATATGTCACATGTCACATATATGTTACCCTGAGACCTAAAAACACACATTTAATTTGTTCTTACTCTTTATTTACATGAATCCTCTAATTAATACCTCTCTCATGCCAGCTACCTTCTGATATTGTAACAAGATATAATATTTTCTCTTTGTATATCTAGTTCAGTTTATTCAGAAGGTGCTTGTATGAGAACCTCTGGGTTTTCACATACCCCATTAGGGATAAATGCCTTTTGCATTTAGTGCATAGACAAATAGAGAAAATGGCTTAGTGTTGGTGTCATTCCTCTCTAACTGGTGAGGGGATCTCTATCAATATTTGTTGGAATTAGTGTGTAGTGGATTAGGTTATGCATTATACAAAGGTAATATTTATTTTAGAAATTGGTCTCCTTTGCAAAGTCAATCGAGGGTAGGAAGGGAGGGAGGGAGAAGTGGCAATGTATGCCAACTCCAACATCAGCACTAAGAATTTATAACTTATAAAAAGACTCCAGTTTTTTTTTTAAATAAAATTCAGACTGTTCAATCAACTTTCATGACAATAATACCACATCCTCTTATAACATAATATCGAAACAATCTACTGTGCGCTATAAAACTACCTCCTTTTGGCAGACTCTGAACAGATTAGTATTTAAAATAACATTAATTGACTGCAAGTTGGGTTGTTCATTAATAGTTTGCCTAAGCAACAGCACATTTAAAATAGTGAATCCTAACATCCTTGAGTCCTGACATAGCCTTCAAGCACAAACTGGAGGGATTATCCAAAGATGATTTAAGTCAGTGACAACTGATTCTCAGATTCCCAGTGGTTTTTTTTTTTTTTTTTTCTTCTTCTTCTTCTTCCTTCTGCCTGTAACTTTCCTGTTTCTGGTTATTAATTTTCATACAAAGTTTGCGACTTTTTAATTAATAATAGAAAAGGTGCCATACTTGTGTTGTAATTACTGAGTCACTTATTGAAGAGTGGCAGACAACAAATACCGTCAGTAAAGTTTTGCGTTCGCACGTTGTTTCTAGTGTATTTGTATTTAGATTTTAAGTTAAGCTAATGCACAATACTTTTTGGTTGAATAAGGAGTGTTATGTTAATTCTCATGTGAATATTTGGAAATTCTACACATCACCTCAGTATCTGATACAAAGAATCAAATACAGGTATTTTCTTTGAAGTTCATTTTAATCCAAGATTTTTCTATAGCAAATAATAGACCCACGTTCCAGGGATAACTCCGGAGTGAAAACAGGTATCCATTTAAAAGCTGACCCGCTTCTTCTTAACAGACAGGCCTGAGGTGTGCTCGCAGAGTGAGCTGTCACCGCACTGGGTTAACCGTGACATTTTGAAATGATTGTAGTTGTGAACTTCCTGAAGGCGCTCACTCCATGGTTGGTTAAATTGCACACATTTTTCAGTCAAACATTTTCCTGGCTGCATCAAAGGTGTTGAGTAACTGTGTTAACCTTGGTGTGTTTTGGCAATAGGAGATCAAGTAAAAGTCAATAAATGTCTCTTGCAGCCCTGATAAACTCCAAGGGCACAAACAGAGGTGTTTATGAGCTGTGGGGGACAATTTGGTCAAGTATAAGTTTCCCTTCAAATTGCTTATTGCCATTTTAGTGCTAGCAGAACATATTTTAAGTCACTGCTTTGACAGAACATATTGGTTGGCATTGCGTAGGCTTCTGTGTTTTTATGAGACAGATGGCAATTACCACTTTTGTTCAATGTTATCTTTTAGCTTTAAGTATCACATTTACTGGTGAACTGGACTTTGATACTTTTTTTCCTTAAAACTTGGAGCAATTCCATCAGATAAAATCTCTTTACAAACAAATATTACGATGGGTGTTTACATAATAATAAGCAGGCTATATATGAAGCAGAAGTCTTTTTAAATGGACTCAGGATGTGACAGTTTCTCTCTGTAAATTGTTTCTTCTTATTTTTCTTCCTCCTAGGAATGGTATAGGAAGATGGTCATGGATAATACAATTGCAGGTACATTTTATCAAGATGAAAACCACTGTCTTTAGCCTCTCAGAAGTAAATTATGCATTATATTTATAGTCCCATTGTTCTCATGAACAGTAATCTTTCACACAGAAATTATGAAGAATATAAACTTTGTAAGATATCTAATATTTTCATACTTAAATATTGATCTAAGTGTTTGCTTTTAGAGACAAAATTTAAAACTTATGATCCCTTGAAGTTAATATTCAAGCTAACATGTTCTAAAATCAATCGAATGCAAAAGATTATACAATCCATGATTTACTTTTCCCTAACACAAGGGAAATGGCATTGATCTTTCAAATACTTTCAGCATCATATTTTCTTTAACTTCAGTTATAGACCCTGACAGGTAGTAAAAAAATACAATTATCTGGAGAGAATAAAAAAGAAGTTATTTAATTTTGAAATATACTTAAAGTAAGACCCTTTATCATTTATTTAGTGAATTTATAATATATTTAAATCCTCAAGATTCTTCGTAGTGGAAAATTCTAATACAATCAGGAATTTCATCTTTTACTAATATCTCATGTTTTTAGTAAAAATGTTCTTTGTCATTGGTAATTTCATCATTGTTTTAGTGAGGTAACCAAGGGTTTGCGATAGTGGATATTGCTTGGCGTCTAATTTCTGAATAACTGGCTTGGATTGCACAGTCTTTGCTGTAAACCTCAGCTTTTCTTAGTGTCCTGGGCAGGTCCCTAAGAGGCACTATCGCTTCTCCTGGGAATCTAGCTGAGGGATGGTATGGCTCGTTGGACCAGCCTGTCATATCTTCTTCCATCTCCAGTCCTGTCACGGCTCCCCAGTTATCTCATTATCTTCAGACTAATGTGTTATCTTTGAACTTGTTTAATTATGTTACAAATAACTTCCCACTTGTCAAACCCAATGGTTTCTTCCTGATGTTTGTTTTCCTACACATCTGTACCCTGTGAGATTCTGGACTGTCTTCTTTAATTTCTTTTCTCTTTGTTCTTGGAGACAATGGTGTCCCTACAGGATGGTTCCTTTTCTGACTATTACAGAGAGATCCGTGGGATTCAACAGTTGTGCGATATTCCCATCTCCAGAGTTTTTATCTGCATTGCTCATATCTCTTTGGGTCTATAGTGTCCATGTTCAGTTTGTGGGCTGGGCCCTTAGATGGTGTTCAAGGACTTTAGACTGCCTGCTCTCACACTGCTGTGCTGTTATTCTTTCCTTTCTCTCCAGGCATTACTCTCTTTATTGCTCCACTTATCTGGGGGTTACAAAGCAGGGAATCTTATGAAAGAAGGGAGAGATAGAAATACCTGGAGGGGACAGGAGCTCCACAAGGAGAGCAAAAGAACCGAAAAATCTGGGCACAGGGGTCTTTTCTGAGACTGATACTCCAACCATGGACCATGCATAAAGATAACCTAGAACAACTGCTCAGATGTAGCCCATGGCAGTTCAGTGTCCAAGTGGGTTCCCTAGTAGTAGGAACAGGGACTGTCTCTGACATGAACTCAGTGGCTGGCTCTTTGATCACCTGTCAAAGGCTGTCAGGGGAGCAGCCTTACCTGGCCACAGAAGAAGAAAATGCAGCCAGTCCTGATGAGACCTGATAGCTAGGGTCAGATGGAAGGGGAGGACTACCTTGTCTATCAATGGACTTGGGGGGGGCATGGGAGGAGCTGGGATACAAAGTGAATAAACTGTAATTAATAAAAAAATAATTTTAAAAAAGCTCTTTTCATCTTCTTTCTCAGTCACTCTCAGTCACATGTATGTCTCTTGAATCTGTTTTTTCCTTTCTAGCCATGCTTTCAATGCCCAACCCCCTCTTGCTTATTATAACTTGGAGACAGCTGGCATTTCCTAGACTATTCTTCCTGCTTCCATTCAAGTTACAAAATTACCCCCAAATTTTAATCCTCTTAAAGGGACTGACCTTGTGGTTTTTTGAATCAAATGTTGTGGCTTCTTTCTGATTTGAAGAAATGAACATTTCTCTTGCATGTGTTATGTAAGGAACATACAATCTATCTTTACGTGTCTGGTTAGGTTTTATCGTGGTATCCATCACCAAACTTCATGTGTCGTCTCCAACTTAAAAGCATATGTTTAACTAGTTTGTTGCAAAATTATAATCCACTGGAGTATCATTATAGAGTGGTTTTATTTTTCTTAACATCTTAATTTGTTTTTATAATATTAATTTTTCTCTGTAAGATCATTCTTGTTCTGGGATACTACCTCTTTTAATGATATTGAACAACTTTTGAATCTTGATGGAATTTTTCTTTCTTTTTTTCTAAAAATTTTTGTTTTGTGTGTATGGCTGTGTTGTCTGTGTGTATGCACGCACATCACTTATGTGAAGTGTCTGTGGAATCCAGAAGAGGACATCAAGTTCTCTGAAGCAAATTGTTGTGAGCTGCCATGTGATTGCTGGAAATTGAACCTTCTGAAAACAAAGCAAAACAAAACACCACCACAAACAACATCAACAAAGGATGCTCTTAGCTTTTGAGCTGTTTCTCGACCCTAATGTTGCTTTTTCAAACAATTCTAATTCATTTAAGATTTAATTCTGATCCCAAGTACTTTAGTCTTCCACGCATAAGACCTAGCCTGTGCTGTAACAGCATGCAGAGATGCTGAGGAATGGCTGTGGTCTGCTTGTCTCTCTCTCCACCCCCTCTCCACTCTTTGTTTCCTCCAGTTGAAATAACAGAGACAGGGCAGGCTGATATCTTTTCACTTGTTTTGAATAAGGTCTTGAAATTCTCATCATTTGGCTCATTATTTGTTGGTTTTCTGGTACTGATGATGCTGGGGCTGTGTCTTGCAAAAGAAAGTCTCAGAAAACAGACTTAGGTGTCCACACTCCTCATGGAAGAAGGTGTGGTTAACTTTTCTAGGAGTTAGAATCCCAGTCCACATTCTTATAATACTTGAGCTCCATTTTCCTATGGTGCAGTGACTTTAAACAGGACAAGTTCTCAGGCTGTGGGTTCCTACAAAAATCAGGGCTTAAAGGCGAAGTGTGTTGTCCCCTTCACTTTTTGGAACTTTTACTCTGTATCATTCCCTGTATGTATTCCCTGTATGTATTTCTTCTCTATCTGAGTAGGGGTGGGCAAGCATCATGTAGCTCAACTCTTCCACAGATGGCTAATGCTGAAAGAGGAACCTATCTCCCCTCTCTACATGGCCAGGTAAAAATTAATAATCATATCACTTTTCAAATATTCCAGAATTAGTGCTATTTTCTCGAGTTCTACGAGTGTCTTTCTAAGAGATACAGGTCTCCAGGAATAGTACCCTCCCTTTATAAATACTTTACTATCTTGGTAGTTGCTCACCATCTATGGTCATTTAGTATTTGAAATCTGACTAGATACAATGAATATTTATGGTAAGTATACAACATGAATATAATTTCAAGAAATTTGATAAAACATTATATATTATTTTTGTATTTTCTGATAATGAAAATACTTTCAATATATTGTCTTAGATATTGTTAAACAAGTTTATTCTCCTTTTATATAATATTTTTATTGATTATTTGGGAATTTCACATCATGAACCCAATCACACTGACTTTCCAGTCCTTCCAAGTCTGCCCTACGACCCTGTAAGCTCCTCTCACAAAAAAAAAGGAGTTAGAGGACGAATAGTAAGAGGAGGGAGTGTGGGAGGAGGAGGAAGAGAAGGAGGTCTGATTTGTGTGTTGTGTTGCTCATATACTCACTTGTTTTCCTTTATCAACACTGATTGTGAGAAAATTTTGAATTACAAGTTGTTATGGGGTTATTGACTGTTACCGCACAACATGGTACTTTGTCAGCAGAGAAAACAGCAGGGACAGAATGTTCTCTATCTTCCCTCTACTCCTCTCCCCTTAGGCAGGCCACAAATTCTAGGAATGATTTTCTATGTTCTCTAAAGAAGGTCTCAAGACAATTTGTGTAGGTGCTTTCTTCATGTCCAATGGAAAGGAACTTCATCTCCAAATATGAGCATTCAGGATTCAGCATTCAGCATTCTGAACACAAACTTGATAAATTTCTTCTTATTGATTATCATTGGATTATACTCTTTATCCAAACATAACTTCTTCACGACTTTATTGATCATTTGGAAGAATATGACCTTAACCATTCTCGTCTCTTATTTTCCTGAGGTTGTTTCTCATGTCACATGAAGTTTATATTAAGTGCATTTGTATGTGTTTTATATTTTTTCTCTTGTTAATATTTTTTTTTGTTGGGTCTAAATTTTGAACTGGTATAGGAAAACAGCTATCCTTCCCACTACGTTTTCAATCTGTTTTGACTGCATGATGCTAATATAGAAGATGACACACATCAATTGAGTTCTATAGGAAGCTCTATTTTAATATGTCATAGCGCTTGTTTATAGGTTTTGATCATCAATTGGAGATCAACAGCAATAAGTAATTTATTGAAGAGTTCAACAAATTTCTATAGTCTGTTCGGTATTAAGAGCCTGGTTGAAATCTGACCCAATATGTTTACAACATTTATGACATAGCATTGCATGTATGAAACTTGTCAGATCAAAACGCCTGTGTGATTCACTCTCATTTAGCTTTGAAGACTTAATTTTGTCTGGACCCAGTGGCTCATGCTTGTAATTCAGGCTCTCAGAACCTGATGCGGGAAAATTATGATAAATTTAAAGCTATGCAGAGTTACTCTCCTCAAAGATCAGCAACATCTCACACACACACACACACACACACACACACACACACACACACACACACCCCAAGATAGCCCCCTTTTTTTCTGGAACACGTTAGTTACTCACTACAATGCACGTAACCCTATTTCAATGGTTATGCTATTCCAAAACAAATATAATTTGGAGGCTTTTTCTCCGACTGAATGTCAAGGAGGTATGTTTGAATCTGTAACCTCAAAATTTGAATTAACAAGAAAATGAGTATTATAATGAACTTTGTTCAGTATTAATACTGGGATTCATGAAGGATTAGTACATTTTTATGCAGTTTATTGAAGTATTATGCTATTATCCTACTGTTAGCATTACTGACACATTGTAGTCATTTCTCTCAATGAATCTCAAATCTAGTTATAATCACTCCATTGCTATAGTAGCTGCGTAGATGTTGTAACCAGTCCATGATAACCGAGAGCTTTCTGATTGGATTGTAAGCCCACGCAACAGGAGAGAACTCATGCCTAGGATATTGCAAACATTGTAAACATGGCTAAAAACCCCGGGCTGGGGAGCTCACAGGCCTTAGGGGAGAATCCATTACTATTGTTTTGGAAAGTAAAATATCAAACTGCCTTCTAAATACCTATATTTATGCACATAAATTAGTGCAGCTCTCAGCTTTCATCAGAGAAGCTGCTTTTCTGCTATGGATGCTAGTACAGAGACAGCTAGCATGGTGCAGAGAATAAGTGATTGTGGGATAGTCATCTCTAAATGGGACAACTATTGCCACATCTTGTGCTAGCTGCAGGTAGTTTTATGTCAACTTGACACAAGCTACAGTAATCTGAGAGGAGGGAACTTTAGTTGAGAAAATGCTTCCATAAAATTGGGCTGTAGGTAGGCAAGCTTGTATGACATTTTAAATTAGTGATTGATAAGAGTTCATCCCAATGTGGGTGGGAACTGGGATGGTGGTCCTGGGATCTGTGTGAAAGTAGGCTGAGAAAACCTGGGGATCAATCCTAGTGAGGATCACTCCTCCTGGGCCTCTGCATTAGCTCCTGTCTCCTGGTTCCTAGCCCGCTTGAGTTTCTGCTTTGACTTCCTCTGATGATGAACAGTGACAGGAAAGCATAAACAAAACAAAACAACAAAATACAATAAAATAAAATAACCTTTTTCTTCCCCAAGTTGCTTTTGGTCATAGTGTTTCATCAAAGCTTACAGAACATCACAGAAAAGGGGGCAGGAGGACTGAGCACAAAAGGTTGGGTAGGCTTGCTGTGAAATTGTCTTCTGGACACGACAAGGCCATCACATTCATGAACTCACAGCAGCTGTGGTCTTCTGCACACAAACTGTACAACATCAAGCTGGACACCATTTCAGTGTGGATGGGAACGGCTGATGTTCCCAGCTCCCTAGCTGCAGAGCTATTGGTACTTAGAGCTGCTGGAGTAGAAAGAGTTAAGTTTTCTTGAGGACTATGGCTCCTGGAAGGTTATCCATGCTCTAACAGAATGCTCTACACCTATGAACACATGGGCAGAGCTAATTTGACTCAGTATGTTATTTAAAAAAAAAAAAAGAGGCAAAAGAGGTTGTGAAGCTGGGACAGAGATATGGTAGAAGGCTTTGGGGGCAGGGGAGGGTGAAGTGAGGGTGGGTACAAGCAAAATACATTGTATACATGAATGTAATCCTAAAAATATAAATGAAAATACTAAAAAAAATACATAGCATATCTTGTATTCACTTAAACAAGATGGAGAGCTCCGCACTGCACCCAGGGGCACTGTTTCTCCTTTGTGTGTGGGTGACGTGGCAGGCCGAGATGCTAAACATGAGTGCACAGTTTAACTTTTTATGGAAACATTCTAAACACACACATAAGCAATCATTAGCCATAGAACCACATCAACTTATCTCTTTAGAAAGTCATACAAAATTGCTATAGAAGCAGTAAGCTCTATCAAGGTAACCTTTCTTCCCTTATCATAGTCATTATGAGATATTTTATGTACCTCAAATGAAGTTGTCCTTTTCCTTCTGCCTAGATGTCATATCTTCTTGGTGAAAGAAACATCTAAAAATACTCTCCTTCCCTGTCTAATTGGGTGTGTGTGAGCGGCTGTGATTGGTATTCTGATTGCACTTAGATGCCTCATCATCCCCATTTTTGTTTCAATACTGTCATTATCATAGTTTTACATTATCATACTTAAAATCCTTATGATATATGCAGACAAAGTTGTAAGAGATGCGAGTTATAATTGTGGTCGCAGAAAAAAAATACTCAAGAGAGTTTCTGTGAAGGACATTTATCTATGAAATAGAGAAAGTAGAAATAACCCTGAGAACCTGCAGTAATACAGGGTTTTATTATGAAAATATAAAGAGAAGAGGAAGGTAACCTACCAATGCAAGATGTAGAAATATGGCATTTTCATATTATTGATCTAACATATGACACTTGCTGAAAGCAGCTGGACTTTAGACAGAAAGAATGAATCCTATCAGCAGATTCTGTTTGCTATGCAGTCTTGTTCTGGAGGGATTTGTACTATGATGGGAGATTCTTAGAGAGAATAGAACACACCACTGAGGCGTTTCTGTCACTTCTTTCCAGTTGCTATTTTGAGATCCTCACATCTGACCATGGCACATTTTCCTGTAAGCACTTCTATTTAAAATGAATATTTCATTTAAAATGAATATTCCAAAGAGATGCTGAAATCGCTTTAAAACGTGTGTAATTTTAAAGAGTCTCACCGACATAGCTGCCTTAACAAGGTCTGGATAATGACAACACTAACAGATTGCTTTACAAGGAAGGGAGAAAGCTCAGCAGGGGGTCCCAACTCAGATAAAGAACTGCAGGCAAATCAGGAATGCTGAGAGCAGTAGAGAAAGTCTTCCTAAGGAAGACCACACCAGCTGGTTATCTATTACCAAATGGTCAGTCTGAAATAATATGTGCAAGTAACACTATTTCGTCTGTACATGGTTTTTTTTTTTTTTTTTATAAATTTAGGGATAAAAATATAGATAGAGAAGATAACAGTTAAAGGAAAAAAATGCCATGAATTTGTTGAAAGGAGAGAAAGAAAAAAAAAGGATAGTGATACAATTAACTATATTTTAACTTAAAAATTAAAAAAATATTCATTACAAATAAAATAAATTCAAGCTTTTAGATAAGAAGCATACATTTTATTTTATTAATTTTCTACAAGAATCCCAATTTACGGAAAGGTAAGGTGCTGTGGGCTAAAGGACATTGAGCTTTTGGTTGAATTTGTAAAAGCACAGTAACCAATATTGTAATATGTAACCAGAGAGTGAGATTGAAACAGATTTGCAAAGTGAAGTTGTACATCCTCCCATGACCAGTTAGTCATCAGACAGGAAGGGTAATAGAGCTGGGGGAACTGCTGAGCTTTAAAACGTTTGAGGTTGAAGTTCCTGCTAATTACACACCATCATCAATACCCTATTATGTATGTAAATAAGAATCTTTCTTGTATTTCTGCCTTTAGCAAACTTGTGTATCACAAAATAGCACTGGCTCTCATGGCTTTGAAAAACAGCGAGCTTGTTTTTTATTTAGTTTGTAACTTCTCCTTCACTTGGGAAAATCACTTAAAGTAGGGTAACATACTCATTTGCGAGAAATAGTGCTTGCCATTTCTTCAATATAGGTGACATAGTATATTTCATTTTTACTTATTTTCTATGCTTTCAAAAAAGTTTGTATGCCAGGTTGGTGAATTCTATGATTGACATTCCAGGATTACAGAGTGGAGAGTTAAAAAAAAAAAAATTGAAAAGTGTATTGAGACCATAATTACCTTGAAAAAGTTAAATTTAATTTATCATGGTTAAATATCAAACAAGCAAAACTTTTATTTTCTGGGACTGGAATTTGGTTCCCAGCATCCACGTTGGGCAGCTTACAACAACTTGCAAGTCCATCTCCAGTTGATGCTCTCTTCTGGCCTCCACGATCATCCACTGTAAGGCACACATAAATACAGACAGACAGACCTCCACACACAAATAATAAAGTAAATCATATAAGGAAAAATTCTATAAACTAATGTTTGTAAAACATACAAAAAAGAAATTTAGAAATTAACATATTAACATAACTTCATCTAATGTATGAACATGATGTAAACAGTCTCAGTTACTAATAAATATTTATTGAAGGCTGTTTCTGTATTCTTCTGTTCTTCATGTTATCTGGAATTATTAGAAGACAATAGAATGTTTCAGACTTTCAAAAATTATTTAGGTATATATATTTATTTTATTTATTCGTTTATTATAATTGATTTACTTTGTATGCAGGTTGTAGTACCTCCCTCGTCTCTTCCCAGTCCCAAACACTCTCCCTTTTCTTCCTCTATGCCCCTTTCCCTAGTTCACTGATAGGGGAGGACCCCCTCACCTTCCAAATTTAGATATATTTTTATTTCAAACATTTCTCACGCACCATAATTTTATTGTTTTTCTTTTCCACAGAAGTCCTCCCAGATGCTCCCCACCTACCTATCTGTCAAGCTTATTCTTCCACTAAACTGTCTTGAACACTTTTAGTTTGCTTTTAAAAATGATTTAGAATTTTTGTTTCCAATAGTAGCAGAATGGGTCATCTGAACCCCTTCCAACCTGTCCGCCTGTCAGTGCCCTGGCATTTTTACTGGTGTGCATCTGGAACACTTTCGCCAGTCTCATGTGGCAGAATTCTCAGTACAGACCAAGTCTCCTGTTAGTGCCATTTAGTTAAAGACATTAGAGCAAGCTGTTTTCTATTTTTCCCACAGTTTGAAATTTGCTTTTATTTTATTTTAAATATTTATTTATTTATTCACCTCACATCCCAAATGTACCTCCTCCCTTCTCTCCTCCTGGTCCCTACCCTACCACCCTCTTCACTCTTTCTCCCCTCCCCGTCTCCTCAGGAGTACTGCTCCTACTTGCCCACTCAGGCACATCCAGTTCCCTCAAAACTAAGAGCATCCTCTTCCACTGAGGCCAGACAAGGCAGCTCTGGTAGGGGCAAGTGATGTAAAAGCAGACAACTGACTTCATGTCAAAGATAGCCCCTGCTCCACTTTCTAGGGAATCCACACGAAGACCAACCTGCCCATCAGCTACCCAAGTGTCAGGGGCCTAGGTTCTGTCCATGCTTGCTATTTGATTGATGATAAGCTGCTTTCTAAGTTGCACTACATCATTAGGTTTTGTTCATTGCAATAGTGTTTAACTTTTTCATTGCTTTTGACAATATATGAAGTTACAGAAATTTAGAAAATTCTAAATTCTTTTGTATATAATGTCTTTTCTTCAACTAATGGTGCCACAAAAGCCAGGAGCCATCTGTTGTCTCCCTGCTTCATCAGCAAGGCCTCTCTCTCTAGAGTACTGTCTATTGTGCTGTGTACATCAAATAGTTATTTACTGAGTGATTTTCTAAAGAATAGTAAATAAAATAAGGACCTTTGACACATCTGTCACAATTCAACAGTATATTGGAGAGCCTAGCTAGGGAAATAAAGCAAAGATCCATGACATTGGTCATAAATATTGGGAAAGAAGTGACAAAATGAATTATTTGCATACGTTGTTCTCTTTAGCTAGGGAAGCCAGAAAAAGACTAGTACACAGCTATGCAGTCAAACAAGAGAGTTTGTCAAGATGGAAAGGTAAAAACTCAGTGTGCCCGTGCGCATACACACACACAGACACATATACACACACATAAACACACACACAAAGAAAACACTCAGACACACACACACATTCTTCTATACCAACAATGTCAATATTAGAGATGTAATGGATAACCATTATGTTCTGAATAGCAAGATCCATTCTAAAGGTATTATGAATATGTGTCACAATGACTAAGCCTCGTTGATAGCCCTAACAAATCCTAAAAAATGGAGACACAGTCTAGCAGGACTCACTGTTTCAAGCACTCACTGCTGTGTAAATGTATGAAGTTGTCAGAAAATCAAAATGGAAAATAAGTGAATGTATTTAATAGCAGTTGAAAACATTCTCCTTGGAAGTCCAAAGATTTCATCATACTATGCTAATGTGTTGTGACTGATACAAGGATACACAAATATGAGTCTGGATGTAACTCACCGATATAGACATTCTAATTAATTATGAAAACCAAGCAAACCAGTTCATAAATAATATTGACATTACTATTAATTATGACTCAAATATTCATGTAGCATTATCAAAAAAGAAATTATGAACAATCTAAATTAAAAATAAAATACACAGATAGAGAAATAATTATAAATGGCAATGTATGAAACTAAGTAGGATTTATAAAATCTCAAAAACCGTGTATAAACGGGAGAGCTGGACACTTGGTTTAGTGGTTAACCTCACTTGTTTCTCTTGAAGAAAAACCAGGTTTGATTTCCAGAGCCCACATGGTGGCTCACAGCCACCCCAGTTCTAGAGGATCCAATAGGCATACATGTGGTGTTCATTCAAGCAGACAAAAGCCATGCAATATATGTGTGATGTGTGTGTATGTATATATGAATCTGGAAATATATATATATATATCTGTTTATATATGCATTATTACACACATATATACATATATATCTAAAACAATGAGACATTAGTTGGTAGTCAGTGCTTCTAGAGATTCAGAACTTACAGAATGAATCTGTCTGTCTGTCTATCTATCTATGGAGGGTATTTTTTAGAATAGCTCACAGGCTGCAGTCCACCTAATCCAACAATGATTGGCTATGAAAAGAAAGTCAAAGACTCCAGCAGTTCCTCAGCCCACTAAGCTGGTTCTCAGTGGATGCTGGAATCCTGAAGAAATGGGCTCTAAGGCCAGTGAAGGAACTGACTTGCCAGCAAGGCAAGAGCAAGAGATCAAAGTGCAAAACCTTCCTTTTTCTATGTCTTTCTATAGGCTTCTAGCAGAGGTGTGACTCAAATTTGATCTGTATTAAAGATCTAGAGTAAAGGTGTGCCTTTCTACTTCAATGCTCTGGATTAGAAGTAGATCTTCCTATTTCAAATTAAGCCAAAATCCCACACAGATGTGCACTCTATTTTGTGCTTTTAGTTAATTCCAGATGTAGAGAAGCTGACAACCAGGAATTGGTATCACAGACATGTTCATAACTTACTGTTTGGGGTAGCTCATTTTCTTGTTTATATCTCCCTGTTTGAGTAGTCTTTTCTCCTAGTTTGAGATTGAGACTTTTATATATCGCCTCGTTTAATTGGAATTAAAACATTTCTAATCTTGAATTCACCTGTGAGTTTGAGGAGGCTGATAAAAGAAAAGGAGAAAGTGCCAAACACACTTCATTTTAAACTCACTAGTCAGCATAGTGCTCAGTCTTTCTGTTGATAAATATTAATTAAGAATTAAATTATTAAAGGAAAGCTAAAAAGCTGATTTGTAGCTTAAGAACTGTTTATGTGGGGGAAAACTGACAAAAGTTTCAGAAATAATCGCTTGAAGGTAGGAGAGGTATAAAGAAAGAAGCTTGTTGTAGAGTTAGTATAATTCCTGAAAGAGCTTTCCTATCAAAATGTTAAATAAGCTTTAGACAATATCAAAGTGTAACCTAGGTAAAGGAATATTTTAATGAAATGTTATATAGGGGCTATAAGATAGGAAGCTATTTTGTGAAGATGTAAAATTGATCTTTAGAGGTTAACTTCTTTTAGTTACATTTTAACTGAGTTTTCTTCTTATTTTATATACATGATACTGACCATTGCAATCTCAAGAGACACACCTTTATTCTATTATGGGTGTGCTATAATATCCATGGAAAGTAAAGCTCTGTGTTAGTTGTGGCAAGAAGCAAAACAAACTAATGCTGATTAAGGTGTCAAGTTGTAATTGTGTTGTACTCCAAAGAAGCCATGGAACCCCAGTACATAATAATCAAGCAATCCTTCTCTAGGTGAACCAGTTAAGTGGCTGCAATTTAATATTTCAAGAGCCATTAGATTAAAATTTGTATCAATACAATAATTCTACACATTTATTGCTTGTAATGTGAGATTTTGGTACAAGTATATAACACGTAATGATCAGATCAGGGTAAGTGGCATGGGCATCACCTCAATATTAATCGTGTGTGTGTGTGTGTGTGTGTGTGTGTGTGTGTGTCTGTGGTGTGATGACATTCAAAATCTGCTTCTTGACTTACACTGAAATGTACGGTTGCTGGCAACCATTCTCAGCTTACTGTGCTGTAGAACATTAGAAGTTATTTTCCTAAGCAAGCATGCCCTGTTCACATTAGTCATCTTCCCCCATATCCTTCCCAACCCAACCACAGCTTCTGAAGAAAAGGCTGCTGTTCTTTCTTCTATGAGATAATTATTTGAATGTCCAAATATGAATGAGACCCTACACACTGTTTCTATGTGATCCACTTCATATAACATAATGTTCTTCTTGCTTATTTTGACCCTTTTAAATTATAAGATGTAAGTTTCCTTATAAATAACAATTTAATGGTGCAGCACACTGCTGTTAAGTATACACGCGTTGCCATAGAGCATACCTCTAGAAATTACTCATCTTCCATGGCCCAAATATGACACTTGTTGCGGGATGACTGGCTATTTTCTTCTTTCTCTACCATCTTCTTTATTTCTTTTCAAGATCTGGCAACTGTAGATTTCTTAAACAGGTGGAAGGCCATAATATTCCATAACCTGGGATTAATTCATTTCTTTCATCACCAAGTCCTCAAGGATCATTCCTTTTGGTAGCATGAATAGTTGTGCTGCTCAAACTTTATTGTTGACTGAACTTTAAGTTCCTCCAGAGCCATACCATGGGGGCATCTCTGAGGGCATTTCTAAAGTAGCTTAACTGAAGAGAGGAGACAGATCCTGGATATGAGTGGCACCATCCCGTGACTGTGGCACCAGAACGGATGAGAAGACGAGAAGGTGAATGTGAGCTGAGCTTGGAATGCCTGCTTCTCTTCTGGCTGTGCACACCACATCAAGCACCCCTGTCCTGTCTCTACCGTCACCGCTAAAGCCACTCTCGTTCCATGCTTCCCTCAATAAGATGGACTGACCCTTCAAACTGTGAGCTGAAGCAAATCTTTCCTTCCTTCCTTCCTTCCTTCCTTCCTTCCTTCCTTCCTTCCTTCCTTCCTTCCTTCC
>NW_026596073.1:35024302-35044280 GCF_907164565.1 Psammomys obesus
TCCTTCCTTCCTTCCTTCCTTCCTTCCTTCCTTCCTTCCTTCCTTCCATGGGTTTTCCCACATTTTTAGAACAGTTGTAATCCTAGGAATAAAAGAAGAGCAAAACACCCTGATCATATATATGGGTTAGATTCAGCTAATGAAATACTATCTTAGAAAGTTCATTGATAACATATCTGTTAATTTATGAAACAAATGGGGAAAAGGTGAAAGCATAAGGATGGATTTTCACAATAAAAATCTAAGCTTAGATGCAAAAATCACACCTCATATTTCAATGGTTATGTATTTCCTTGTTAAACCTTAAATTACACATTAAACAATGACACTAATATTCTATTTTAAAAATAATAACCTTTTCCCTTTAAAGGCGTAATATGTTTCGCTCTGTTAGATGATTGGATTTTAGATTCTACCTCTAGGCATCAGCAAGGGCAGTCTTTCTTTTTTTAATTTCTTCTTCTTTTATTTTTTCTCCAAAGAAAGTGCAGCTTTATAAAAAGTGTTAACAAAGATAATAATGCAGAGGTGACTTGGAGAAAGCATTTTCTTTTTCAGAAATCAATAGGGAATATGAGTGATCCTATTTTTCACCTGAGGCAAATCACCCGTACTGCCTAGAAGAATGGTCATGTAGTTGGGGCAGAGGCTGACACAGACCCTCCCTCAGTGGCCTCTCAAGGTTAGGAACAGTACCTGCCTCCAGAAGAGAGAGGGGCTAATTAAGTTAATTCTGTAGGAAAGTGACAAGATGACTGGAAGCATTTGGAGTGTGCTGGAAGGCTTTCCCTTCGCCCTCTGCTGTCAGCGTCTCCCGGCCTCTTCTCTTTAGCGTCTCACTCACGCACGTAGTTCCTGGCATGTGATGCTTATTTCTTTTGGTCTCACTTAAGCTGCAATGCGAACACTGGACTTGTGCTATGATGGATGAAAGCCGCAGGAAAGAAATGTAATTGCCTTGGCTATGCAGCAGTAAATGGCTATTCCCTCTGGAAACTCAACTCGCTTCATTTAGACCCAAACATGCCAAGCAGATGCAGATGATCAACTCACAGCATATGACAGAAACGGATATCATTCTCTTTTATGTCCCGTTTTTAATGTAATAGCAAGCTAACATCTGTTGTTCTGAACATCACAAATCTGTTCTTCTCAATGTAAAGGTTTGCTGAGCATTGATACTTCACTAAGAATAGAGTGTGTGCAATTAAACGGCACTGTATTTTCATGTCAGGTCCAGAAGGTCCTTGGAAAGGTCATTGCTGCGGTGTATGGCCCACTGAGGTGCAGTGGTATGATAGATGCAATTGCAAGATAAGGGATGTTGTTCCAGAGAGAGGACAAAGGAATGGACAAGAAGGGAAATTGTTATTCATGGGATCATCATCCGGTACTGCCAATGCCATGTCACACATTCTGAGTTTGCTTTCTACCAAGCACATTTGGTCCGAAGAAGAAATGCTACCACATACTCTTAAAATTTTGAATATCTTCTGTGATATCATCTGACATATTGACGAAGTCATTCTAATTCTCAGGTAGCACTGAAATCTTTCTCAGCAACATGGATTGCAATGACCTTCCTTGTGCAATAAAGAAGCTTTAGGCTGTGACAGGAAAATCTAGAGAATAAACAATCTGTTTAGCATGGCTTGTATTATCTTAAGGATTATTTTGTTCATAGCCAAGATAGTGATATAAATAAATCGAAAAACCTGTTCCTTTTTTTCTGATGCAACATTTTATCGTACATATGGATGTTTCCAAGCACTGGCTCTGTTGGCTACAAAAAGGACACAGTGGAATATGCCACCTCAAACTACAGACTTGAAGGATCCAGCTCAACACACATCATTTATTTTACATGCTGTCTTTGAGAATAATGAGATTGTAACTATCCTTACTTATTTTTAATTTTGAATTCTTCATGTCAGTTGGAAACTAAAGTTTTGAAGCCCACGGAAGCAGAATATTATTTTAAATGCATTAAAATAATAATTGGCATCCATAGGAGAAAACTGAAAATTTTTAAAGTTTAAAAATTAGTTTTTTATAATAATTCTAGTTCCTGAAAGTGTAGATTTGGGTATTGCATTCCACTGTCAGCCCACCTTTCATCGCTACAATTCAACTGTTTTCTTTTCATTCTGCTAAAAATTTCACTTTCGTCTAATAGTTTACATGTAGTTATATGTATGTCAGTACAACCATACATTCACGAGAACTGTAAAATTGACTTAAGTATGAAAAAATAAGAGAGTACAAATCTTATTTTTCAGTTTAATCTGGGAAATGATTTTGTTGTATTAGGTGATGTCAGGAATGAGTCACTGCATCTCAGAGGCTTCCAAAGCCATAGGATGTTCGTGACTGACCTTCCAAGATCAAGGATCATGTGAAACGGTGACTTACATTTTGTGTCATTCTGCTCAGAGATGTGAACAGTAACATGTAGTATTGAAGAGATACCTAAACAAGGAAGGGATGCTGAGCCAAATATATGCTAGTACAAGGAGTGAACCTTAGTGCTACTGTTTTTATTTACAGTTTTCAGTTAGTAGCAATTTAAAAACTAGACATAATGTTTAGATGACTTTTAGTAACCTAGACTTCAAAAAATACATGGTTAATGAAAGTTATGTGTCTATTTTTTAAATTAAATTTTATTTTATTAATTACACTTTATTCACTTTGCATCTCCCCATAAGCCCCTCCCTCCTACCCTCCCAGTCTCACCCTCCCTCTCCCTTCTTCACGCATACCCCTCCCCAAGTCCACTAATAAAGGAGGTTCTCCTCTCCTTCCTTCTGAACTTAGTCTATCAGATCACATCAGAAGTGGCTGCATTGTCATCTTCTGTGGCCTGATAAGACTGCTTCCCCCTCAGGGGGAGGTGATCAAAGAGCAGACCAATCAGATTATGTCAGAGGCAGTCCCTCTTCCCATTACTATGTAACCCACTTGGACACTAAACTGCCATGGGCTACATCTGTGTAGGGGTTCTAGCTTATCTCCATGCCTGGTACTTGGTACATCTACACAATGGAGTGTTACTCTGCAATGAAAAATAAGGAAAACATGAAATTTGCAGGTAAATGGTGGGACCTGGAAAGGATCATCCTG
Organism: Psammomys obesus; assembly: GCF_907164565.1. Classification (NCBI taxonomy): domain Eukaryota; kingdom Metazoa; phylum Chordata; class Mammalia; order Rodentia; family Muridae; genus Psammomys; species Psammomys obesus. The sequence goes on from NW_026596073.1 coordinate 35,027,426, forward strand.
AGTGAGCTGCCTCAGAAGCAGAAAGACACACATGGTATATACTCACTCATATAGACATATAACATAGGATAAACCTACTAAAATCTGTACATCTAAAGAAACTAATTAAGAGAGAGGACCCTGACTAAAATGCTCAATCCCCATTCCAAAAGGCAAAGAGGATGGACATCAGAAGAAGAAAACAGGAAACAAACTAGAAACTTGCCACAGAGTGCTTCTGAAAGGCTCTGCCCTGAAGACTATGTTTTTCTAGTTTTTAAAAAGATGCCTCACAATTGAAAATGTCATTACATAAATTAATGTTTAGAAAGAGCAAAAGTTATTTTCACTGCGACAAATAATTCATGGTGTAGAAGTAGAGAAAGAGCAAGCAAGCTTTAATTCAGTTGTGTAGCTATTTTACTTACAGAACATAGTAGGTATGAAAGCCAATACAGCAATTCCCATCATTGAATATATACAACTTCTTTTTTATATTATATAAATTCAGGTTTATTGGGAGCAGTGAGGGAAGAAGAGAGGGAAGAGGAGAATGCATGGGGGGAGGAAAGAGAGAGCAGGAAGGGGAGAATGGGAAAAGAATGAAAGAGGTCTAGATTATATAGCGAAGGATCTCTGGGAGAAAAGCCCCAAGTCTAGGTAAGGGGCAGGGTATGGCAGCCATGGTATAAACTTTAACATCCCAGCCTTCTGTTTATAATAAATGGATAATGGGAGAAGAATACTTTCTGGCTACTTCCTGCTGACATTGGGGAGTGGGGCATAAAAAAGCTGGAATGTTGGCCAAATTCCAAGAGCAGGCTGTTGCATTTGCTGTCCAGGATCTAAGAGAACAACTGCACCTAGGAAAGTGCAGGTTCGGTTGATACAATCTGTGAGGTTTAGATCGGAACACCTGAGTTCTGGATGCAGCTCTTGAGGAAACAGGATGCGAATTCCAATATTCTTGAAACTATTTCAAAAAATATATCAAATTTCTTAGAAAATATATCTAGTAATTATTATAAAGGTACAGGACCAAATTGGCAAAATAGAAAAAAAAAAATAAGTTAGGGAACTTAACTCCTGTGCTATTTATTTGGCTTTCCAAATCCTGTCTGATGTACTGAGGATCCAAATTGTCTAGAGCTTAATTTGTCGTTGAACAAGCATCCAGCAGATGACCCAAAGGCTGTGCAGCTCTGCTCTGTTAAACTGTGAACTGATCTTGTACATAATTATTAAAGACTCAAATCCACTTTTATAAATGGCTAAAAATGGAAAATAAAACTCTTTCTCCAAATGTTGGACTGTTGTGTTCAATTAATTTCTGACTTTTCAAAGTTTCAAGCATGGTGCCTCCTACCTGCACCTCTGATTTTCAAGGAGAAGATCAGTAGTATCTTGATTGGCCCAAACCTGATACTGTTTCTGCCATCATATAACTAATTGGGTGTTCTTGTAGAACAAGTGTGTGAAGGTCAAATATTGTATGGCATATGAAACAAAGATAAAGATAAAATACAAATAACATTCAAATGTTTCAACATACTCCTTACCTTTTCTGCCTGTGTCTCCATTGGAAACTGAGAGCAGAGTGGTCTACATCAGCCACCATAGAGTATAGAGTCTTTCTATCTGTTCTCCAATATGACACAAAATATACATTATTGATGCATTTATAAACTGAAGTTGAGGTTAGTTCTCTAAGCAAGGACTTTTATTGTTGACCTCTTTTTTTTTTCCTTATCAAAGAGAGCAAATTGAATACAACCAAGGGTCAGTTATGCATAAGAATAACCTTGAGCCATGATAAATCAATGACTTATATTAATGTAAATTATCTCATGAGTTTTAACACCTTGGGTTATTATCAGGGATAAATTATTTATGACATATCATTGCATTATGCTCCTGAATGGGAATCATTGATAAAACTGCCAGTTATCTTTCCTTGGACATTCTTCTGTCAGTTTAGATTCTTGGCTGCTACGGTTTGACAATAGTATATCTTCTAATTTTAAATAATGGCTAGATAACCATCTGGAATGACATGGTTGGATATAACACACTGCTGACAGATAGTACAGCCTAAAGACTTCTTTTAAAACAGTCCATGAAGCAACCACTTAATTCACTTAGGGTGTCTTTTTTTGCTCATTATTCCTCCCAACTGAACCCATATCTCAAAGATTTGTTATTAGCAGAAATAATTCAAATACCAACACATTAACATAATAATTGAAATTGGATTAAATTATAAAGAGTTCTTGACCTTACAGAATCATAATCTCTAGTAAGTAATTTCATGGCATGACATAAACATGCTTCAAAAATGCAGATTATTCATTTAAAAAAGTTATTTAATATTATTGCTTTTGTGTATATGTGTGCATGAGAGACAGACAGAAAGAGTCAGAGAAAGGCACAGAGAGAGAGAGAGACAGAAGAGTCAGAGAAAGACACACACACACACACACACACACACACACACACACACACACACAGAAAGAGAGAGGCAGAGAGAGAGGTGTCCTCTTGTTCCCAACCTATGAAATTGGCTTTGGCTTCATTATTTATTCATTGTTTGGAACACACTAGGACTAGTATGGGAGAAAAGAGAAAGGGAGAATGAGTGAAGGAGTTGATCACTGTTGTCTACTGAAGCACACAATTACGGTGATGTTGGTCCTCTGCAAATTGCTTACATGCTTCGGGTTGCTACCATGTCAAGCCCATTGTTTTGTAATTGTCCACTGGGCTGAGCATTTTCACCATGTTCCTTTTATAAATAAGGAAACATAAACAGAGATTTTATGCTATTTTTCTAGGATACTCTGATTGACTCAGATAACCGAACTATGATTGAACTTCAGTTCACTAGCATAAAAATAGTTTATGTCTGTGATACACACAAGAACTAAATGCTATATATATTTTTAAAAAAGAGAAACATATTTATAAAGACAGACACAGACCATACTTTTAAAAAACACATTCAAAAGATATTAAGTATTTTGATACTTAATTATCTCAATGAAAATCCCCAGGTTTCAGTGAGATGGCAAAAAAAGAAGTAGGAATAAATGCCAACAGTTTCTTTTTTCTTCTATTATTTAAAAAATGAAATAAATTTTTTAATCAGCTTACAACTGAAAATATCACTGCTCCCACACTTTCCCAAGCTCTATACATGCCAGTGGACCTCCGTACTGTTAGAATGGCCACACTGAAGACATGGAGTTTCTCTTAGGGTTGCAATTTTACTATTAGTTACATTTAATTATTTTTATGGTTCTAGATACTTCAATAACTAGAAGTCAAATTTACTCATCCACCATGAAAAAGAAAAAAAAAATGGAGTTTAAACTAGGGGGAGGGAAGAAAGTACCTCTGTGCCTTATTCATGACTCACATGTTCTTTTGCCTACAACTTGTCTTTCTTTACCACAAAATATTATCTTCTCATGGCCTCATCTTTAACGTCATACTCTTCTCTCACTTAAGACAGCTGTTCACATGTATACATATGCACATTATAGGTTCTGATTTGAATGTGAGGGAACACATATGGTTTATTTTCTTTCTAAATTTGAGTCACCTTGCTTGAAACTATACATTCTACTTTTATATTTTTCTCATATTAACTTTATATTTTCCCATATACACACAACACAAAGGAATGAATAAATAATTATAAAAAGAAGGCTTTATAGTAATGTCTTTGATCCATTGTGTACTGTTTTGCCAGTGATATGTCTCAATGAGTAAAGTCATCAGTAAGTTTCTTATTGTTTGATTTTTTTCAGCATATTTATTTAATACAAGGTTCCTCAAGAGGAGCATTCATGAAGTTGCATTTCCTAGACTGTTTAAACTACTTTACTTAAGAAGCTTGCTTTGGGAAAGTTCATAAATGAAACCTGACCTACAAGGTATAATTGTCAGCGTTTTCTATATTGAGAATGCTACAACTATTTCATTAGGTCTGCTGTGAGACTTGTTCATTTGCAGTTCAGGTCTGCCTTGTTCCTCACAATGTGTATCTATATTAATGGTCCAAATTAGTCTTAACCTCTTGATCTTCAAGCCTGTGTTGAAAGTCCTCTCTCATATGATTTCTTGCACTCTGCCCAAGGTTTGGTTATGAGTCCCAGAATCTGCTTTGATACACTGCTAGGTAGAGTCTTTCAGAGGCCCTCTGTGGTTGTCTCCTGTCCTGTTTCTTGTTTTCTCCTACTTCCAATGAAAGAAGGGGGAGTTAGTGAGACCTGGAGAGGACAAGAGCTCCAAACTGACCAATATATTTAGGCACAGGAGTCTTTTCTGAGAATGATTCTCCAACCAGGGACCATACATGGATATAACCTAGAATCCCTGCTCAGATGTAGCCCATGGCAGCTCAGTATCCAAGTGGGTACCCTAGTAAGGGGAACAGGGACTGTCTCTGACATGAACTCTGTGGCTGACTCTTTGACATCTCCCACCCTGAGGGAGGAGCCGCCTAGCTAGGCCACAGAAGAGGACATTGCAGCCAGTCCTGATAAGACCTGATAAGCTAGGTTCAGATGGAAGGGGAGAAGGACCTCCTCTATCAGTGGACTTAGAGAGGGGCAGGGCGGAGATGTGGGAAGAAGGGTGAGATTGGGAGGGAATGAGAGAGGGGGCTACAGCTGGGATACAAAGTAAATAAACTGTAATTAATATAAAAATAATAATTTAATAAATAATAACATGTATATAAAAAAGAAAGTCCTCTTTCCAAGATCTAGCTCTCTTTTCCAAGTGAAGTCACACAGGCAGCTTGCTTATCTCCCCAATGATGTATGTGGGCAAGAATATGTGCACCGTATGTATTTCTTCATACATGGAGGAACACCTATCAAGAACTATGGAGCAACATGTATGAAATGTGGGCAATAAAGAAAATAATCTGAACTTTGAGCTACAGTCAATATGACTAATCTTAGCTGCTCTTGGAGGCAGATTCCAGCCTCCCAAATGAACCTATGGTGTTCACGAAAAATTACATTAGTTGACATATGATACATATGATCAAATTGTGACAGAATGTCCTCTGACCTCAGCCACACAAAACAGAAGTATATGCACCTAGTCTTACTGAAACTCTATATTCAGGGATGGTTGATATCTCTGGGAGCCCTCTCTTTTTCTGAGTAGCAGGGCAGGAGGAATGGATGAGAGGGGGTGAGGTGAGAGGGAGGGACTAGAAGGAGAGGTGGGAGGAGAACCTGTGATTGGGGTGTAAAGTAAGGAAATAAGTTAATTATTTTAAAAAATGAAAGAAAAAATTAAATTTGAAAATTAATTTAAAATATGTAAAAATTTTCTATTCAACTTTTACTTTAAAATACTTAGTTCTCGAGGGGGCGGGGCAAGATGGCGGCTCCAGGAAGACTCTCATTCTGAGGAACAGCACAGCAGGATTGTCACAGTGACCAGCAATCAGAACTCGCAGCCATAAAACACAAGTGAGTGTGTTTCACAGGTGAGAGGATACCCCACGGTGAGGGATTCAATCAGCTTTAACTCACCCGGCTAAACCTCGGAAGAGATCCTGGTTCTGCCAGGCGCTTGGTCGCCAGCCCAGAGCTACACGCCAGCGTGATCTGGTCACTGTCCCAGACTGAACTGTGGGCCCACAACACCACAGACTGGATTTTCCAGTCGAGAGATAACCCCACGGAGCAGGAAAACTATTGGGACCGACCTTAGGTCACCCAGACATCCCCTAGAAAAGACTCGGGCTCCTCGGGTGCCCCAGGAGCCAGCCCAGAGCCAGAGGGGGGACCCAGGCACCTGCATGGAGCCCTGCCTGTGCGCCTGATTCGCTGCCTCAGATAGAACTGTGGGCACCAGGGCACTAGGGCACCACAGACTGAGTCTCACTGTCAGGTGCAAACCCACAGGGAGGGAAACTGCTGGTCTGATCTCAGAGCACTCAGCTGATACCCCCACCCTGAAAAGGTTTCGGGAAAATCACCCAGTTAGGCAGCCAGCCGCCAAGGCTCCCAACGGCCAGAAAGGCGGAGCCACAAGCAGGCATCTTTGCCTGTGGGTTCTACTCGCCACCCCAGACAGACCATTGGTCCTCAAAGCAAAGACTGGGTGTCTCTGGCAGGAGGAAACCCCTAGCGGAGGGGATCATCAGGTCTAACGCTCAGGACACCCAGCACCAAAAGTCTTCCTGGAATCACGCAGACTCTAGGCTCTAATGCAGGCAGGAGCGCTGTGCTCAGCCGCCATTATTGAGTTCCCCTAGGGCACTGGGACACACAGCTGCATCCTCAGACCTAATAAAGCCAGAGAGCCATTACAGCAGCCCTCAGATACTGTGCCAAGGATCAACCAGTTATCCCTAGCTAGACTATCAAAACTGTGGGAATCCCTTGTCCTTCAAGAGGGCTGCACCCACAGCGTCTGGACCAGAGCAGTGCCTGCAGCCGCCATCCGACACAGAAACACACAGCTTCTGGTCCAGAGTGAGGCACCCAGCCTCCAGACCAGAGCAGTGCCCCCAGGCGCCAACTCAACCTAGGTGCACATTCTCCAGGCCCAGAGTGGAGCACTCAGCCTCTGGCCCAGAGACTTGCTGGGCGCACCTCTCACTTTCCCGGACAGAACTGTGTGCCCCAGGATAACAGACTGAGTTTCCCTGTTGGGAGAAAACCCCACAGCTAGGGAATCAGCAGGTTCTTCAAGAGGACTGTACCTGGAAATTTAGTGAGCAGCAGCACACTAAATTTATAACGAGAAACCCAGCGGTGGGGCAGCTGTCTTGAGAACTTCTATGGGTAAGAAGAGATCCCCCCATGCCTAACAAAGACCACAGCTACTACTCAGGGCTATAAACCTGAGGTGAACAGTGGCAATTCCTGAGAAACACTGGCCATACAGTGACCATAACCAAAAAGCAGAGAAGGACTCCTTCAAGAAAAATCATCTTCTGGCCAAAGGGATTCTCCCTACCTCAGGACTCCAGGAAGCACAAAAACTAACAGCCAACACCTAAATCAGCCCAATGGGTAGAGGTCAGCATAAAAGCTCAACCAACAAAAGACAGAGCAATATGGCATCTCCAGAACCCAGCCATCCAGGGGGGAAAAGCCCTGGACAATGCAGCATAATAGAAAATCAAGAAGATGACCTTACATCTATGCTGTTGAAGAGGATAATAGAGGAATCAAATAAAACACGTAAAGAATTAGAGGAAGATAAAACCAAACAGATTATGGCTATCCATAAAGAAATGGAGGAAGTTAAAGACAAGCAGATTATGGCCATTCGTGAAGAAATACGGGAAGATGCAAGCAAACAGCTTGCAGCCTCAGAGAAAAAAATAATTAAATCACTGAAAGAAATAAAAGGAACAGAGTTGAAGGAACTAAAAGAAAAAGAGGAATATACAATCAGACAGGTGAAGGAAGTAAACAAAACAACTCAAGACCTGAAGATAGAACTGGAAAAATTAAAGAAAACACAAATGGAGGAAATAATGGAGAGAAAGAATTTAGGGAAGAAAACAGGAACTACAGAGGTAAGCATAACCAACAGACTACAAGAAATGGAAGAAAGAATCTCAGGTGTAGAAGATACAATGGAAGAAATTGATGTATCTGTCAAAGAAAATGTTAAATCCAAAAAATTCCTGACACAGACCGTCCAAGAAATCCAAGACAATATGAAAAGACAAAACCTAAGAATAATAGGTATAGAGGAAAAAGAAGACTCCCTTCTCCAAGGCCCAGAAAATATTTTCAACAAAATCATTGAAGAAAATTTCCCCAAGTTAAAGGAGAAGCCAATAAGGATACATGAGGCCTACAGAACACCCAACAAATTTGACCAGAAAAGAAAATCCTCCCGCCACATAATAATCAAAACAGTAAGTATACAGAACAAAGAAAAAATACTAAAAGCTGCAAGGGAAAAAGGCCAAGTAACATATAATGGCAAACCCATTAGAATCACACCTGACTTTTCAACAGAAACTATGAAAGCCAGAAGGGCCTGGACAGATATCATGCAGACCCTAAGAGAACACAGATGTCAGCCCAGGCTACTATACCCTGCAAAACTCTCAGTCCTCATAGACGGAGAAAACAAGATATTCAATGACAAAAACAAATTTCAACAATACCTACACACAAATCCAGCATTACAGAAGACAATGGAAGGGAAAATACAACCCAAGAAAATTAGCTTCTGTCAAGAAAACACAGGAAATAATTAACCTTACTACAGCAAAACAAAAAGCAACCAAGCACACAACCTTATGAACACAGCCAACATCAAAATCAAAGGATCTAACAGCCACTGGTCATTAATCTCTCTCAACATCAATGGACTCAACTCTCCAGTAAAAAGACACAGATTAACAGAATAGATACGTAAACAAAACCCAGCAATCTGTTGCATACAAGAAACACACCTAAGACACAAAGATAGACATTACCTGAGGGTAAAAGTTTGGAAGACGACTTTCCAAGCAAATGGACCCAAAAATACTTAGTTCTCATTTAGACCCCACCATATTCTGCCTTTTGTCATTTAAAATGTCTTAGATGTCCCTTTTCCATTGATAGATCAGTTATCATCATTTGAAAAAAAAAGTTAATTTAGTGCAAATAATAATCAGATTGAATTAGAAGCTTAGATCTGTCCTACCTAGTGAAAACTTACATTTGCCCCTCGGTTTTCTTAGTTTGTATTGGAATATTAAGCTATACCTTTCCAAATTTCAGAAAAGGTTAAAACTAATAATGGGCATGCTTTTGCAGAGCTACTGCAAGTCATCTCAGGGCTGAATCAGTGGCCGCTTTGCATGAAGTCGAAATGTTTTCTTTCTTTTGACCGTAGCACTTGCCTAACCACTGTATTTCTGCTTCTGTTGTACCCATTTTATTCACTGACAGAGAAAAAAAAGACTTATTCTTTGTAACATTTAAAGAAATATGAATCTGGGGGAGAGAGGGAGCCATGGGAGTTACTTGGAAGAGTGGAGGGAGGGAAAACTGTAGTCCCAATATATAGAATGAGAGTGGAATAAATTAAAGAGGGAAAAAAATTCCCCCTATAGGGTGCAATGTTTCAATCTCTGAGGAAACTGTTACATAACAATATCCAACAAGAATCCCACGCCCTAAGGTTGTAAAATTTGAGACAAATAGCAATAAAGACAGTCAAAATAAATCCAACATTAGTAATTGTAACTGAGTGAAGTTCTTGCCCTAGTTAAGTGATAAATGGGTAAAAATAAAAAAGAGGAGCCCTGATAGAGCATTTGCTTATCACGGATTAAACCTTCAGCATGCACAGAATAAATACAACTAGATGCTTTTTGCTACAAGCACATGTAAAAAGCAGGAATTCAAAAATACTAAACATTAAAAAGATTAAAAATGTGACCACGCAAATAAAGCCCCAGATAGCGGGTGTTATATAAATACAATACAAAATAAATTTTAAGGCAAAAAGCAAATGGAGATGAAATCATGTCTTCGTATTGACAATAGGTTCAGTTGGCTGGAGAGACAGAAAACTTCTAAACATGAATATACACAATACAAATAGATCCTTTGAAGGTTTGAGAATCTAGTGTAGATTCACCTTAAGGGTTGAGAGCTTGCTGTATTAAAGGAATAACTCAATAACTCACAAGGCAAAACCTCTTTGGCATTTCCTTACATTGGAAACATCAAGAGTTTCTTTTTACCCAATTTGTTACAGACAGAATATCTCATTAGCTTGGAACTCCCCAAAAAGGTGAAAATCTCAAGAAAATCTCAAGGTTTTGCCCGACTCTGCTGGGTTTTAGTTCTAGAACCTTCCTTCTAAAAGGCTCCAGTAGGCCCATGTATGGTAATCTTAGCTCTGGAAGGCTTTGCCCTTCTCCCCCATTCCCCCTGCCCTAGTTAAAAACAAACAAACAAAAAAATCAAAACAAGCAAACAAACAAACAAAAAACCTGTTAGATTGCATTCCTAAAGTGAGTCACCAAGGTTTATTCTCTTGTTTGGCCACTTCCTTCTCTTTAGGCTGACTACCAAGGTCCAGGTATCAAAGAACTGAAGTCCAGATATCTAAGGCCCTCCTTTGACTCACCTAATTAACATGACCAATTAAAATTCAACACCTAATCCTAACATGGGTTTTTCCTTTTACCTTTATCAACTGCTGTTTTCTATGGGCCACATCTGTCTCCTCTCTATCTATCCTCCCTATCCAGAGGCAGTCCTTTCTCCCACCAGGACAAAAATCCCTTTGCTCTCTTACCTCTTTTCTCTTTTCCCTTATCCTCTTTCCTCTCTTTGTCTCTTATATCCAGCCCTTTGTCCCTCTGGGGCAAATAAATCTCCTTTGTGCTGAGGACTTGGTCTTAGGGTGTCTTGTGCCAGCCTTTTCACGCTCAGTCTCTTTCATGATTTCCTCTTACTTGTTCATGCTGTATACATTCTGTTTTGGGCAGGAAAGGTTTCTGTCCTTGCCTTACACACCTTCAACATTTGGTTTATCTAGTTTCAACACGTAAATACCTTTGATGATGCCTTAAATTTTGTTTCCTCTTTGCTTCTACAACTAACCAGGTTTTTTTTTTGTAGCACATTCTAATTTCCTTAATGACAATCATCATGTGTTCTTTTACTTTCTTTGTCTACCCTGAAGGCAAATATACATGTTGAAAAAAAAAATATATATATATGCAGTATATATTCAAAAATTTTCTATAACAGAGACAATGTCGAAGGACTCTCTTGTGTATTGTATGGATACAACCCATGCCAATTAAAAAAACAAACTACAACCTATGTATGAAGTAGGAAACAGATGAGATATTCAGAAAGAAAAAGGGATTCTAGGATAGAGCCAGGCATGTAGGATTCCAACTGACAGGATGTGAAGAGAATGGATGCATGGTTCCTGAGCAAGGGTAACCAGCCATGTAGCAGTACGAAAATAAGTAAAAATGGGTTATATTATGTTACGAGCTAGTCAGAGAAAAGCCTAGCTATATGGACTATGTATTTGTAAATAATAATTTAATGTCTTGAGTCATTATTCCAGGAGTATGGGAATATGAGGAAAATCTCCTACAACAAAACAATTAAATGGCTTGAAAAATCATAATACTGCTAAGGTCTCTTTGCTCCCATTTCCAAACATGACCATTGATCCACATATAGAATCTTAACCAATATTTATTGAACTCATTTTTAAATAGGTGAAGAAGAAATAGGCTATTTCCAGTAGAAGTATCTATAACAGGACATTTTATAGAGGATCTTCACAATGTTCGGGCTAAAAAGAACCCACCCTTGGCAGCATTTTTAACCAAATTAATCTTTAGAAAGAAGACCATCTATTTATATTATGCTCCTGATAGTAAGAGTAGGTCTTATCTTGTAACTGTTGTAGGTTCAACATTAAACCCATTTTCTAGTCTATCAGATCCCATCAGGAATGGCTGCATTGTCATCTTTTGTGGTATGGTAGGGCTGCTCTCCCCTCAGGGGGAGGTGATCAAAGAACAGGCCTATCAGATTATGTCAGGGATAGACTAAGATCAGAAGGAAGGAGAGGAGGACCTCCCCTATCAGTGGACTTGGGAGGGGCAATCGAGAAGGGGGAGGAAGGGTGGGGCTGGGAGGGGAGGAGGGAGGGACTTATGAGGAGATACAAAGTGAATAAACTATAATTAATAAAAAATAAAAATAAGAAAAGATAAAAAAACATTTTCTACTTGACAACATTAAGGGTTCTGACTTGCGGATAGGACAGCCGTATCTCCTGCAGTAGACATAGGCTTTTCCAAGAGGCAGCGAATAAGCTCTCTCCACAGTGGCAAGCAATAAAACTAACTGTAGCAATCTTAATTTAGAAATAAAATTACTTCTTTTAAAGGATGTAGAAGCTTGAAAAATACACTGGAATGAGGAAAGCCTAAAGAAAAAGGTGACAGAAGTAACATCAAGCATATAACAGAACATGAATTGCTAAGTCTGTGTGACAGTGTGACTAATCAATCTTTAGCAATTCCCTAAGTCTAGTGCCCCCAAGTTTAGTGCCGCAAACACACCAGATTTGCATATAAATTCCCCGTTTTCCTTAACTGGAGGATGAGATGGAGTACCTGGCCCAATTACAGTGGGAGGTGGGTGTTTTCTCCCAGTTTTATCCTAAGAGAAATCAAAGATGATAATGTGCTGGACTAAATGGTGACAAGGAGAAATGTCCATCCCAGGTTTGCTGCTCACAGACATTGCCAATGAGACCATTGCCTTTCTCCAAGCCTACAACTGAGGTAGGTGAGAAAAAAAGAATTGTGTTTGAGAATAGTGCTCATCAGGCAATAGCGTAACAAGCACTGATAATATGATGTGCTGGAGCATTGCAAATGTGAGAGCAAGGGTGGAAGGATTAAAAAAAATGTTTAGTCTCTGGTAACAGTCATTAAGAATTTTGGCCATCAATATCTCACACATACCCACTATTAAACAGAGTTGTGTGCCTTTTAGAAGTGGAAGTTTAACTACACTTTGCATTTAAGACACTGTTAAATAAAAGGAGCCATCTGGTGAAGTGTTGCAGTGGGGTTAGGGTTCCTTAATAAGTGAGGGTAGGAGTCAGGGCTGCACTGTGAGCACGCTGGAGGTAGTCATATTTAATCTCTACAATTTAAACATTTGGTACTCAACTACCTGCAAGAAGATGGAAGAAAGAAAAGATGTTGTGTGCATTCATGCGTGAGTGTGTGTGTGTGTGTGTGTGTGTGTGTGTGTGTGTGTGTGGTGTATGCATGTCATTGCATGCATGTGGACATCAGAAGTCAACTATGGATTTTGGGTGTCATCTTGTATATAAAACATGCTAGGAGGCTCATCAGGCTCCTAGAATTCATTGGTCTGGGCCTCCAATCCAATACTACAAACTTCCTATAATCTCAGGAACACGGGATTATAGACATAAACCATGTGCTTATGTTTAGGCGGGCTCCTGGGACTTTAACGTGGGTGTCCATGTTTACATGACGACAAATGTCTTACTCACTGACTCCCAAGCTCAAGAAAACCTTTCCTAATCTTCTTTCCTCCCATGAAGCATTTCCTGAGACATTTCATAAACTGAATTCAGAAACCTTTAATATGAGGAATATGTTGGTTTCACTGGAATGAGCAGAATAGATAATAAGGAATCTCATCATAGACTCAAATATATTTTATATATGAATTATATATGATAAAATAGGCAAGGACTATCAGGAGGAGTGTGCACACTGTCCTAGAATAGTGAGCCTCTCTGCATCATAAGTTGTTAATGTTCTGAGAAATAATATCAGTGAGACATGGAATCATCAATTGATTCAGATTCAGCTCCTAGAATTGTGGCATGGTGTATAGTATGTCCAGTAGAAAATTTGGCTGAATACATTGGTTTTTATAAGAATTATTAGAGGACAAGGAAATTGATCCTCAATGATCTTATAGCAACTGATGCTAGTGAGATTCTGTGTGAGTTTGTTGCAGGTAGACACATGACGCAGCACTTGTATATTTCAGATATATTCTTAGATCAATTATTTTGTTAATTCTAAATTTTATTCAATCCCAGAATACATTCCTGTAAAACATATAGCAAAATAATTTCTTGTGATTTGATATAAATATAAACACCTTTCATGTGCATTTTGATTAATTCATTATAAGCTTGATTCAGTGACAGCAATTATTGGTGACAGCTAAGTCTCCTTGAGTGAGGAAATCCTTTTCAAGGTTTCAGAATTAATGTCTTTATGTGTATCTTTGATAATTCAAAGTAGTTAAAATTTGTTGAAGATTTTAATATTTTAATATAAATACTTTACAAACTGACCCTTCAAGGCTTAAAGCAGATTTTAATATAATTTTAGAAAGATAATATTTTCAGTAGAAAATGAGTTCCTTGGATATAAAATAAGATCACAAAGCTCTCCTCTTCAGCCCTACATCCTTCAAAGGCAAAATAACCTCAAAATATCTAGTTTGGAGGCTGAAGAGAGGAAGCCAGATGATCTGGGTTTGATCCTTGGGATCCACATGGCAGGTGAACACTCACTTCTACACACACATTGGAGAAGATAGGCAGATTTCAGATCTCAAGCAAAGCAGCTGCAAACAGTGAGGAGAAAAATATTATCTAAATGGATGACACAGTCAAACTGCTGAAACCCAAAAAGGAGAAGCCACAAAAACCAAGGAACACATTATACACTTGTGAGAATGGAGAGAATATACTCATGTTTCTCTCTAGGCAACAAAGAACAGATGCTCGTGGATCCACACCATATTAAGAGGAGAAGCCACCTAACATTTATAATCACTAAAAACAGCCCTCAAAACCAAAAGTTAAAACCTTCTTTACCTGACAAAAACTGAAAGCAGTCAACAGGAAATACAACCGGAAGTTATATGGGTGAATGGACAATGACATTGGATGACCTGGGGTCTCTTTAGGAGGTCCCTTTGATGGCAGGGAAGATTAACTTTTTAAGCTGAAAGAAATAGTAAGTCCATTTCTGTTTCATTCAATTTAAAAAGTTATGACTGAGAAACATGGAAGTAACTTTCATATTAGAATTAAGCTTATTATATGAAAGGAAGCTTCATCTGAGAATAAATGCAATAGATATGGGTAGGTTTATGGAAAAGCACCCTGTATAATTGCTTTTCTAACTTAGGCAACATATAACAATTGTTTGTTGATAAAACAATTTACATTCCTGCTGACTCAGTATTTCTAAGTACAAGCACTTATGATATGTGATCTCTTACTGCCTAACAGTGGCAGATGTCCTCACGTGAAACATGTGAGTGGGCCAGCTATTTTTAAAATCGTGTATGTGCTGCAAAGTTCTTATTTGAAATGCAACTAGGAGCACAGCAGTAGATTTAAGATATTTTATTTTGAAGGCAAAGAAATTTCCATATTTTCTGTGGCAAATTAACACTCCCATATACCATCTTGAACGCCATATTGATTCCATCACTGGCACTGTCTCCTACCAGACGTGTAAGTTACAGACCTGGGTATCTTATCAGTCTAATAATTGAATTTCAATTCACTTAGGGAAACCATGCCTGAATTAATTGAGTCATTATATCTAAGGATGGTAATAAACAATAACAGCAAATATTTTTCTTTTCAAGTGCTCTTATTGCCTTTAACCACTTTGAATTATTAAACCATCCAAATCAATACTACTCACTAATTTTTAATAATGAGCTCAACGACATAAAAGTAAGCAGTTTTAGGAAGGAATTTTCCCTTTTATGCCCACCACATATTGCCTAATATACATGGTGCAAAGTGATCTTGCCTCTGCTTTGATTATTCAAAGATTATTGTTAATTAACATTTTTGCTCAAACTCCTGCAAGATCAACAATGGTTGATGACTTATAATATTATAGTCAATAAACCTTAACTTAATTTTATAAACACAGTTATTTATCCTACATTGGATGCTCCATCAATTGAGAAAAATTTTTAAATTCCATTATATTCTTATATTCTGAGTTTTCTATAATTTTTTCTATCTTCATATTGGTTTATGCTCACAAGATCTAACATTTGTGCAATAAAGAATTTCTGTGGGACATCTCTAAAGTGTGTACTTAAAATATTTATCAGTGTTGGTATGAAGCAAAGATATATAGAAACATGAATATCTTGTTTCTGTATATCATGTAAAAGAGTTCTATGAATTAGGAACCCTCACTGTATTTCCAATCCTGCCAACTAGAATTCTCCTGAATGATAACCAGTCATTTCATTTATCAAAGCTCAGTTCACATACTGGTAAAGCAGAATTCTTATAAAGACCATGAGTTAAGGTATCACCACCACCTTTTAAATTAGAAAGGATTTCATATGCATGGAATTGTTTTTACTGCCATATATTTTATCTCTTCTGTGAACTCCATTTTTAATTAACATATATATTAATACGCATGTGGTATTACTGCAGCAACTCCAAATTTATCTCTAAGTTATTCATGAACTATTTATAAATAGTTTCAAAATGTATTAAAGATTTTATCAATCTTGCCTCAGGGCTTTTCTATCTTTATAAATAAGGTTTGAAAAATGATTTCTTAGATAGAAAAATGTGAAAGGAAGATTCCAGATTAAATGAAACACTTTCTGAGTTAAAACTACAATATTGGACTGTACAAGAATTTCTGTAGTGATTATTCTTAGTTTAAATATTTAGTCAAGGGATATATGTTTAAAACATATACAGTATCAGGATAAGAATGTCAATGAAATCTTACAGAAAATTACTTAGGATTTTAAAAGAAAGAGAGAGAATAAGATAGGAGGTCTGGAAACAAGACTCATGAGCCTTGTTGTTTTAGATATTGCTAAATGATCATTCATTCCCCCATTCATTCATGAAACCATGTGCTGTCTCTGTTCTAAGCTCATTGTCAAGGGTTGGCTCTTCAAGGATGTGAAGAATGTTCTGGTATCTTTTTGGTAGTAGTGAGAGAAGCAAGGAATGATTACAGCAGTGTGGAGGTGTCACAGTGAGCATTTATTTAAACACTACAGCAGAATAAGGGAATGAGGAATGTTGGTATACCCTCCTAGAAAAAGGGCAATTAAGAGCCAGGACTAACTGGTCATATAAGATTTTTCATTTTTCTGTTTCTCAATTTGTTTTGTGAATGAAAGGAACTTTTTAGTACATTTTGACTGAGTTTACATGTGCGTTTTAAAATTCTGTTTATGTTGCAAAGAACTTAAGGTGAGGAAGGATCCTATCTTCTTATCTATCTATCTATCTATCTATCTATCTATCTATCTATCTATCTATC
>NW_026596073.1:35044290-35047630 GCF_907164565.1 Psammomys obesus
ATCTATCTATCTATCTATCTATCTATCTATCTATCTATCTATCTATCATAGTTGTATGCATATGTACACATGTTTACTTAGATATTTATATACACATATATGTATATGTAAGTATATATATACATAAGTATATATGCAAATATATTTTACTTGGTATTTTAATGTATTTTACTTATTACCAATATTTAATATGTATAATATATTATGTAGTAGATTAGAGAGGTGTGTGAGAGAGAGAAAGAAAGAGAGAGATAGATAAAGCCATTGGGATCTACTTGAGTCTACCTTTCCATTACAATTATAGATGTTTGCTGCCACATTCAGCTTTTTACATGTGTGCTAAAGAAATCTGAAACAATTGTTCATGCTTGAATGTTAGGCACTTTTGTTCAGACTTCTCCCCCACTGCCTAACAATCTGTGTTATGTGTACAGAAAAAAATTGCTTTTATGACACAGTTCTACTTCCTAACATCATTTCGTCATTTAAAACTGTCACAGGATCAAAGTTTCCTTTACCAAACTCTACACAGGCTCTTCTAAGTCCTACAAGGTTTCAACAGTGTTCTCTAGAAACCAATTTTACCAAGAATCTTGTAAACTCAGGTTAGCCAGAACCCTCTACTCTCAATGTCTAACCAGTCCGTCAAATAGAAACCATCAGTTCCATATTCCTTCATTAAGTATTTTATAGCATAACTTACAAGAATTTCTCTCATGACTTTATAATTTTTCTATCTCCTAACACTTTGGCATTTCCAGTCACACCCTGTTTGGTTACAATCCTAACTTCTCTTTGTTCTATGTGAAGTGGAGTTCAATAGCTCTTCTTTATTGCAAATTTCATCCTAGTAGTCTATGTGCACATAATATTCGATCTGAATAAACTCTGCCCAACAAGTTTCTGGGAAAATAATAGCCCACTGGTGAAAGGAAGTTTCTACGAATGCTGTGCATCTAATAATGTATAGTCCCCAAAGATCTCTTGATGCCCTACTAGGTCATGGGAAGGTGATCTCGTGAAGACCACACTCAGAGGGAATTTTCTAGCTTGGGCTTTCTCTTTTGTTTATCTTTCAGCAACTAACAGTCTTCATTAAACTAACAGGTTTGGATACTGGAATAACAATATTGACCCATTGGGTATTTTGAAGTTGGAGATAATGAAACATATGAGGTCAAATAATGGATTTGGATACTAATTCAAGTTCCTTCTCAAAACTGAGTATTTCTAGTTTCTACTTCTGTGAGCTTTCTTTCAAGATCATTATTGCAACCTGTCTATTTCTACTATAATATATGCTTATATGCTTATGTTTTTAAAAATCAATTCTTATTTCAAAATGAGTATCAAATTTTGCTTTTAAAAAGTTACAAAGGACCTGGAGTGGTCAGAAGGACTTTGCCTATCACTGCACTAAGGAAAAGGGATACAGGAGGCAGAAGGAGGTAGGATGAGACATGGAAGAGATGAGGGTGGGGACTACAACTGGGATACAAAGTGAATAAATTGTAAATAATAATAATAATAAATTTAAAAAAGAATAAAAACATTTCAGTCTTATTCCATATCAAAAGCAATTACTTTATATCCAAAAGCAATTACTTTACATCAATTTTTCTTACTATGACCTACTTTTCTCTCTGTAGCATTGTACACCAAATAATAGTGTAAATTATTTGTTTTGTGTTGAAATATTTTTAATTGATTTATTATTTATTACAATTTATTCATTTTTTTAATCTTGGCTGTAGCCCCTTCCCTCATCTCCTGCTAGTCCCAACCTCCACCCCTCTTTTCCCTCTATGCCCCTCCCCTTGTCCACTGATAGGAGAGGAACTTTATCTGACCCAAATCCATCAGGTCTCATCAGGACTGGCTGCATTGTCTTCCTCTGTGTTCTGGCAAAGCTGTCTCTTTCCCTCCACACCCCAAAAAGGATGTAATCAAAGAACCTATCAATGACTCTTATGTCAGAGACAGCTCCTGCTCCTCTCTCTCAACTGAGGAATTGCTACAGAAACTGTGGTGCATTTACACATTGGAATATTACTCAGAAATTAAAAAAACAAGGAAATTGTATTTAAATCTTTAAGCCAAAATTTAGTATGGTTGGGATAAATTGGATTTCTACTGAACTGTTACTATTTTTTGTAGTTGCAGGGATAGAACTTAGGGTTGCACACATGCTGGACAATCACTCTTCAACTGAATTATGCCTGAGCTCAACTTTTTAAACTTATTTCTGAGTGAATGATGAGACATGGTTGTTCAGATGTTCTCCATCTCCACATACATTTTGTAACTTAGTGAACTAATGATTTAAAAGTAAGCATAGACTTTTATTTGACCCACACTTGGAGTTTTTACATATCATCTCATAAATTTTCTTAATAGCTCTGTAAAAGGTCCCCTGTTATTGACAGTAACCTGAAGCTGTATTAAATACTTAGGCAACTTTCATAATATCATAACTGTTAGATTGGTGCAGAAGGCTTGGGATGGCACAGTGTAACTGTAGACTGGCCTCTCAGCAGACCATGTCAGCAGAGAAAGAGTCTATGTCCAAATAGAATGAAAAGAGAGCTTGTTTTAGATGCTTTTAGAATACATATATTCATATCTATATCTATCTCTTGATACATATTATATCTATATCCATATCATCTATATCTATATCTATATCTATATCTATATCTATATCTATATCTATATCTATATCTATATCTATATCTATATCTATATCTATATCTATATCTATATCTATCTATATCTTATAGAGATACTTTAGTGAGCTATTTTCTTTCCTGTACTCAGAAATAGTCTTAAACATTCTTTCTATATTAGGTCAAACATACGTATCTAATATATGATGATGGTACCATAAACTGTCACAGAATAAATAAAGTATAATTTACTTAGCCATTTGCTGCTTTTGAGCATTTATGTCGCTTCTAATTTTTGACATCATAAAAAGATGAATTCATGCGATGCTTAGATCATTTTTTCTTTCAGATATATTTTTAGAAAAAGAATTTTTGGACCAACAGATTTAAGTTATCATCTTTGACAAGTCACTTAACTCTTGAGTACAGTAAGAACTCTGGTAACTCTTTGTAAGCTATTCCCTGATGCAAATGCACCCTACTCCATCCTCACACCCCAAATCCACATCATAGATCTAAGATCTTGTCCTCTGTTAAAGGGGGAGGACACTGAGGATTGAGTTATATTTCAGGGAAAAGATTTCTCATCTGGTATAATTTAGGGGCATAATTAATCAACTTCTAGTTGAAAGAAAGAAAGAAAGAAAGAAAGAAAGAAAGAAAGAAAGAAAGAA